>NC_143560.1:61535000-61881000 GCF_054136105.1 Typopeltis vanoorti
ACATACATACATACATGTATACATACATACATACATACATGTATACATACATACATACATACATACATACATGTATACATACATACATACATACATACATGTATACATACATACATGTATACATACATACATGTATACATACATACATGTATACATACATACATGTATACATACATACATGTATACATACATGTATACATACATACATGTATGTATACATACATACATATATGTATGCATACATACATATATGTATGCATACATACATATATGTATGCATACATACATATATGTATGCATACATACATACATGTATACATACATACATACATGTATACATACATACATACATGTATACATACATACATACATGTATACATACATGTATACATACATGTATACATACATACATACATACATACATGTATACATACATACATACATACATGTATACATGTATACATACATACATGTATGTATACATACATACATACATGTATACATACATACATACATACATACATGTATGTATACATACATACATACATACATACATACATGTATACATACATACATACATACATACATACATACATGTATACATACATACATGTATACATACATACATGTATACATACATACATGTATACATACATACATGTATACATACATATATATATGCATACATACATGTATACATACATACATGTATGTATGCATACATACATATATGTATGCATACATACATATATGTATGCATACATACATATATGTATGCATACATACATATATGTATACATACATACATACATGTATACATACATGTATACATACATACATACATACATACATGTATACATACATGTATACATACATGTATACATACATACATGTATACATACATGTATACATACATACATGTATACATACATGTATACATACATACATACATACATACATGTATACATACATGTATACATACATACATACATACATACATGTATACATACATACATACATACATGTATACATACATACATGTATACATACATACATGTATGTATACATACATACATACATACATGTATACATACATACATACATGTATACATACATACATACATGTATACATACATACATACATGTATACATACATACATACATACATACATGTATACATACATATATGTATACATACATACATACATATATGTATGTATACATACATACATATATGTATACACACATACATATATGTATACACACATACATACATGTATACACACATACATACATGTATACACACATACATACATGTATACACACATACATACATGTATACACACATACATACATGTATACACACATACATACATGTATACATACATACATACATACATGTATACATACATACATACATACATGTATACATACATACATACATACATGTATACATACATACATACATACATGTATACATACATACATACATACATGTATACATACATACATACATACATGTATACATACATACATACATACATACATACATGTATACATACATACATACATACATGTATACATACATACATACATGTATACATACATACATACATACATGTATACATACATACATGTATACATACATACATACATACATGTATACATACATACATACATACATACATGTATACATACATACATACATACATGTATACATACATACATACATACATGTATACATACATACATACATACATGTATACATACATACATGTATACATACATACATGTATACATACATACATACATACATGTATACATACATACATACATACATGTATACATACATACATGTATACATACATACATACATACATGTATACATACATACATACATACATGTATACATACATACATATATACATACATACATACATACATACATACATACATATATGTATACATACATACATACATATATGAATACATACATACATACATACATATATGATTTCATACATACATACATATATGAATACATACATACATACATATATGTATACATACATACATACATATATGTATACATACATACATACATATATGTATACATACATACATACATACATATATGTATACATACATACATACATACATATATGTATACATACATACATACATACATATATGTATACATACATACATACATACATATATGTATACATACATACATACATACATATATGTATACATACATACATACATACATATATGTATACATACATACATACATACATATATGTATACATACATACATACATACATATATGTATACATACATACATACATATATGTATACATACATACATACATACATATATGTATACATACATACATACATATATGTATACATACATACATACATACATATATGTATACATACATACATACATATATGTATACATACATACATATATGTATACATACATACATACATATATGTATACATACATACATACATACATGTATACATACATACATACATGTATACATACATACATAGATGTATACATACATACATACATGTATACATACATACATACATGTATACATACATACATACATGTATACATACATACATGTATACATACATACATACATGTATACATACATGTATACATGTACATACATACATACATGTATGTATGTATGTATTATGTATGTACATACATGTATACATATACACATACATACATACATGTATACATATACACATACATACATACACGTATACATACATACATGTATACATACATACATGTATACATACATACATGTATACATACATACATACATACATGTATACATACATACATACATGTATACATACATACATACATGTATACATACATACATACATGTATACATACATACATACATGTATACATACATACATATATACATACATGTATACATACATACATGTATTAATACATGTATACATACATACATGTATACATACATACATACATACATGTATACATACATACATACATACATGTATACATACATACATACATACATGTATACATACATACATACATGTATACATACATACATACATACATGTATACATACATACATACATACATGTATACATACATACATACATACATGTATACATACATACATACATACATGTATACATACATACATACATACATGTATACATACATACATACATACATATATGTATACATACATACATACATACATATATGTATACATACATACATACATACATGTATACATACATACATACATACATGTATACATACATATATACATACATACATATATGTATACATACATACATACATATATACATATATGTATACATACATACATACATACATATATGTATACATACATACATACATACATACATATATGTATACATACATACATACATACATATATGTATACATGTATACATACATACATACATATATGTATATATACATACATACATGTATACATACATATATGTATATATACATACATACATGTATACATACATACATACATATATGTATATATACATACATACATACATACATATATGTATACATACATACATACATACATACATACATATATGTATACATACATACATACATACATACATATATGTATACATACATACATACATACATAGATATATGTATACATACATACATAGATATATGTATACATACATACATACATACATGTATACATACATACATACATACATGTATACATACATACATACATACATGTATACATACATACATACATACATACATGTATACATACATACATACATGTATACATACATACATACATACATGTATACATACATACATACATACATACATACATACATGTATACATGTATACATACATACATGTATACATGTATACATACATACATGTATACATACATACATGTATACATACATACATGTATACATACATACATACATGTATACATACATACATACATGTATACATACATACATGTATTAATACATGTATACATACATACATGTATACATACATACATACATGTATACATACATACATACATGTATACATACATACATGTATACATACATACATACATGTATACATACATACATGTATACATACATACATACATGTATACATACATACATACATACATACATACATACATGTATACATACATACATACATACATGTATACATACATACATACATACATGTATACATACATACATACATGTATACATACATACATGTATGTATACATGTATGTATGTATGTATGTATGTATACATGTATGTATGTATGTATGTATACATACATGTATACATACATACATATATACATGTATACATACATACATACATACATGTATACATACATACATACATACATACATGTATACATACATACATACATACATGTATACATACATACATGTATACATGTATACATACATACATACATACATGTATACATACATACATACATACATGTATACATACATACATACATACATGTATACATACATACATACATACATGTATACATACATACATACATACATGTATACATACATACATACATACATGTATACATACATACATACATACATACATAATATATATATATATATATATTATATATATTACTTGATGAATTTCTCAAAAAATTAAACAAAATATAATTACACACCATTAACATGATGCGTGTTCAAAAGTCTCAGGACCTCATTTATTTGAAATATATATATATGTATATATATACATATATACATATATATACACATATATAGGGCCAGCAGAAGCAGGCCTGCATTGCAGGCAGACACCATTACAAGATAGGTGCCATTTCGAAGTGCAGGCAGACACCATTACAAGATGGGTGCCATTTCGAAATGCAGGCTGGCACCACTACAAGGTGGGTGCCGTTTCGAAGTGTTAGTATGAAGTTTCATTCTATCTTTAAATTTTTTTAAACGAATTAAGTAATAATAATTAGGTAAGTCAATATAATTGCTGTAAATTTACAGTTACAAAAAGTTACAAATTTACAAAGTCAATCCAGAAAAATAAAATAAAATAACTGAAGTATGGAAAATATTCTTTAACAATTAACAAGTGATAAGGCTAATAGTTTCATCAAAGGAAAAAATCTGCAAATAGATTTAAAAATCAAGAGTTTCCAAAATAAATCAACAAAGTTGGAAGATATGATTCAGCATACAAGAAATGGCACAAAAGTCAGTAATATCATTAAAAAGCTTCATTTGAGTAAGATTAGTGAAAGATTAGATTTTTTTTTTTAAATATTCAATGCTTTTATTTGCAATCTATGATCCAGGTTACACAGCATCAGCACTTTCATATTACACTATTTAAAGACATATCTAATGAATATTATCCAACACAGGAAACACATGAATCCAAACAATAATCATCCTGCTCAGGGCATGTGATATGCATAATGCTTACTATAGTAAACAATTTTATAGTGAACTCATTCACTATATCAAATTACCAGATATTTCCAACAGAAAATCCCCTATAGCAGTGATTTTCAACCTTTCTCATAATATGGCACACCTAGACTAATTATTAAAATTCTGCGGCACACTAACAATATATTCTTTTAATTTTTTTGACGATCTGGCAAAAAATAGGCATAATTTTGATTGATTTACACACACACACAAGATATTAATAATAGTAATTACTTATCCTTTTTAATATTTTTTTTATTTTTTATTGATTTTTTTCATATTAATATTAAATCTATTAAATAATATACATACTTGCAGTTAATTTTAATGAGATATCTGAGCATGATGTTGTTTCAGAATGCCTTTTGTGTGAGGTTGAATTGTAGATAGGCATACTCTTAAATCATCTTCCAAGACTTCCAGCGGTGATCTATTTTTGTTCTTAATAATATTCATTGCGGAAAAGCTTGATTCGCACAAATATGACGTGGAGAATGGAAGAGGTATTTCTATTGCTTTTTTGGTAATATTGGGAAATTCACTTCTTAGAGATAACCAAAATGAAGTAGTATCTATTGTTGAATGTTTTAGTTTTAAACCTCTGTCATTTCTTACATCCAGTGGTGATCTATGGAAATTTTAACAAAGGGCTCGCATCGTCGAGCAAAAAAAAAAAAAAAAAGCTGCATTTCACACAAAAACGTTTATTAGTACAGCTTCTGTACAAATGCCAATCAAAACATATGAAGGGACAACCTGCAAAGGCTATCATTTTTAAACCAATATTTCACGATCTAAACATGAAATATTTGCACACAATCGTCTGTGTTAATTTATCTTACAGAAGAAAAACATTTTTTTACTATCAAAATATAATAAGAATAAAATCTTTTATAGTCGCACATATGAAATCGTCTGCATTTTTAATAAACAAAATAAATTTCTTTTGTTTGCAATAGAAGTTTTCATGACAAACAGTCTATAAATAATAAATAAATATTATCTAAACAATAATATTGAAGTACGTTATACTTCTCTTTCGTTTTTATACTTCAAGTGATAATCAGTGGTACCAATCAAGGGGTATTATTTTATAGTCCTATTTATTTATATGCAATTACCAAAAGTGAATTCTCATTTGTAAAATGGTAGTAACAGTAACTATAATATTTTATTTAATAAAATCACTTTGTTAGGTGACAGTATGAGTTTGTCGCTTAATATATTTCAAAAAATGTGTTTTTTCTTTATTTTTTGAAAAAATAAAAAAAGTAAACAAGAAGAACAAGGGGCTCACAAAGTTGAGAAAAATTTAACAAGGGGCTCAGGCGAGCCCCTTATAGCTCACCACTGCTTATATCTGTTAATTCGTCCTCTTCTGTAATCTTTAAATTTCCCGATTTACATGCGCTTAAGACAAACAGATCTCTTATCCAATCAAAGGATGATATGTCAAGTGAGAGAAAATATTTTTCAATATTTGTATTTAGTAATCTTAAGGTTTGTAAAATTAGATCTATTAGATTTTCATTCAGTTTGCACTTTTTCATTAGTTTAAACATATTTACTGCATTTTCTTTTCTGATTCTTTCTTCCCAAAGCATTAGTTTTTTTTCCTTGAATGAGTTAATTTTGTCAGTGGAAGTAAGAATGTTTTCACAGTCTCCCTGCATACTTTTATTAAGTGTATTTAAAGATTGAAATAAATCAGCAAGAAATGCAACCTTACTGCACCGAAGCTCGTAGCTAAGAAAATCTGATAACTCAGATTGTTGAGTTGTCAAAAAAATTAGAATTTCCTCTTTTAGTTCATAAAACCTTGATAAAACTCGTCCACGAGATTACCATCTCACTTCTGTATGTATTAATAACTGCATGTAAGAAGATTCCATTGAGGAGCATAGTGTTGCAAACAATCTTGAGTGTAACAGCCTGGCTTTTATATAATTGACAACTTTCATAGTCGCGTCTAGTACTTTTTTAAGCTCAGGTACGAATGATTTTGTTGCTAGTACTTCTCTGTGGAGAAAACAATGTGTAAAAATAATTTTAGAATTCTTATTTTTAGCCAGTGTAACCAATCCTTTTACATTTCCTGACATCGAGTGGGCACCATCTGTGCAAATACTGATGCAAGAATCCCAAGACAAGTTATGGCAATTAAAGTAATTATCAACAACATCAAAAATATCTTGGTCCTTCGTTGTTTTCCATGAGTGGTGGACAAAATAAAACTGTTCTATAATATATTCCTTATAAATAAATCGACTGAAGGCTAGAAGTTGAGCTTTGCCAGTTATATCAGTTGATTTGTCCAACTAAATAGCAAACATATCTGCTTCTTTAATGTGAGATACCACTTGCAACTCAACATCTATGACCAAATCCTGAGTACGTGGATAAAAGGTGTTATCTGACATAGGAATTTTTAAAATCTCCTTTTCATATTCCTCCCCAAACATGATATTAACAATTTTACAGCATGCTGGCAGAATTACAGATTCTGCAATTGTGAGAGTTCATTTTTTTTAGCAACAATTTCTGCGATTGCGTAACTGGCTTCTTGGGCTTTTTCAGATACAGTTAGAAATTTAGTCCATCTTTTTGCTTGAATAGTTTTATCCAGTACACGTCTTTTAAAATATTCAGCCTGTTTTTCGCTCAAGTGAGAATGTTTAGATTGTAAATGTTTATTTAATTTACTTGGAACCATAGCATTGTTTGCTAATTTTTAGCCACAAACTAAACATGTAGGTCATGGCAGATCTTCTTGACTGAAAATAAAGCCAAATGACAAATAATTTTTGTCGTAATGCAAATGTTAGTTCTTAATTTAGTTTTAGAAAAACCAGTACTAGATATGGTATCAGCTGCTGATGTGCAGGGCAAAACTAGCTTCACTTCCTTCTTTCGTTTCTTTTTTTTTTCCTTTTGACATACTAGCTTCACTTTCTTCATTGTCTTCAAATTTTTGTTTTTTTATTACAAATTTATCCATGTTAAAGGAATACTGTTGAACTATTATTGAATAAAATTAACTGAATGAAAAAAAAAAAAAAAACAATAAAAGAACTCTTACCAGTTACTTTAAAAATAAGAGAATTAAATGAAGTTATTTGTGAACACACTTATTGAAAGATTAAAACTAATTAACATACAATTTTAAACCCATTCACCAACCGTAAGTTTCGTAAAATATAAATAAGGTAGCTTCAGGTGTGGATGGAAGACCAGACACTAATAAATAAATGTGCAAATTACGTCACTATTTCTTTCAATTAAGTTGTTTTCACAAATCTCGTGGCACACCTGAAGATCTCTCGCAGCACACCAATGTGCCATGGCACACTAGTTGAAAATCACTGCCCTATAGCATTAATACTATTCTAAGAGAAATGCACTATAACATACTCCTCTGAATTCGCCTTATTGATACTATAGTTGAGCAAATGAAAAAATCTGTTTATTGTACCTGGGTGACCAGGTACAATAAACTTAATAATTCTGATTCATGAAACATTCAAATTAATAAAAATCCTGCATTTCTTATTTTCAAACTTGCCAATTGTACTTTATCATATTTCCTCAATAATTATGAAGTAAACATTTTTCAATATATTTCAGAAAAATAATTATGATTGCAATGTTACCTGTAAACTGACAATTCTCTCCAATCACACAATACTGAGGGACATCACAAATATGGATTTCTGCAGCATTGTAAGCTTTTGCACTGAATGGGCTACCTGATATTTTCTTACCAGCAACAGTAATATCTATTGTGTATGTTCCTAAGAGATTTAAAAATAAAAATTTATTTTAACTTTTTTTCATTTTCTAAATGGGTAAACAAAAAAGAGCATTTCTGAATTTATTAAAATGCAGTATCTTCAATGATTCATAACCCAAAATTCTATTTATTTTATAAGCTAACAGAAGTTATCCACTTTCTATAAGGAAGTCAGAGAAAATAGTTTGTGTTTACGGATAATAGCTGATTCACTTGTGAAACAGTGATAGCTTTATAAACATGGGAATTATATATAACATATATCATAAAATGTAGATAACAGTCCTCTGTTGGGAACTTCACAGTGTCTGATGTGGTTGAAGTCCCAAAGAATGATCACTTTGTGAATGGAGAGACCCTTTTCAATACTTCTAGAGAGTCCACAAGATACTGGTTAAAACCATTTGCTCTCTGCTTATAAAGTTTGGCCTCTTTCATAAAATTGTTTTATGGTTTCCATGCAAATCTTTGTGAACACAAGCCAACAACTTGTTAATCCAAAATCACATTAATCAAGTTTGTTTTATACATTTCATGCAGATGTAAATTTGTTCTATCAGATTCATTTTTTGCATTTCTTATTTATATTTTTAAAATATTTCTTCTTCTTTTGTATTCGACATCTAAAGCTGTATTACTTGAGTGCTCTTGTTTCCACAGAACATCTGTTCTCATATATCTATAATTATGCTTAGCATTATTTAAGGATTCTGATTTATCTAAAATCTTTGTATTGATTTAGTACTGCAGACAGTAAAGTTATAATTTGTTCTGATTGATTTTGTGATTGCTGCTGTGTAGCTACTTGGTGGTGTCCATATGTTTATGTATATTTTTTAACAAAAGGTGCAACTATTTCTTTCTTAATATATGACTGCATTGATCCTTTTGTACAACAAGATTAATAGTAATGCTGGCTAGGATGTTGCATGGTAAAGCAAGGCCCCTGTTGTTTTCATCAAGAAACCCGAGCAAACAGCAAAAAGTCAGCTACTGGAACACTCTCAAGTTCAGCATCAGCAGAATTCAAGATAACCAACATAACCAAAAAAAATCAAGAAGTGTAACAGGTAGAAGAATTAGAGAAGTACAAGAATAGCATAACTGGTGTTACTGAAACAAAGAAGACAAAAACAGGTGAGTGTCTTCTAACTAATAATTACAAGATACTGTATTCAGTAAATTAAAGATACCAAGAAATTATATACTTGATTTAATCCTTTATCCAAGTGTAAGCAACAAAGTTTGCACCTGAAATATAATCAGGACAGAGCAACTCATATGTAGAAGCTAATGACTTCACATCACTTGCCTTAGTATCCCACATGCAAAGCACATATCTTACAGGTATGTATAATGCTATGCATTATGGGAAGGGTCACTACCCAGCCCAGTTTCAATCTTTATGGAAGTCTCATCAGTGGGAGCCAGACCCAGAGGTAATACTAAGGGTTGAAGTAATGCAGAAGTCATATTTTCATATACGAGTTGCCAAAAGGTGTCACACCTTATTATTAAATACTCTGGATTAGAGATAGTTGGAAGTTTTTCCACTTAGTTATACTATAAATTAAAGATACCAAGAAATTATATAATTGGTTTAATCCTTTATCCAAGTGTAAGCATAATGCCATCCCATAATGCATAGCATTATACATACCCATAAGGATATGTGCTTTGCATTATGGGATTCGAAGGCAAGTGATGTGAAGTCATTAGCTTCTGTATATGAGTTGCCCTGTCCTGATTATATTTCAGGTGTGCAAACTTTGTTTGCTTACACTTGGATAAAGGATTAAATCAAGTATATAATTTCTTGATATCTTTATAGTGATTTATAGTATAACCAATTTATACTATATTATACTTGGTTATACTATAAATTAAGTAATTTATAGTTATAACCAAGTGGAAAAACTTCCAAATACTGTATTCAGGCAAAGGGGATAAAGGAAATGAAGGAATAGCTAGACTTCAACCCCAATGTAAAAATTATCTTCTTAAATGATGAACAATATCAAGTAGAGTGATGTGAGAAAAATGGGGAAAGTGGCAATGATACTCATTTATGCCTATGGGCCAACAGAAGGTTCTACGTTAAATAAAAATGAAAGGATGGTCTTTTCCTTTTTATCCCATAAATTCTAACTGCTATATTCACATGAACCATTTGCAATGGCTTTAATATCACTAGTTCATCAACCTCCCCACCACCAATCACCTACACACACATATCTTGAGAGCTAATGAATCTGCTGAAAATATATATACTTTACTAATTCTTCTATCCTTTTGTTTGCCATACAGTTCTCTTGGATTTGAAGCACCTCCGTAGCACAATTGGAAGAACCACAGTACATTGCGCCCTTCGATTGGAAAAGGCCTAAGTTCGATTCTCGTCATGACAGGAGAAATCTTAATATGGACATTTTCAATCGAAGGTGAGTTAGTCGATCTCATATGGAGGTAGCAGGGTTTTTCCCTCCCAGAAACTCGAGTTTTCATCCTGCATACAGACAAATCGGCCCTTCAGAACACATGCAATTTACAGACAAAAAAAAATACTAACTGTGGTGGTGATAGTTGCCAGTTGGCTGATGTTGATGATTGGTAGTAGAAGTTCGGTGTAGTGGTGAAGACGGAGAGTTGTACAGTAGGTGTCCTCCCGCGATGAGTCTTCGGACTCCTTGGAGGTGTCACGAATAATAATAATAATAATTTCTTCTGGCCTGTTCTGATAAGTTCTTTTCATTATCTGATATTATTGCCATTTTTTGACTGGAGGGAGACCAAGTACAGTGACTGCAGGGGGAATTGCTGAGGCCACACATATGGACAGATCAGGAAGTATGTTTGTGGGTCTATTTCCTCTCATTGCATGCCCCACTTCCTTTTTATCTCTTCCACCACTGCATTATTGATATTATTGCCATTTTATGATTTTGGATCACAACCCAAAGAAATGTGACTTTACTGTGGATCACAAAAATTCTTCCACAAAAAAAATAATAAAAATAAAACAATGGTTCAAAAAAAAAGTCATAGAAAATAACCAAAAAAAAAAAAAAAACATAAAAACCAACAAAAACCCAGCCAAAAAAAAAAAAGAAACAAAATAAAACTCATTCACCAACCAACATTAATTTTTACCGAAAAAAAAAAAAACTTTATGCATCCATTTATATATCCATGGCCTGAACAACAATATAAGTGATGTGCACCTCCACCTACAGTCATCTAAACCAGAATTATTATTTATTATTATTATTTTGTGACATCTCCAAGGAGTCCAAAGACTCATCACCTATTTAATAACTCTCCATCTCCATCATCTACACCAAAAATACTAGATACTACAAAGATACTACAAAAATACTAGTGGTGATGGTGGGCAGTAGATGGCCACTAGTATTTTTGTCTGTAAATTGTGTGTCCTGAAGATGGATTTGTCTGTATGCAGGATTTAAAAAATAAAAATAAACGAATAAATAAAATCTAAACAACCCACCAGCATTACTTCTTACCTAAAAAAAAAAAAAAGAAAGAAGGAAAGAATGTTTCTCCATCCATGGCCTAAACAGCAATATAAACAATGTGCACCACCACATACAGTCATCTACACCAGAATTATTATTCTTTATCAGAACCCAAACTGGCAACCTCAACAACAACAACTGCCCGAACTACACATGACATGGTTCTGCCACAAGGGTGGTGCTTGTGCATTGATCCAAAGAACTGACATACCATGCCAGAGATTGCAAACCCTTCATGAGCAGGTTATTAAATTCTTAATAACCCTCACACAAACAAAACATCTGCTCCTGATGGATCTTACCCCTCCCCAACCCCATTTGATCTGCTCTAGCTCAAAATTTCTCTACTAAACTAGCCTGTCCTTTTCACATGCTCTATCTCTCTCCAAACTCAGTTAACCACTGGGAACTCTTCAACTATCTCTCTCTGTAAAGCTCGACTTTCTACAGTCAAAATACTAATAGTGAGGTTATCCTTCTTGGGCAATTCAATGTCCACAACTCAAATTGGATTCCCTTCTCCAGTATCACCAATCAAGCAGGCAAGGAAGTTGCCATGTTTGCCATTAGCAGCAACCTTCCATAGATTCATCAGTCTCCCTGCAAGAATACCACAATTCCCTCCAACTTGTCCATATACTTGATCTCTTCCTAGCAAGTTCCCCTTCCAAGTATACTGTGGATATCAGTTCTCCTCTTAGTAACTCAGAATACAACCTCATACAAGTCTGTTTTGCAACAGAACAACCTACACCCACCATTCTCAGTCTCATGTCCTTTGACACTACAAGGATGCCAAAATGGGATGACCTCTATAACTTCTATTTTTCCTCCTTCCCATGGTCCAAATACTGCTTCAGTTCTCCTGATCCAAACACCTGCTCTAACAGGAATGAAGACCTTCATTCCTTATTCCACTCCAAATTCACAGCCACCATCCAAGCCTTAGTTCTCAAAAAACTGTGCCAACATAATGAAAGAAAAACCACTGCATACCAGAAATGGCTAAAGACCAAAACTCCAGCTGCTCACTCTGCCTATACTACAGCTCACAACAGCTGTAAAATAATCATCATCAAATCCAAATCAGACTTGAAAGGGCCAAATACTGCAAACTCACCTCCTGCCCAAAGAGCAGGCACTCCTTCTGGTCACTTGCCAAGGCCTTTGGCAAGTTGCATTGTTAAATAAGTTACATTGTGGACATAATGTTACATTGGGTGTAACTTATGGCCACCTGGGTTTCTACCACTCACATCCAGATGGTTCTGTAGTCACTTCACCTAAAGACCAGCTAGCATCACTGTTCTCTTCCAATTCCTGGATTGGTAACCTGTGCAAAGTTCCTTCCACTCCACTAAGAACTGCCCGTCTCTCTCTCTCCATGTCACCCATAGTCTTCCGCCAGAAAGAAATCTGAAAAATTCTTAATAACATGCACACAAACAAAACATCTGGTATAATAAATTTAGTTTAATCCTTTATCCAAGTGTAAGAAAACAAAGTTTGCACCTGAAGTATCTTCAGGACTGAGGCAACTCGTGGTAAAGGTGGACCAAGCTCTCATCACTCCTTATCTTAGTATCTCCCATAATGCAAAGCACATCTCCTTGTGAACATATATAATGCTATGCATTAAGGGAAGGGCCACTACCCAGACTGGTTTCGACCTTCATTGAGGTCTTGTCAGTGGGAGCTAGACCCAGAGGTGATGATAGCGCAAACTTTGTTTGCTTACACTTGAATAAAGGATTAAACTAAATTTATTATAGTCTAACCAAGTGTGGAAAAACTTCCAACATCTTTCTCTAAATCCAGAGTAATTGAATAATAAGGTGAGATGCCTTTCGGCAACTGGTATAGGTAAATATGACTTCTCCATTGCTTCTGCCTTAGTATCACCACCTCTGGGTCTGGCTCCCACTGACGAGACCTCAATAAAGGTCGAAACTGGTCTGGGTAGTGGCCCCCCCCTTAATGCATAGCATTATAAATGTCCGCAAGGAGATGTACTTTGCATTATGGAAGATACTAAGATAAGGAGTGATGAGAGCTTGGTCCACCTTTACCACATGTTGCCTCAGTCCTGAAGATACTTCAGGCGCAAACTTTGTTTGCTTACACTTGGATAAAGGATTAAACTAAATTTATTATAGTCTAACCAAGTGGGAAAAAACTTCCAAAACATCTGGTACTGATGGTATATCCCACCTAGTATATTAAATACTTGTATGCCCCAGAACTAATACCTATCCTGTATTGCTTCTTCACTCTATCCTATTGAACCGGCATCTCTATCCATTCAGCCCATCCCAAAGAAAGGTGATAAAAGTCAACCAATAAACTACAGTTCAAATGCTCTCTCTTCTATTCTCTCTAAAATTATGATGAAGGTCATTAACAACCAACTCCTAACCCACCTAGAGACCTACCAACTAATCAGTAACCAGCAATACGGATTCCACCATTTGAAATCTATGGCTGATCACCTAGCTTTCACCACCCACCTCTAGACTCAGGTAGTGCAAAAATTCGGCAGCAGAGAAACTCACTTGCCCTCAACATTTCAAAGGCATCTGATCATGTTTAGCACAGGGTCCTACTTAGCAAATTGCCATCCTACAGTATGTCTCCCACACTCTGCAACTGGATTGCCAACATTCTCACTGGTTGCTCACTACGTGTAATGGTAGATGGTTTCCTCCCCAGAGATTTACCCCAATGCAAGAGTATCCCAGGGTTCCATTCTTTCACTCACTCTCTTCCTCTTGTATATAAATGGCCTGTTCTCACAGGCTTCCAATCTTATCCATAGCTTTGCGGATGACAGTACACTTGATTCCTCCTTTTCATTTGACAAACCTTGTAGTGCTCAAGTATTAGAATCCTCAAGATCCACCACAACCAGTGGCTGCTAGCTATATCCCAATGGGGCAAGGACAACCTTATAGACTACAATACTGCCAAAATTCAGTCCTGTCAAATCTCTCACAAGAAATAGCTTGCATCCCTCTCCCTTACCTTCAAAAATACCCAGATATCCAAACATGATCAGATTTCCTATCTTGAACTGACCTGCACGATGGGCATAAACACATTTCAACTATAGCTTCTGCAGCTGCCAAAAAAAAACTTGGTGTACTTTTTTGCACAAGACACTACTACTCCACAGCTCCTAACTCTATGCAAATCCCAAATCTGCCAAACCATGGAATATTTATTTTCAGGTGGTACACCAAAATCCTCTCTAAGATTGCTTGATTCTATCCAGAGGAGGGCAATCCAGAAAATTAATGATCTCCCTCTTGCAGACGTTCAGTTTCTACCTTGTGCTTCTGTAGATACTTTCATCGACATGACCCTGCTGAAATGGCCACTATTATTCTTCCACTTTCCTTCAAAATCATTAAAACAAGAACCACTGCTAACCAACACCCTTTTACAGTCGATCTTGAAACTTGCCAACCAACTTCACTGCCTCCTTTTCATTATGTCTACTTTAGAAGGGACAGAGTAGATGTTCTTTGGAACAGCCTTCCCCACTCTGCTTTCAACCAAAGAATACAACCTTCAGCTGTTGAAATAAAAAAAATAAATAAATAAAAAAAAAGGGTAAACTGATTCCTTATTTCTTCTTATTCTCTGGCCACATACAGCACTGATCTGCTATAGGTCTTGTGACCTTTCGTGTGTAGGTCAGATAAAAAAACAAAGTTACATACAGAATGAAGCATTATTTGACATAGTCAGCTAGACCTGACTGACCATAATTGAAGAACACAAGAAACATAGACATAATTGTGAATATTTCTTGTGTTCTTCAAAACAGACATTGACAGATCTTCCAGCTGGACCATAACAGGACAGGTTTCCCCAGATATTATTATTATGTGACACCTCCAAAGAGTCCTTGGAGTCATCATGGAAGGACACACTACTCCACTACTAAACAACTTACTGTCTCTTCTACTTAATCCTCCTACTACGACACTACTATCATCAATACACAATGCTATATACCACCAACCACCACAACCAGCAGTATTTTGAGTGTCTAAATCCTGTGTCTTTTTGGCTGATATGCCTATATGTGGGATGAAAAACCCAAGTTTCGGGAGAAAAATCCTGCTGCCTCTGTATGAGATCGGTTAACTCGCCTTCAATTGAATAAGTCCACATTATGATTCTTCTCGCCTTAACAGGAATTGAACTTAGATCTTTTACAAGCAAAGTGTGCAATGATCTGTTGTTTTTCTTCCAATTGCACTATGGAGGTGCTTAAAAAAGAAAACTACTGTCAGGAATGGGATTTGAACCCATGTTTACATTTGTAGATATTCCCAATAACATGACTTAATGTAGCTAAAATTCTTATGTGAGCTTTGCATTAGTTAAAAGAAATCTTAAGTATATAAAAGAAAAGAGTTGGCTATCATCCAACTGTCCACACTTAATAAGTGCAAAGAAAAAATATATATAATTGAGCGGGTAAGGGCAATACAATTAACAACAATTACAATCATAAGATGAATGTGCTGATCAAAGACTGCACTACATACAAAACTTTTGGATTCAGCCTTTTTAGAAGAAAATACTAAAAAAATTTCTTAAAAACATTACCTCATGGCTCCATGAATTAACAATAAAACTCAAACGTTTTTGTTCCCGATATGGATTACTCAAAGTTCATAAACCTAATAGTCCACACTATCCCACTGACCCTCCCACGTTCAAACTAGCCAAACAACTATCTAATTCTTTAACTCCGTAACTGGCTATACTTCATCTTCTTTATTTATATATATATAGCTACCCTATATATATAAAATGATAAGCCTTTTTATGTAACGTTTTTGTGTCACGTTTTTTGTCAAGGTTATTTGAAACGTTTTGAAACTCGGGGGGGCTACCCTGAGTGTTGAGTCTTCAAAATTCAAGTCATCAGAATTCAAGCCGGTTCAAGGAGAACCAGCCTACCAGTCCGGAACTCAGGGGGGAGGCACCAGAACCCCCCCCCCCCTTTGAAGACTCGAGTCATCAGAATTCAAGGAGTCCGGAACATGGGAGACGCAGGCAGCGAAGTCCCCTAGTGTGTATGTGTGTGTATATATATAAATTCATTCTTTTCAAATCTTTAATCAAGAATTTAGTTTTAAGTGGTACTGATATCATGGTTAGTTTTGACAAACAGATTTCTTCAATTTTAATAACCATGCCAGTTACTTCACTTCAAAGTGACATTGTGTATAAATTAATAGATGGTACAGCAATGGGCTCTTCCCCCCCCCCTCTTTCCTCCTTTACACAATTTCCATAAGGAGAATTTTGAAACACTCTGATACTCACATTCTCAAACTTTTGATTTGGCTAAGATACATTGATGGTGTGTGTTCTCCATTTGGCTACACAGCTCAGACACATTACACATAATCCTTTTGAAACACTCTGATACTCACATTCTCAAACTTTTGATTTGGCTAAGATACACTGATGGTGCATTCTCCATTTGGCTACACAGCTCAGACACATTATACATATTCCTTCTCTGCCTCAAGAGCCAGTACTCCAGAAGTAAATTACTTTAGAAAAAGAAAATAACAATAGTCTGTATTTTCCAGTTACTTAAATCACATGTTTTCTTTCTCAGTTTACAGAAAACTGCCAACAGGTAGATACATCAACAAACTTTCCCATCATCCCTCTCCCAAAAAAAATTTATCATAAAAACGCTAGTTAACAGAGCTACCAGCATCTGTTTCAACCAATCTTCTCTTTCAGCTGAATTATACTTTATTCATTATACCTTTCAATCCAATGGCCATAATATCCAATAATTAACAAAATACTTTTTTCTTCCTATATCTAACATCACTCAATTTATAATTCTATTATTATTATTACCTATATCCAGGTCAAAAAAAATAACTAGAACTTTAAATGAACATAATTTCTGTACTGCATCCAAACTCTATTTGAAGCTAGTTGTCCTTATCTACCATCCTAAATATCAATTACTTCCCTTCTTAGTCCAAGGTGCATACATAGCTTCTTGTTCTTGCAACCTATACCATCCTATAATGGCTAAACTGGGTGATCTGCTAACATCGGTCTTGAAGAACACAAGAAATGTATCCACTGCCCAATTACGGTCAGTCAGGTTTAGCTGACCAATGCCTTGAGGGCATAGATTCAAATAATAATGAACTACTGTGTTTTGAAGCAGAAAATGCAAATACAACAAACTCTTTATATATATATATATATAAAATCAGCAGTACATTTTAGAAACCAAATAGCCCCTGCCAAATAGCCAAGGCTCTCTAGGAACTGGTGCATATTACAATTCTCATATTGGATCTTATATAATATCTGTGACTGAGATGTAATATCACAACCATTAAACAACGTGTGAATTCTGTTGCCACTACTTTCACTCCATTAAACCTTAAAATTAGCTTCAAACAACAACTAAGCCTAAATACACAATTGTATATGCACATAAGCAAACCACCAGGTTCTCTCTCTTTCTGTGTGTATGTGTGTGCACATACGCGCATCATTACCCAAGATCTTTACAACTTCATTTAATGCATGCATCTTTCCTGCAACCACCCACATTGTCTAGTTTCTCTAATTTCTCAAAGTGCAATCCATCTTGCAAATATAAATCCTATCTCCAATCAAAATCATTCCATAAATCAACATAGAGCATGCCATTTCTCCTACACAATCTATTTACTGATTTATTTGCAACTGAAGCTCTCCTCCTCAGCTGCATCCTATGATACATTCTAACAGACTTACAGTATGGATGCATTTGCTTTTCTTTTCTGCCTCATCTAACAACTCTCATATCATCTCTCCTACCATACTTATCTACTTTCTATACTTTTTAAGTCACATAACAAATCTTTGTTCTTGAATTTATTTAGTATAGCACAGCCAGAGATGTTATGTACACTCTAAATTGCAGGCTGGATCACTTTAAAGACCATGACATACTATACTACACTGTGTTACAATGCGATAATTAATCTAACAATAAAATATAATAAATAATCTTCTTCTTCTTGAGCTTCACGTGTTAGACAATTGTTTGTCTGTAATGTTTTCAAGGGTTTAAAAAGTCTCCTGCCCATCTCCTCCTGGGTCTTCCTCTTGATCGATGTCCCTTTGGTTTACATTTCCAGGCAATATTTGACCATCTATCCTCATTAATTCTACGTGGTTTTTCCAGTTCTTTCTATAGTCTGTGATGTCTTCTGTTATGTTAATTATGGATAATTGTTTTCTTATTTCTTCAATTCTTATCTTGTCTATTCTTTTATAGCCTACTTGCAACTTCCACTTGTATTTTGTCTCATTCTCCTCCAAGTCGATGTTTCACTGCCATATTTCAGAATTGGTTGGTTTGGCTATTATTTTATATAGTTTTATTTGGGTTGTTCTAGACATCTGTTTATTGAAGTGTCTGTTCAAAGTTCCAATGACTGCTAGGAATTTTTGCTTTTTACATGCAATGTCGATTTCTCCATTGGGACTTATGTAATTTCCTAGATATTTAAATTTGTTCCCTTGTTCTATTACTTTGTTGTGGATGACTAGTTTGCATATTTTAATTTCTTTACTTTGAAATGCTATTAATTTCGTTTTATTTATTGAGATTTTCATGTCATAGTGTTCTATTGTTTTGTTCAATATATATGTATATTTTTCTGTAATTGGTCTTCATTTTCAGCAAAAATAACTTGATCATCAGCATACAAAAGGCTGGTTAATTCTTTATTTCCTATTTTAATTCCTATGATTTTGTTTTTCCTCCACTACCTTGAAATCTTTTCCATATATATATATATATATATATATTAAGAGTATTGGTGATAATCCACTTCCTTGAATGAGACCTCTATTGGTTTTAATTTTTTCAGTTGTCTCATTATTAATTTTAATACAGCTTTCTTCCATTATATTTGCTATTGCTTTTGTGGTTTGAGGTGGAGCTTTCAATTCATACAGTACGATGATTAATTTTGTTCTGTTGATTTGATTGTATGCGTTCTCATAATCTAGGAAGGCCATATATGTTGACAGGTTAAATTCTAATCTTTTTTCTATAATTTGTTTGAGTGTAAATGAGGGATCTGTGCAGGATCTTCCTTTCCTAAAGCTGCATTGTTCTTCTCCAACAATTTCCTCGGCCCATGGCGTTAATTTACTTTTAATTATATCTAGATATATTTTATAGCATGTATTTAATATGGATATGCCTCGGTAGTTTCCACAGTCCTTTCTGTTTCCTTTTTTGAATATGTTTGTGACTATTGCTGTCTTCCATTCTTGTGGGATGTTTCCTTCTTCTCATATTCTGTTTAGGAATTTAATTAATCGTAATAAATAATAAAAAATAGCAGAATAAAATAAATAGCAAATAAATAACAGAATAAATAATAAAACCAAAAAATAAAAAATATACAGAATATAAAAGACATAAAAAAGAATAAACAGAATAAAAGAAATATAACTAAATGAATACCTTATGTGCAGCAAGAATAAAGTATATAATATAATAAATACAATTCAATAATGCACTGAGTAATGCAAATAATAAAAATTTCACCAAGTCCTATCAGCTGCTGCAATATGACAGGGGCAATCCTGAGCAGAATGGGAAAAGCACATCAATAATATATATTCCTGGTAGGCTTACTCTAGGAGTGAAGATCTTTCCACTGTGGCAAGCTAAATGTTAACAGGTGAAAAACAGCATAGATCTAGTGGACCAGCCTGGCAGTGTTAGATATATTTGCAAGTGTGGTCAAATGATGAAAACAACTGCAAAGCTGTGGTGCTGAAAGCAAGAGGAAAAGAGGAAACCACTGTACTATTTCTTAAACATATTACTATAGAGAGGAATCTTCAAACCATAGCCATGAGTTCTTGGCATTCCTTTAATGTATCATTAAAGGATCATTAAGAGGATCAAAGCAATGAGGAAAACAAAGCAATGAGGAAAAAAAAACATAGAAAATTATTGAGCGAGAGAGACAAAGAAACTAGTGATGTAGGGAAATATCAGTGAAGACTGGAACCTGGAATGTTAGAACAATGTTGAAAGTAGGGGAAAAAGAACAAGCCAGAAAATAAGATGTTTCATGAGTTAGTGAAATCCGAAAGAGGAGAAGTGGCAGTTACTGAAGTGGAGACTATACTACTGTCTATTTATAGTGGAGGAAAAAAGGACAAAATGGTGTGGGTTTGTTACTAAGAAAAGCTGGGATTAAAAATACTTACCACCTGAATGACAAGAAGAAATACTGATTACAAACTTAGCAGCAACCCCAGTGAGCTTATCATAATTCACGTGTACATACCAAGTAACCCTGTAGATGATGAGACAGAAAGATACATGACCAACTTGAGGAACTAATAATATTAGTTATATATTACAATGGGAGATTTTAATGTGATGGTTGGAGAAGATGGATATCAAAAAAGTGGATGATATGGAAAAGGTACGAAGAATGAAAGATGAAAAAGACTGTTAATTTTTTTATAAGCAAAATGTCTTCATAGTTGGAAATGCACTTTTTGAAGTATACCAAAATCACATTATACATGGAAATCACCAGAATGACTAAATACGAGTCAAGAAGAGATACAAAACCAACTAAAGTCACATGGCTGACTTAAGTTGGTTTCTGTATTTTCCAAAACAAAGTGATCATTCACTATTTCAGAAGCTGAAAGAGAGCGTTCATTCACTTGAACGCTCTCTTTCAGCTTGAACAAATTGTTATTGCAAATAAAACATAAAAAATATGTAAAATAAGGAAGACAGAATATTAAGCTATCAAAAATCTCAAATAACAAATGAACTTAAAAAAGCAGATTACATGCTTAAGATGAAGTGAGAAAGACATTGATTATACAATTGACCCTTGAACAAAGCAGAGATTAGGGGAGCCAACCCCCCCCCCACACACACACACACAACAGCGATTTTCAACCGGTGTGCCACAAGAGGTCTTCAGTTATGTCGAAAGATTTATGAAAACAAATTAATTGAAAGAAATAATGTCATAATTTACGCATTTATTTATTAGTGTCTGGTCTTCCATCTTCTTGTGTGTGTAAATCAATCAAAATTATGCCTATTTTTTGCCAGATCATCAAAAAAATTAAAATAATATATCTTTAGTGTGCCGCAGAATTTTAATAATTAGTCTAGGTGTGCCATGTTATGAAAAAAGTTGAAAATCACTGCCCCACACAGTTGAAAATCCACATAACTTTTGACTCCCCAAAAGTTTAACCACTATTAAACTTTTAGTTTAATAGTGGTTAAACTATTAACCACTATTAAACTAAATAGTGGTTAATAGTTTATTAACCACTATTTAATATATTAACCGCTATTGACTGGAAGCCTTACCAATAACATAAACAGTCAATTAACACATTTTGTATGGTATGTATGCATTATATACTGTATTCTTACAATAAAGTAAACATGAGAATAGAAAATGTTATTAAGAAAATCATAAGGAAAAGAAAATACATTTACAGTACTGTACTGTATTTATCGATACATAAGTTTATGTCGCCTGTACACAAGATGAATTGTCTGTCTATCAGTACCTACATCAATATTGTCTTATATGATATAAAACACTGTACATTACTAGCACTAGACATCAAAAATGAAAAAGAAATTCATTTTTATTTATAACTATAACGATTCATGCACCGATAATGAAAAACCAGCAATATGATTGCTGTAAGGTAGCCTAGCCTATACACTAATGAATGAATTGTTATAAAATTTTTATTTTATGCTAACTAATTAATTTATAACATTTAATTTTATGTAGTTATGATTTAATACTGCATCTTTACATTTGTTTACATTTCTCTTGAGTGTGAATGATGCCATATATTGTTACGATTCATGCACTGATAATGAAAAACCAGCAATATGATTGCTGTAAGGTAGCCTAGCCTATACACTAATGAATGAATTGTTATAAAATTTTTATTTTATGCTAACTAATTAATTTATAACATTTAATTTTATGTAGTTATGATTTAATACTGCATCTTTACATTTGTTTACATTTCTCTTGAGTGTGAATGATGCCATATATTGTCTGTAAGTGTTTCTGAATGTAAGTTTTGATAAATTTTGACTTTCTATAATAGATTTGTACATATTTTATGGTAGTAAACTATAAAATAGACTAGTATCTACATATATTTTATGCATTCATGACATACCTAACTTTTTCTTAATTTTTTTGATATTTCTAAACTATGCAGTTCATTGTGAATTTTTTCAAATTGTCACAAATCTCAAAAAAAATTTTCGAAAGTACAAAAATATACTTACAAAAAAAACAATTAATTGGAAATTAAAGTAGACATTTTTCACTACTTTTCTACATAATTTCCGCCACTGTTCGGGTATCATAACGGGACACCAAGAGTTGTATACCTTTATCGTAGAAGGTTGCCACCTGTGACGCAAACCACATATTAACTGC
The DNA here is from genome assembly GCF_054136105.1 of Typopeltis vanoorti. Lineage (NCBI taxonomy): Eukaryota > Metazoa > Arthropoda > Arachnida > Uropygi > Thelyphonidae > Typopeltis > Typopeltis vanoorti. The sequence goes on from NC_143560.1 coordinate 61,559,421, forward strand.
TTCTTTGACCTCGTCATCATCGTCTTGAAACCGCCGGACACCAAGGAAAGATTTCAGATATTTGAACAGGTGAAAGTCACTTGCCACAAGGTCAGGACTATACGGAGATGATGAAATTGTTCCCAGCCGAAGGTGGTGAGAAGTTGTTGTGTTACACCGGCCGAACGCAATCACTCATTGCGTGTTCTCCATAAATCTCAATAATTTGCCGATGAATATCAGCTGCTTTAATGTTCCTTGTATTCAAGAAATGGATAACTGACCTAATTTCACATGCGGCGGGCGATTCCATTTTCTTAGGCATTATAAATACGCACCTAGACGCGTACACATTGAGAGAATGTCTGAAAATGGCACCAACACCTTGCTAACGAATCAACAAACTCAGCATGCATGCACACCATTGCGATCGCAGTGCTACAGTGAAAATATTTAAAAACGGAACTTGCTTTCTGGGCGTCCCTTGTATAAGTGGACCCATGCAGTCCAAACCCATGTTGCTCGAGGGTCGAGTTATTTACAAAGGAAACAAGGTCACCAGGCTAAGTATTAGGATACAAGATTATAACAACAGAAGTCATGGATTAAACCTGATATCAAAATTGGAGATGTTAATGTCAGCTCTTTGCTTTATGCGGACGATGTTATACTTCTAAATAAATCTGCTACAAGTCTGCAACATTCCTTGACTAAATTGAATAACTGTTGTAATAGATATGGTATGAAGGTCACCAATAAAAAGACAAAAACAATGAAAATAGGCAGAAACACTGAAAATATCAATTGCATTGTGAATGGAGAACCGACAGAACAAGTGAAACATTTCAGCTACTTAGGCATGATTTTTAGTGAAGATGATAAATTAACTATGGAAATAGACAACAGAATCAACAAAGCTGGTATGGTAGAAAGTCGACTGAATAAATTCATAAGGAATAAGAGAGAAATTAGTCAGAACACTAAATTAGCTGTATACAAGACAGTGTTCAAACCAGTTTTAACTTATGGATCTGAGCACTGGGTCAGAAGTAAAACACTTGACCAAAGACTGCAGATATGAGAGTCCTGAGAAAGATTAGGGACATGAACAGATGGCATCAATGGCAATATCATATTAAAAACGAGGATATTAGGAAAGAACTTGACATTGTCAGCATCCAGGAATGTATCAGAAGAGCTAATCTCAGGTGGAATGGTCACTTAAACAGAATGGGCGAGGAAAGATTAGTAATCATGTAAATTTTTCATGTAGTACTATCATATCCTGTACACCCCTTGAGGGTATATGGCAGGAATTTGATGATGAAGTCATGGATTGCAAATGAGATACTTCATTTAACAAAACAAAATAAAGCAAGGAAAAATAAGACTACAGAAAGAAAGAAATAATATCAGAGAGTGTGGAATAAGATTAAGGAAGATTACAAAAAAAGGAAAACTGGATAGAAGAAATATGTAAAGAAGATGAACATAAAATAAATAAATTGCAACTAACAAGGTACATTAGATAACTGCTGCATATACCCATGATTCCAAAACAAAAATTACTCACTGATAATAAAGACACAGCAAAGCGATAGAAGAAATATCTTGAGATATTTCTTCTATCTAATTTGACATATAATGTAAAATATATAAAGAGTGAAATTATCAAATCAATTATCAAACTGAAATCTAGAGGAAGAGATGAGATAGTGACAAAATTTTTTAAAATGTGAGAGAGAGATGCAACACAGGAAGCTTTATTTAAAGTGATTAATTTATCAAGACAAAAAAAAAAAAAAAAGTTAATGAAAGTTTGGTAGTAACAATATCAAAGAAAGAGAATGTAACAGACTATAAAAACCATTGAACAGAAAGTTTACTCAATCATGCTTCAAAAATTAGACTGAATTATAGTAAAACAAAGAATAAAATCAAAAATTGAAGATTAGTTAGATGAAGACCAGTATGAATTCTAGAATGGAAAGGGAACTTGAGAGCCACCTCTAGCCTTAAGAAAAATAATAAACCAAACAACTGACATAAATAAATCTGCATGCTTTGTATTACAGATTTGGAAAAGGCATTCAGTAATATACAATGGAACAAGCTTTTTTTCAAAAAAAATGGAATCACCCAGAGATACAAAAGACTAATTAAGAAATTGTAAGCCAACCAGAAAATAAAAACACGAATACAGGAAAATGAAGCAACCAGAAGTAAAGATGTAAGATAAGGTTGTGAATTATGGAATCACCTGGAGAGATTAAAGACTAATTAAGAAATTGTATGCCAAGCAGGAAATAAAAATATATATACAACAAAATAAAGAAACTATAAAAGTAAAGATGTAGGACAAGGTTATACACAATCACTCTTACTTTTCAAACTGCATATAAAGAATATAAAGAATACAATAGAAGCAATAAAAGAAGGAATCATGGTGCCAACTATAGGTCAAGTACAAATAAATATATGATACATTTTGCAGATAATATAGCTGTTTAGTGAAGAATGAACAGGATTTTAATTTATTTAGAAGAGATTATGTTTTATTTCATTATGAACATAATATAAATGCAGTGGAAACTAAAATAATGGTGACAAGTTCAAAAGAACAAAATAAGCTAGACAAAATGATGATTAGAGATAAGAAAGTAAAATCATTCACATATCTTGAGGAACTATTCAAGAAGATTATTCTTATTATTATTTATTATCACGACTCATCGAGGGAGGGCACCTACTCTACAACTCTGTCTCCACCACTCAGTCCACCAACTACGACGAACTGCAACTACCATCATCATCATCATCTACACCAACGCCATCTACCGCCCATCAACACCACTAGTATTTTCACAGACAATCACAAACATTCATGCCCACAGCAGGGTTCGAACCCATAGGCTTTTCACTGGATAGCAGATACGCTGACCACTCGGCCAACCAGGCTGGCAGAAAAAACCTGGGAAGAAATCTTATTAGAAGATTCAAACCCAGACCATCTGCTTAGCAAGTGCGTGCCACTGACACTATGCTACCGAGGCTCAAAATGAGAGATGGGAGATGTAAGTTGGAAATATGAAGAAGAATTAACTATGCAAAAAGAAGTATTAAAGAAAAAGAGGTCATTCATTAGATGTAAGATAAGACATACAAAAATGATTTATAAAAAAATTTTTTGGAGCATATTATGTGGTTGTGAGTCTTGGACTATTAGAGCAAAAGAGTTGAAAAATAATGGAGGCATTTGAAATGTATGATGTAGAGTAAAGAGGAAATTGGTGAGAAATGAAAACCAAGTAAAAATCTTATGTGAAATAAAAAGAGAAATATATTTCAAAGAAGACAATTATAGGAAGGAAAAATGAAATTCGCAGACACATATGGAGACAAAAAATGAATTGTAAACATATTAGAAGAGAGGATATCAAGAAATGAAGAAGAGTACATCCCAAATATACATTATTAGAGAGGATGAGCTTAGATTAACTGAAATAAGTTAATGAAAAAAAAAAAGGGGGGGGGGGATATGAAGGAACTCACCATCCCTTAGAATGATGAGTATATAGAGAGAACATTAAAAAAGAGTAGAAGACAAAAGAACTTCACAACTATTTACATGATGTGGAGATAGTAAATATATATATATATATATATATATATATATAATGTCATGTTAACATGGCTGTATGCTTTCTCTGGGATAGTAATAAACTGTACGTACAAAGTAATTAGTTATATTATGGCTGCAGTTCAATTTAAAAATTTGGATGAAAATATTTAATTTTTGACATTTAGTGATGCTCTTATAATTTATTATTATGGTAGAGTATTTATTTTAATTGACACATTATAATTGATTCAACTTACCAACTTCAAATGCAGTGAACTCCACATGATAAATATCATTATGATGGTCTAAAAGTCTATACTGAATGATGTTTTTAGAGGGACCTTGAAATAAGAAAGAAGAGAAAAGGAATCAGCTTTATTACTTAGTGCATATATAAATGCCAAGCACACTATTTAGAAAAATTAAAGAAGAAAACTTAAATGTATGATAGGCATCCTCAGTACATTAATAATGGAATGTAGGCAAACATTTTACAGCTATAAATTTATTTCACGTAAGTTTAAGTTAATCTTTCTACTTTTTCTAAGTATGTCAACTTATGTACTTATATAAAGCAGCCAAGCACACTATATTTAACAAAAGTACTGTTTATTATCTTAAATGAGTACGCTGGACTTTCTACAGGGAAAAGAAACACTGGACTGCCTACAGGAAACCAGTATGAAGACCACAGAATGTGACCAGATATTAAAAAAAATTCACTATTAGGTGAGCTGTAATACTGGTCATCAACCAATACGTCTCATGAAACTAATATATCAGTTAAGATTATCCCCAATTATATATGGATGATCTTACTCTTATGTACTATCAATTATTTCCTATTCTTCCTTCTTTCAAAGATGCTTTTTTAATTTTTTTTCCCCTATTTATTATAATACTATATACATGCACAAAAATAATAAATGTTCCACAATATTATGATCTATCAATCATCTAGATATTATCTTGACAAAATTACTGACATTAAAAGTCAATAATCCACAATGCAATTAATAAAAAAATAACAATAATAATAAATACATAAATAAAAATATCACTTTACTGAACAGAAATGACTGCATATTAATCAACTCTTTTCAATAAGATTTTACCTCTTTATCTCCCCTGCTTCCTCCCAACAGAGAGTTTATGTACCAATGACTTCTCTTTTTCCATCTGCATTGATCCAGCAGATAAACATGATAAAACATATGCTATTACCAACAATCTTACACAAGTGTTCCCAAGTCTGCACTACAAAATTATTCCTTTGCATAAGGGAGGTTTTCTAAGACTACAGTAAAAATTATAGACCAATCAATATCTCAGGCATGGTGGTAAAAGTATTAAAAAAATTGGTAAAAAAGGGAATTCAAGAATGGGTAGATAAAAATATGATACTGTATGAGAGTCAACATGGTTTTTTGAAGGGTCAGTCATGCCTTAGTAATTTACTAACTTTTTATAATAGAGTAACAGATGAGTTGGATAAAGGAAATGGCTACACGATGATTTTGTTGGATTTTGCAAAGGCATTTGATAGAATACCACATAGAACTCTGTTATGCAAATTAGAACAAATGAGGATGGATATGACACTGGTTAAATGGATAAGAGAGTGGCTACCGGATGGATATCAAAAAGTGGTATATGGAGGGCCAGAATCCAGGCAAGAGCAGTTGACTAGTGGTGTGCCGCTAGGTTCAGTGCTGGGACCACTGTTGTTTAATTTGTACATAAATGATATAGGAAATAACCTGAAAGGAAATAATTAGTTGTTTGCTGATGATGCAAAATTAAGTAGAGTAATAGTTAATCAAGGTGATGTGGAGAGCTTGCAGGATGATTTAAATAGGCTGTCAATATGGGCAAAATATGTATATTGGGCTGTCAATATAGGCAAAAAATAAATAGGCTGTAAATATGGGCAAAAGTTAACGAGTGACAGTTTAATGTCAAGAAATGTAAAATTATGCACTTTGGAATAAATAGATTACAAGCTGTGTATCACATTGATGGCATTGTACTGCAGGAAATAGATGAAGCTAGAGATTTAGGAGTGGTGGTAGACAAAGAATTAAAGTGTAGAGGACATATTGCTAAGGTAGCACATAAGATTACTTGGCCAGTGAAGAACACATTAACAAGTAGAGATAAGGAAGTTGTAATTCCTCTTTAGAAGGCCTTGATACACCCACATGTGAATTATTTTGGCCAAGTCTGGTCCTCCCCTGGGTTTCTTGGGGATGAGGAAGCAGTGGAGAGGATTCAGAGGTGAGTGATCAAGATGATAAGTGCCTTTGGAATGTTCCCTATGAGGATAGATTGAAGACGTGTGGATTGCAGAAGTTGGTTGATAGGAGAAAAAGAGGAGATATGATAGAAATATTTAAGTTGCTTAAAGAATTTTATATGACAGATGCAGGGGAAATGTTTCAGCATTTGGCTAGAGGGACCAGAACAAGGGATCATCCCTGGAAGTTGAATAAAGATGTGGTCGGTAGGAGTGTGAGGAATAGATTTTTTGCTTGGAGAGTGGTGAATGAGTGGAATGGGTTGCCAGAGTCAGTTGTGAGTGCTTTTTCTATTAATAGGTTCAAGGAGAGGTATGATAGATTGTGTGGGTAGATTGAGTCTTCAGACTCCATGGAAGTGCCTGTATAATAATAATAATACCAAACAATCCTAACAACTTTCTGAACACCCTTGATCTCCTCCTAAATAACAAGCCTTTTAAGTATAAAAGTCAAGCTTTCCAGCTAACAACTTAATATTCTAGACAGATATTCACATAGAAACTATAGGGTCTTCTTATTGTCTGGCATCATAAGAGTGCAAATGGGATGATCTTCATAATTTTTGCAACTCAGGCATATAATTGTCTCCAGTTTTCTGACAGCAGCATTAAATGAATAACTAAAAGAACTCTTACAAGTGTAGAAACATTCATGCCCCATTTTACTTTAAATTCTCATCTCTGATTCTCAAGCTTTGCTTCTTCAAAAAAAGTATGCGAAGACTGTTTAAAAAAAAAATCAAGTATGTCACAACTAGCTTTTATCAAAATCTCATTTTAATTTTCTGCCTAAAAAAAAAAAAAAGTTTAATATAGTTGCAATCAAATTAACAGCATTCAAAACGATTTAAATGAGCCAAATGCAAGAACGCGGCATCCAAATGGCACTTCTGCATTTTGGTTTTGTTTTTCAATATTGATAATTTTTGTACAATCCTTCAAGTTTTTTTTTTTTTTTTTTTTTAAACAAATGGGCAGATGATTCTGACTTCTTAATTTGCTTCCAACTTTTGTATTGACAGTCATGCTAAATAACCTCTTACTAATCCAAATCCAAATTTAAAACATTCAGTCTATTCTCATTTTGATGCCTATTGTTCGACAACTGCCCTAAAACTCTTCCATTTTGTTTTGCCTTTTGTACTCTTTTGAGTCATGGAAGCAATCCACTAACAGCCAACTTTTATTATATTAGAAGTGCATGGGAAGTGATCAAAGGATGTCTGAAGAAAGCAGTATTAAATTGTATATCCAGAATCAGGAGGAAAAATCAGATGGGAGTTAAATGAATGAGCAGCATCATTGACCTTTTAACAAGTTTGTCCAAATATATTGTAATAATTATTAATTATTATTTTATTAATATGTCAAACTGTGCCAATTGTAACGTTTTTATAATACATAGATTTTTGTTTGTTTAAGTGCACAACTTTATTATTTTTTTTACTTTTATGTTTTTCCCCTCTTACTTCGTTATTTTTGCATCTGCTTGAGCTTGTACAAAATTCTTATATGCTTTAATCTCAAACTCACTTATACTACCTATTATCCTACTTCAGCCCGTTCATAATCTACTTAGCTTACTCTCCCCTTTTCAATTTCATAAAGTATACTCTTACACATAATAGTAACATAGACTGAGGAAAAGCCTCTGGCTGGGGCAAAATCCTTAACCTAGGTAGCTGTAATTCTAATGTATTAATCCTTAAAAATTTATTTTTGTTAACAACTATGCCATTAAAGATTGTGTAAAAGAATTTTCTATCTTTCCTTACATACAAGAGAATAATTTAGCTAAGTACGTATAATAACCCTCAAATCAATTTTATCTCAAGCAACTTCAAATTACTCAGCTGTTACTTCTCTTAGGTCACACAGGTTAAATTTGTTTTTGTAAGACAGTGCATTGGCTAACAAATATCAGGCAAGCTATTAACAAAACAAAACATGTTTATTATAGCTAACACAATTAATATACAAAAGTAATGGAATATATCACATGCCTGACTTTCCACACATTTAGTAAGACAATTCACTTAAGGTACTAAACAAAGAGACCTTTCACACTAAACATAGTAGACACGTGGATGGATTTTTAACAAACATATCCCTGCTCTCTATCCTATTAATACATACATACATACATCTTCAAGGCCCACCTTTCCTAATTGGGTTGTGGGGGCAACAGCTGCAAGAGGAACTTCCAATGGTCACGATCCTATGGTGAGATTCCCAAACGTGTCCACCCAAGGTTTTGGATATAATCTATCCGGCGAGTCCTTGGCTTTCTACGTGGCCTCCCACCCTCTGGCTTGGTAGAGGACCTGCTGAGGGAGCCTCTCTTGTGGCATTCTGACCAGCTGCCCGGACCAACATAACTGTGATCTCTCAACTTGAGTATTGAGGGTTTCCCAAATTGAAGAGCTTCTGACTCTGTCGAGTCTCGTCATCCCCGCAATCCCTCGAAGGAACTTCATTTCAGCCGCTTGGATTCGTGTCCACATTCTTTCTGCCATTACCCAACTCTCGTGACCATAGGTGAGGACGAGGACATAGACTGTATTGAAGACAGCCAGCTTTGCCTTCTGGCTTAACTCCCGCTTCAATACTACCGAACAGCCAATCTCCCACAATATTGAGCTTGCTAAGCCAATTCAAGCATCTAGCTCTATGTCCCATTTTCCATCATTCGTGAATATGAACCCAAAGTATTTAAATTTCTCCACCTGCCTCATTGGGACTCCACTTACATGCAGAGTGCACTGGGATGGTTGTCTTGAGACCACAAATGTTTCAGTTTTGGCCACACTGATCATTCCGGCGTCTGCACAAACAGCTACAAACCTATCCAGGGTCCACTGGAGGTCATCTGTGGAAGAGCTAAGCAAAACTAGGTCATCTGCAAAAAGCAGATGTCCAATGCTACATCTTCCAATTCTGACACACTCACTGCCTCGGCTGTGCCTATCAATCCAGTCCATAAATATTATGAAAAGTAGGGGTGACAGAACCCTTGGTGGAGGCCAATGGAGACTGTGAAAGGTTCAGACTTTGTGCTGTTTACCCTGATGCAAAACTCTGGGCATTCATACAGGGACTTGATGGCAGCTAATAGTTGGCCATCGACTCCATACTCCTGTACTACTTGCCAAAGCTTATCCCGAGGAACCTGGTCATATGCCTTCTCCAAGTCCACATCTGTGGAGGATATCCTTCTCGGTTGTTAAAAGTGCACCATCAGAGGCCTTAATTGCCCTTGCTGTGCACGATTTCCTCCCTCGAAGGCGGCAGATTGTCTGCCAGAATACTTTGTTTGCATTTGCATAGGATGAGTCTAATCTTTCTCCAAAAGGATTCCCAAGCCTTCTGCTTTGCTGTCTTTACTGCCTCAGCAGCAGCTTTTCGTGCCTCAGCATACCGCAAACGCATCTCAGGTGACCTGACCCTTAGTTGGCCATCGACTCCATACTCCTGTACTACTTGCCAAAGCTTATCCCGAGGAACCTGGTCATATGCCTTCTCCAAGTCCACATCTGTGGAGGATATCCTTCTCAGTTGTTAAAAGTGCACCATCAGAGGCCTTAATTGCCCTTGCTGTGCACGATTTCCTCCCTCGAAGGCGGCAGATTGTCTGCCAGAATACTTTGTTTGCATTTGCATAGGATGAGTCTAATCTTTCTCCAAAAGGATTCCCAAGCCTTCTGCTTTGCTGTCTTTACTGCCTCAGCAGCAGCTTTTCGTGCCTCAGCATACCGCAAACGCATCTCAGGTGACCTGACCCTAAGCCATCTTAGGTAGGACTCCTTTTATGCCCACAATTTTTTTGGACACTTCTTGGTTCCACCAAGGTGTCCTTTTCTCACTGCCCGTTGCAATGCCCAGCTGCTTTCTGCCACAGCATGAGAGTGCAGAGGCAGTGACAGCTGTTCTGAAGCTTCCACTCCTCCTCAACATCTGCATTATGCTTGGGAATCTCTTTGAACCTGGAGGAAACGTCATCTGCAAAATTCTTCCTCACAGCCTCATTTTTCAATGCCTCCGATTATACGTGGTATAGCTGCTTAGGCCTACCAGCGTTGATGGTAGCATCTGGTTTCTTAAGCTGTAGAGTGCACACAACAAGGTGGTGGTCAGTTGACAGTTCTGCCCCTTTTCTCACACGAATGTCCAACACTGAGGAAAATAGGTCTGCTGAGACCATAAAGAAGTCAATCAGAAACCTTTGTTCTAGTGTATCCCTGTACCAGGTATACTTATGGACTTTTCGATGCTGGAAGAAGGTATTCATTATGGACAAGCTGTTAGTACAGCAGAGGTCCAATAATTTTAACCCATTTGCGTTAAGGTCAGGGGTGCCGTTCCTCCCAACCACACCCCTCCATGTCTGGTCATCTGTTCCAACATGTGCATTAAAGCCACCCATTAGCAGGACTGATTCCATGTCTGCCACCCTGTCAAAAGCAGCATCCACTTCCTCTAGGAAGGCAGAGTATTCTGACTCCAGATTAGGTGCATAGGCTTGCACCACAGCCAAATCATGGTTTTTCATCTGAAGCCTTAACACACATACCATTCCCCCCCCCCCCTCATGGAATCCACTCAGCAACACAGTCTGACAGCTGGGGGCTTGTGAGTATCCCCACACCCGCCTGAGCAGACATTGTCGGGCTCACACCAGAGTAGTAGAGATTCCACCCCTTATCCAGGTCGACAGTTCCAGAGCCTCTCCTCTTGGTCGAAGAAAGCCCGACTAAGTTTAGCCAGTAGCGTTTGGCTTCCTTGACCAGTTCCAACTCCTTCCCTGTCAGAGAGAAGATCTTCCAGTTGCCTAAAGCCATAGTCTGGTGCCGTTGTCATTGCCACATCCATCCTTTTGCAGAACCATTTCTTTGCGCTGCCCCTAAACACCTCCCCAAACGGGTAGCGGGCCCATTGATGGAATTTCCTCTAGCAGAGTGCTGAAGAGTGGTGTCTAAGGGAGACTGTAACATATTTTTCGAACGGGTCCCTCTACCTAAAACCTGAACGCGTCCCTTGGTAACCCTCGCGACGGACGATACGGTGTGAACATTTTTTGATGGCCTGATCATGTTACAGTGTTTGATAATGTCCTGTTAGCACAAGACGAAATGACACAGCAAAATAGGAAAGATTCCCATAGAATACTCAAATGGCATTCGGGGGAAGAAGCAAGGGAGGAAGAGGAGGGACCAGTCTACAGATAATATAACAGATGTATATTACATGAAGTAAGGCATGGTCCAACATCAGGTACTTCGGGTTTGCCACGCCCGTACTCACTAAAGTGAGCCCCTGAGGAATATCCTATTAATTATATAACAAAATTATATTAGACACGTTTTAAGCATTATATAACACAAGCACTATTCAAGTTTACCGTATTCTTTTAAGCACATTCAAACTCGCGTTCGGCCATCTGACCTCTTCAATGCATTATGGCATTAGTTAACTGAATCAACATCTATCATCTGTATACACAATCTAGGCTATTAACATAAAGCAATTTACTTGCAAGTTCACAATATCATGTACAGTCCTGGGTCCAAAAAGGTTAAGGGTGAATTCCACAGGTTCCTTTCTCAATCTAGCACGACGGCTGTGATTGGGCACTATCTGACGGTTGTCGTCTTGCAAATTCCTTCCTTGTAACACTAATGTATTTCTTCGGCGATGTCAGGAACTGGTTCTGCTGCAACAAATCAGCACACATGTGGATCAGTACACTCGTCGAAGAATTTCACAGAAGGCTACCTTGAAATACGGCCTCTTCTGCCAGCAAATTCCCCATGATCTCCAGAACTACTACTCATGAGACCCCGACTCTTCCCCTCCTCGAAAAGCTTGCCACAGGAACAAAAAAAAATAGAGAGAGAGAGAGTTCTTCGCCCCTCGATCTCCACCTTTTATATCATTGGCCATCCCTTGGCCTTCCTTCCAAAACTTCCCAGATTTACTGGAAGTGCCTTTATGTTACCCATGCTTACATTAGGTTTTGGCAGCAAACTCCTATATGTCTTTGACCTTTGAGACTGTTGTTGACCTTCAGTTTACTAGCTTAATCCTTTCTGATCTTATTAGTTACAACTGCTTGTGGTTTTACATTCAATTAATCTTGCATTATATTACAAAATGTATTATATTTCAGTAGGTTACATACATTTCTAATTATATGCATTTTTATGGCCCATGTAAAATCAATATAGGTGAAAAATATTTCTATGTTTCACCACAAGAGATTTTGCAATATGGTATGTCCACAAGACAAGAAATAGTTTCCCAAGTTTATTTGTGTGTTTAGTATTTTAAATTTTAGGAATTTAAATGAAAGTACTCGTGTGGTCGCATTTGATTTCATTTATTTTTTGGGCTCTGCTTAAGATGGAATTTAGATTCTTATTCAAGGGGTGGTGTGTGGCTGGCATGATGTGACGCAAAAACTAATAAAATAAAATTCATAGTCAACTTTTAGTCAACTTTGTCACAGAAAATTATTTAAGAGTTTAAGCAGGAGTTGCAGAAAAGCTGCAGAAGGTATATAAAGAGAATGGTGATCAGCAAGCCCATAAGCAGTACAAAGTACAGGCATGAAAAGTAATCTGCATGATACAAAAGACCAAAGCCATAATTATGAGAGAAAGCTAGTCAATGAGGCCAGAGACAATCTAAAAGAATTCTCTCAAGATGCAGTGAGTAAAAGGAAAAATGACTATGGAAGGATGACTTAAAAGAGTGCTCATGGCAGGGAGGTAACAGATGAAAACAAAGTAGCTGGGTTACTGGCTGCAAAGATGTGCCATCCAGGTGGAGATAATGTAGCGCCAGGTAAGGAGTTTATCTAATCCGCAACCTATCAAATAGTATCGATGTGCTGTGCTAAAGGTTTCAACACCATTTTTTAAGTGAGGACCATCATTTTTTTAATGTTAAACTAATCTCACTAGTCAATGATAGAAAATATCCAAAATAAATGCAGTCATGAATACATTTGAATGTCACAGGTAGGAAAATTCATTAGAACTCAAAAATGTGGTAAAGCAGCTGTAACAAATATCAAACCAGAAGTACTCAAATTTGAAATTCTAAAAATTTGACACATGAGGCTATACTGCACGTTCAAAAAATCAATTCTTGATAATTAGAGCATAAAAGAAAATTCTTTTATGCTCTAATTCAAGTGAAAATCAAGAAAAGGCTGAGGAAAACTGTTGAAGACAAACATGGAGATTCATGACTTATTTAATGATATTAACAAAACCAAATGAACTACAGTCATACCTCGACTTACGCTACCCCGACTTACGTGAATCCGGAGTTACACGGTTTCTTATATGAATGTATTCCCGTCCCGCTTCACCATTAGTCGCCAGTGCTGGCTGCATTCGCCAGTGTCGCATATGCTGTGAACAAGCACTGACGTGTTGCGCACGGTCTCCATTCATACACGATTTTCATAGTCTACAAACCTTGCGATTGTTTAATGATATGTTCTTGATAAAAATTTTATCACATAAAAAATAATAATATCATCCAAAAGAAGCAAGTCCGATTCTTCTACAGCTAGCAAGAAAAGAAAAACATTGACTTTGGAAACAAAACTCAACATTATTAAGGATTTTGAAGGTGGAATGAAAATTTGTGAGCTAGCAAAGAAGTTCGATCTACATGAATCCACAGTAAGAACAATCATAAAAGAAAGGTTTACAGATTTTGGAGGACATAGATTCTAATGACGAACAAATTGTAGCCACAAGGCAAGGAATAAAAAAAATCATTAGCTTGATATGAAGAAATTTTGCATGACAAGAAAAATACATTATGCTGTCAGACGAATCTATTAGATTTTATGAAACCATCGACATCGAAATAACTTTCTTTTTTTTATGTACGAAAAACTACAATTATGATTATATTTCTTAAAAAAATAAGTGCTTTGAAAACCTTTGGTCCCAATTAACTAATATTTTGTATGTTTGTATATATAAATTACATGCAAAATTATACCCCGAGTTACGCGAATTTGACTTGCGCGCTTTTTTGTTGGTCCCACCTACCGCGTAACTTCGGGGTATGACTGTATTTTATAAAAAGATGTTTCATTAACTTGCTTATATTTCCCTGAATTTCAAATCAGCATCATCAGAGCACAACATAGCATGTATATGTGACAGTGAGTAACTGAAACAATACAATTGTAACAGACAAAAGATCTAAAGTCTTATTTTGGCACCCTCTAATGTTGTAAAAAAAAAAAAATTGCAGCTATTTGGAAGTTGCTCTTAAGATAACAGTCTCCCAAATTTTTGGCAAATTAATACAACCATATCTGTTCAGGTTAGGAAAATTCTTCATAGCCATGACTGACTCAAAAATAATCTTTTGGATCTGTAAAAACTTTAAATAGCATATTAGTTTTCTTCCATCTAATCCTGTGTAAAGGGGTGTCCAAAGCATGGTCTGCCAGTCCTGATTGCCATAATAATGCTAGTGAATGTATTTGGAATGACTTCTAATGGGACTATATTGATCAAGTACATATAATAAACAACTATATTATACCAACTAGTTTCACCAACTGTTGGCATCTTCACTTTACAAAACTGATGTAAGGCACTGAAAAGTAAAAAACTGTTACAAACTATAATCAACCGATTCCAATTATATTAAACAAAGAACAGAGCGCGTACAATAAATGCATAGTGTGTGCATGATCTCACTTGTTGTTATTTAGGAACGTTCTATAGTTGGCACTGTAATTCAGTTCTGGTGAGTTAACAGTCTAATAAGAGTCTTCCAGATCACGGGCAAGATTAGTCCTTGGTTCCTGTTAAGGTTTTGTATACAGCAGGCAACTGCTGTTGCTTCTTTAAAAATTCAGGAGCAGAAGTCCTCTTCTATGTAAGGAACTGTGCTTCTATCCCACTCTATATGGTTCGTTCTTGAGAAATGAAAAGCTAACCCCGATTTTTCTTCTCTGTTATTATTGACATCACCAATGTGTTCTTTTTGCCTAATTTCAAGGCTCCTTGAAGTCTGGTCGATGTAATTCAAGCCGCACAAGCAGGGTATGTTGTAAACTCCAGCATATTTGAAGAAAGGATGGCTATCTTTTGGAGATCTTAAGAATTGCCTAATCGTTTCTGTAGGTTTCACTCTTATTTTGTGTGGTCTAAGGAGTCTTGCAATATTATTCAAAACTGTCCCTAAGTATGGAATGACGATGGTAGAAATATAACGTATGTCATCTCGTCTTTGTTGGGGGTCGGAAAAAAGTATCTTGTGGAAGAGTCTTTGAGGAAATCCATTCATGGTATGGTTGTTAGATATCAGGGATAGTTCTTCCTGGAGGTCTTGTTTGATCTGTTGTAAGGAGAGAGGCACAGTTCTTCAGCATGTGTACAATGCTAAGTTTCTGAGAAATATGGTGGGAAGAAGTGAAATGAAAATAACGTCCTGTATTGGTAGGTTTGTGATAAACTGAGAGTTTGATACCACCATTCGTTAGCTTCTTAATTAAAGTGTCCAGAAATGGTAATTAGTTATCTTTTTCAAGTTCTAGAGTGAATTTGATTGTGTGGTGTAAAGAGTTGATCTTGTTTAGAAAGTCTAACAGGTCTTTTTTGTGTGGTTCCAAACAATTAAGATATCATCCACGTATCTCCACCATACTGTGGGTTTAGGGTCTACTAGAGATAAGATTTTACTTTCAAAATCCTCCATAAAGAGATCAGCACAAGATGAAGAGAGGGGGCTACCCATTGCAAGGCAAGTCAATTGCTGATGTATGGTTTTATTCCACACGAAAAAGTTTGATGTTAAACAATGACGGAACATAGAAGTAATATCATGTGGGAGCAAACTTCCCAAAATGTTGATGACTTCCTCCACAGGGATGTTAGTGAATAGAGATGTAACAGTGAATGTATTTTTTATGTTCTTCCAGCCAGATGTCAACAGATCTTCCTGTGTACCCATATTAGGCCAAGTCATAGTCACAAAGAACTTCATACACTCTAGAGCAGTGGTTCTCAAACGTTTTGGAGTCGGGGCGCATTTAAAATCCTGCAAATAATTGTAGGCGTACTAAATACAAATTTCTGAGAAATATGTTATAATAATTAAGTCAAATATTACAGAAAAAAAATAATGCGATAAAAAAAAAATAAGATGAAACATACCTTAAGTTTATTCATTCGTGTGTTTATGAGAAACATGAGCCTGATGTGTCCTAGTGATTGCTTCAATGTTTGGGCATATATTTGCAAGGCAAACTTTCATTTCCTCATCAATACATTGAAGAGTTCCTTTCTTTTTACACTTAATTGTGGTGAGGGTAGAAAATCCTAATTCACATAAATATGATGTTGAAAATTGTAGTAAAATGTTCAAAGCTTTTTTAGATATTGACACATATTCTTCTTTTATAGAAATCCAAAAGGCTTCAAGAGACAATTCCTTATGTTTAATCATCAATCCACGATCAGTGGATATAGCTGCCAGTTCTTCTTCTGTTAATGTTAAATCAAATTCACTTGAAGCTTCTATAAATGGGTTTCTAATCCAATCGTATTGTTCAGTGTTAAGTGATGGAAATAAGAACTCAATTTTTCTTCTAAACTTGTTAAATGTTCAACTATTATTGGAAGTGTTTCATTTATGCAAGTGTTACTTACCAATGGAAACATTTCCAAATTACCTTCAACAGCTTTTCTTTTCCAAATCTGTAGTTTTCTCTGAAACACTTTCATTTTGTCAGTGGATGTGAGAATATTTTCTTCTTTCCCTTGCATGCTAGTATTCAAAATATTGAGCTGTTAAAATATATCGGCCAAATACTATAACCTGGCAATCCAAAATTCGCACCGAAGGAGGTTACAAAAATGTAATCGTTTCATCTCTTCAAAAAACGCAAGAAGTTCTTGTCGTAGCTCGTGTATATGTGTAAGTACTTTCCCCCTTGACAGCCACCTCACCTCAGTGTGTAAAAGCAGCCGTCTGTGTTGTGAATACATATCGATACAAAACTTTTTGAATAAACACAATTTGACAGGTCTTGTTTTAATAAAGTTAACCATCTGAACAACTTGATCTAAAACTTCTCTTAATTTTTCTCCCAATGTTTTTGCCATCAAGACCTCCCTATGAAGAAAGCAGTGAGTTACAACAACATTCTCATTTTGTTTTTTTACAAAATTATGTAAGGCCCTTAACACAGCCAACCATGGAAGGGGCTCCATCTGTACAAATGGCTACACACGGCTTCCATGTTAACTGCCATTTATCAAGATAGCTATTCAAAATGTTAAAAATGTCCTCACCTTTTGTAGACACACTTAATTCTTTGCAAAAATGAAACTGATTTACTATTTGATCTTCATTAATAAAACGGACGAATGCTAAGAGTTGCGCCTTGTTGGTAATGTCTGTTGACTCATCAACTTGCAATGCAAAATTTGAATACTGAAGTTTATTACTACATACATTTTTCTCGATATCAGAAGACATTTCTATAATACACCTGTGAACTGTATCGTTGGACAGAGGAATCTTGCTTATTTTCATTGCTGCTTCATTTCCTAGCATTGTCATGACCATTTTTTTGCATGCAGGCAAAATAAGTGACTCATCTAAAGTATGATCTTTCATATTTTTTGCTATCAGTTCTGATAGACTTGATAAGAAGCGATTTGAGCTTTATCAGAAACAGTCATTATAATTTTAAAAGAATTTGCCGCTTTTGTTTGCTGTTTAGACAATCTCTTGAAAAAACTTACAGATTTATCTTGTAAATTAGAGTGTATAGTTTTAAAATGTTTACTCAATTTACTAGGAAGCAATGATTCAATTGCCATTTTACATCCACATACTAAACATAGCGGCAAAGGATGATCTTCATTTCCGGTACAAGTGAAACCAAAGCTTAAATAACTTTCATTATATTTGCGAGTAGGCCGCGCTTTTGCTTTCTTACTTGCACTTAACTTTTGCTCACTTCCAGAATCTGATTCTTCAATATCACGCTTCTTTTTGAGAAATCTATCCATTTTATTTGGGTGTATTTATCTGAAAATAAGTAATATGCACATAACATCCACTTCCAACACTTTTAAAATCAGTAATATACACAACAAGAATAAACCATATTCTTGTTCTCTTTGCAAGAAAAACTGCTGTTAATTAACATAATAATGATGTGTTGACAAAAAGAGCGGTATATCTGTAATGAAAAGGTATAATAGAGTAACTATATTTATTTTTATATCTGGACACATATTTCTCTGGAATACCACAGGGCGCACCCGGAAATCTTCTAGGGCACACCAGTGCACCCTGGCGCACTCTTTGAGAACCACTGCTCTAGAGTGTGCTAGAGGGTGAAGTTTATGCTTAGACGAGTGGATCAGAGTTTCTAATTTAACATGAGGTTTGAATGTGGTGTGAAGGCCATGTTCCATTAGTACTTTGGCTATCTTTTCTGATGTATACCTCTAATGTAGAGAATAGAAATGGTAATGTTGTGTTCCTGTGTATTAGAGGAAGGAGAAGTAACGGGATTATGTAGTATTTTATATATTTTGTTGGAATTGTAGCCTTTGGCCAAGAAAGTATGGCACAGATATTTGAGTTCTGTGGGCAGAGCTGTGTCATTAGAACAAATGGCTCTAGCTCTGTGTGTAAGTGTTTTTAAATGCCATACTGTTGGAATGGATGATAATGTGATGGTTTATGTAGATATCTTCCTGTATGTATTGGCTGTGTTTGGGGTATGAGCCAAATGGCAAATACATCATCAATGCAGCATAACCATGCTAGGAGCTTGTACGTAGTGGTAAGTACTTTGTTTCAACGTGTTCCATGTAAAAAAAAAAAAAAAAAAGGAGGGGGGGGGGAACATAACAATACAAGTCATCTGTTTGTAGATTTTTCCTCCCCCATGTAAAATAACCTGCATACATGGCGAATTTCAATAATTCAAAGATATCAGGGGGAAATTTAGATGTGATCAAATCAAGAATGTCTATTAGCAGTACAGTGGTAAATAAAGAGGCAACATCAAAACTAACTATTATGTCTGAATTTTTAAGAATATGATTTTTAACTAGTGATTTCAAATGGATTTTAAAAATTATTTCAAACTGAATTTTTTACAACTGTTCGTTCACACAAAATGAACAAATTAATCCAAACACTCGCATTTTAAAGAAAAAAAATTTAATTCCCCAAGAAAATAAATACAAAAATTGAACTCCAACTTTGCCTAATAATTTATGTGTGCTCCTCTGTTCCTAATAAGTTCATTAATTTGCTCAGGCATGGACTTTACCAACAATAGGACACATTTTTTCTTATTTCTGCATCTCGAAACCATACTTTTATAATGAATTCTATTAAGTTATCCTTTGTATCACAATTTAATTGTCTAAGTCTCTTTTTCACTGAAGCCCACAATTTTCTATTGGGTTGATTGATGTCAGGATATTTACTTGGCCACTGAAGCAATTGGATGTTGTGATTTTTGAGGAACTCTTTCACTTTTATTTGAAGTGTGGCATGGAGCAAGATCCTGTTAGAAGATGAATTCTTTTTTTTTCTGAATCTGTGGGACCACTCTTTTCTCCAATATTTTTATACATTGGTCATTTTTCATCATACTGTCAACAGATGCAAGTGATCCTGAACCGTCATGTGTAAAACAACCCTAGAACATCTTTTTAGCTGGGTGTTTAGGAACTTGTTGAAGGGGGATAAGAGAAGTTTTCTCAGCAGCTGATTTGTAAACATACGGTACTCTCTCTCTCTACTTAGACAAAGAAATAGGTCTCATCTGAGAATATGACCTTCTTCCGCTGCTAAACATCCAATCTTTGAACACTTTTGCCTACTGGAGTCTTTATCGTTAACAGTTGTTTCTTTTTTGGTCTGTGGGCAGTCCTCCCTGCTTCCAACAATCTTTGATGGAAGCAGGGAGGATTGTCACCTACAGCAGACAATCTTGGATTCATTTTACTTTTCCTAACTAGAAAACAATCTTGAGTAAGTGTAGGTTTCTTTCTTGCTCACATTTTCCTTTTTTTGACAGGAGAAAAGGTACCGGTCTCCCTAAACCTCTTTAAAATCACATCAGTGGTATCCAAACGAACACCACACTCATTTGACTGACCCAAAGACTGCCAATTTGTCTTTGAGTCATGGATGTGTGCTGAGAAAGAGTACATATTTTTGAATGCTTTCTTGGAACTGTATCCATTTTATAGCTACACAAAATGAATACAACATTATGAATGTCAACTTGTTTACACTATTAAAAATGCATGACATTATTAAAAATGCATGACACTATTAATGAAAATCGTAGAGACAGTTGAAACTGTTAAAACATGCAGCACTCAACCAAAATAGTGACTAAAACCAAAAATGGTAAACCGAAACCAAAACTAAAATTATTGTGAACTGAAATAAACACCAAACCAAAAACTTTATAAAAATTTGGTTGTTCAGATTAATTTGTTCGCTACTATGTGAGGTAAGTTCCTTGCTGAACAAAAACTGTAACCTCCTTTTAACTGCGGCCTCCCCCTCCTTTCCTTCTTTCTTAAATTTATGCCTACAATTACATATACAAATCAATATCCTAGTTCTATTCTGTTGTCTACCTCACAATAACATTCTTGTTATGCATCAGCATGAGAAAAAAATTTAACATTGCACATTTCATTTCATTTGAATAAATAATTTATCAATATTTCTAAATTATGAAAATTATGAAAACATTCTAGAATAGTTATCTAGAATATTAACATGGATTTTGAATTATAAACTCTAAATAACAATTTTTTATTTACTATTATATTGCTGTTTTGAAACCCAAGTCTGTAAAGCTATTACATTTGAAATCTGTTTCAAAAGATGAGAATGAAATGATAATTTAAGTGGGGTTATGTTTTAATTTGGGTAATGGCAGAGGACTAAAATAGTATTTTAGTTTGTTTTATGGATAAAAATTATTCTTCATCAAGCAGGAAACTATACAGCTGCCTCAAACATTGTACTTACCTTACTTGTCCTAGATCACTTTGGAATAAGTGATAAAGAATAAAATATTCATAGAACTTTTCAAGGAGCACTTTTGTTTGTATTGCCAATTAACTGTATCATCACATAACTCCTTAACAGTATTCTACTAACAGCAGTCTATCAATACTTAATCATGAACAATCTAATATTTATATCATCAAGTCTTCAGTCCAGGTCATATGATGATGCTATTGAGCAATATAGTGAACTCATAAGGGGCTTTCGTTTTAAAAAAAAGTTTATTAACCACTAAGGTTTAATTCAACAACTGTTCTTACAACTCTATTAGGTATTCATCTAACTTTTGAGTTGCACTCCATACACAGCATGATGAAAAGGCAAGTGGTAATGATTCCCTTGATACATAAATTTAGTTGGAATATCAGGCAGGCTTGGTTTGCCAGCCTTCCTGATAGGTTGGCTGAGCGGTTAACATACCAGCTCTCCAACCAGCAGGCTGTAGGTCGGAATCCTGCCATTGGCACAGATTGTTTGTGGTTGTCTCTAGGCAGGAGATGAATTTCATATCCTAGTGTAAGACCAATGCTGCTTGCTGGAGGCCTGAAGTGGCTTGAAAAAGTTCCATGGTCTCTTACACCAGGATTTCCCAGATTATATAAAAAATAAAATTTTTTAAAGGATTTTTAAATCAATAAAATTTAAAAAATAAAAATTCTTCTTTAGTACCCAAAGTAATAATGAACTATTGATTTACAACCTTTTGTTGGGGGAAGTCATAAGTTCAACATCTGCAATACACAAGTGACTGAAAAGTAATCCTTTCTGAATAAAACCAGAATTATTTAAGATAATTAGCTTTTACAAACAGACATTAGAGGACACTTATCTATGGTCAATCTTGTAAGTATCCAGCTTGATGTTAGGATACATTATTCACAACAATGAACCTAGAGTTTCCATAAATGAACAGTCATGCCGTTTGAAACCAGTTACCATTCTCTGATGTTCCTATAGGTAATAATTTATGGGATAAAATAAAACTTCACTTGAAGTTAAGTCCGGGTATTAAGTCCTTGATACCAACATGAAACCAAATTTCAAAACTTCATAGACTCTGGTGACCTACATGAATTAAGATTATCATGATGTATGGTTCTACCTGATAATTTCAGGTTGGTCTTTTGTCTTGCAGGATTTATTTTTGTTGTTTCAGTCTCCCAATAAAAAAAAAATAATTTAAAAAAAAATAAAAAAATCTTCTTTAATTTGGGTTTCACTGGCTCTGGTGTTTGATAGTCTGATTACCCTGTTTTTCCAAAATATACCCTCCCATTTTCATTTTTCTAACCTATTTTCTGATACAGTGATATCAGTACTATGTGCACAATGCTTTTTATTGGATTTTCTTCTGATTTGACAAGGGATTCAACGACAGTTTATTGCTGTACATGGACATCAAATGGACTGGCTACTGTTTAAAAACCTGAACAGCAATATAATGCTATAGTTAATACTCACTACAGCGAATACTATTACAGCAAACTGCATTATAAAAAAAAACATTCCTCAATATATAACAAACTACCAAAGAGTCCTAACCATAGCCCATAGCCACAAAGCTATTCTAAAAAAAAATTCATCACAATAAATTATCCACTATAATAATATCTGTTTTCTAGTGAATAAAACCCATCAGTCGTAAAGGAAAAAAAATTCAGGACATTAGATACAAAGTTTAGGATTTTATAAGACATGATTTTTGGCCCATCCAAGTATACACTTACACGTAAAATGATAAAGCAGTTCCAAATAAAATGATATTTCTTCCTAATATAGCTAAAAAAGTTTAATTTTGTAAGTTTAATTCCACAAATTTACAAGCTATTGTAGTTCAAAATAAAATGAACTGAAGTAACATATATAGAGAAAGCTCCAAAACATACTAATAATCATTAAGAGATGAGTCTTAAAAGGCTTAAATTTGGCGTAATGAATTATTCAGTGGAGTAGAATAAATACCCATTATCATTTTATATCAAACAGCAGACTTTGCTTTTGAAATTTTAAGTTGGAGGATTGACAAGTTAATCCAAATATACAGCCTTAGGTATCAGATTTGCCTTGGTATTGCACTACTTAAGACAATGGATTCTGTCCAATTCAGCTTTCATAAGTACATTAGATTAAGATTTCGCTGGTCTTGAAGAGCGCTGTTTCAAACTTGTTGGTTTCATCACAGATCACACAGAAACCTTATAAGGGCAAGAAACCTTTCTCTTGGTACCACTGAAAGTTTTATTTTACATAAATGAATTCTTAGCTGGTACATAAATTATAAAGAACAGAGAAAAATCCTGAAAGGCCTAAACTTTAATATAATAAATTATTTCCATCCTATCTGTGCAGAGTTTATCATGCTACCTTACAGTAAAACAATGCCAGATATTTACTATCCTATTTATTATTATTATTTGACACCTCCAGGGAGTCCAAAGACTCATCAAGGGAGGGCACCTTCTCTACAACGCTGTCGCCACCACTCAATCCACCAAATGACCACAACTACCAACGCCATCTACCGCCTACCACCACCACTAGTTTTTTCACAGACAATTACAAACATCCATGCCCATGGCAGGATTCAAACCCGCAGCCTTTTGGCTGGAGAGTGGATACGCTAACCACTCGGCCAGCCAGGCTGGCGAGACAGACATAGACCTGGTGACGATCATCACACCAATCCAGGCACGTCTGCCTAAAAAATCAGTGAATGGAGGTGCCGGGCATTATTATTATTATGCGACACCTCCAAGGAGTCCAAAGACTTATCAAGGGAGGGTACCTACTCTACAACTCTGTCTCCATCACTCAATCCACCAACTACACCAACGCCATCTACCACCCACCATGACCACCACCACCACTAGTATTTTCACAGAATCACAATTTATGAATTATTGTGAATTATGAATTATTTATGATTTATGAATATAAAAAATGATATGTGCAACAATGATGCAAGAGTGGACTTGTATTAACATGTATTAAAAGGAAAGGGAAAACTGCTTCAACAGAAACATAGAATGAAACGTAAATTATCTTAGAGAAAAAAATATATAATCCAAAAGTTTTTTGATCATACCTCATAATATATTACATTTAATAAATATCAAGGTGAATGAATGTATTTAATGCATAAAAAAATCCATATGTGCTATATATATAGTGTGTGTGTGTGGGTGGGTGTGCGCGTGCACGCACACACACACACCACACGCATATATGTTTTGATGAACTTAAAAATTACTGCACTGCTTTCATGAAAGCACCTATACACAGTTTGCTATATACTAGATAATTATGATCCTCACCTTTAATCATCACAGCAATGTCATCTTTTAAGAATCCTGGAGCAGAAATTTCAAATAATGCTGGAAGACCTACACTAAAAGCATGAAGCGCTTCTCCTCTTGCAAAAATATTATCTGTATGATTACTAACTTCACATTTCCAGGGTGAACCTAAAATAATTTTTAAAAAATAATTTAAACAGAAGAATGCTGAAGTAGCAACCAATTCCAACACATATCTAAATATAAAAGATTTCCACAAATATATCTCACCTGGAACTGTATAACCATTAAATTTCATCTCAATAGTATGTGTGGTAGAAGTATGAGGAATAAAAGAAGCTAAAAAATGATGATTTCCTAGGCTCTTCACATTGCTAGTGACATGCCCTCCATTAACCAGAATCTCCAGATTACCTGATCCTGCATCAGCACCATCAACTAAAAGTTAAATAAAAATATTAGTAACTAAAATATTAAATGATAGCATTTCAATACATTTCTTGCAAAATACAATGTCAATATAATGGTGGTGGTGTTGAAACAGAATACAAAACGTTGTGCTTTTATATAGCTGCTTCTCACTATCACAAATACTACTGTAACAAACTACTGGCAAGTCTAAACCAAAGCCACATGGGTAAATGCTGTGCTGAAAGAACACAGCATTTACCTATGTTCACTATAGCAAACCATCTGTTATCACTATTCCTGTGGGTCCTTATAAATTGACTATAGTGAGAGTCAACTGTAATTTACAGAATTAATAATTCTTGATAATTAATGCCTGATGTTTGTAATGATGCAGCATTTCCTTTCCTGTCCTTGCAGATATAAATCCCAAAACAACCAACCAAATATCTGAGATCACGATTCTCAACGGTAAAAGTTTTTTTAACTGTGTCATTACTATTCACTGAAAGTGCATAACTTGTCAGTAGTCAACTCTGATTGTACTAATGTAAGATATGAAACAATATTTCAAAGAGCTAAGAAATACAGATAGCTTGACTAACACAATGCAAATTGTTTGAAATCTAATTTTTCCATTTATGAGGGTTGTTTGAAAAGTTTGATAAAAAAATAAGTTAAACACATTTTTTTGGAAAAAATCACCTTTATTTGTGTAGACCTCGATGGAGGTCTACACATTTGGTCCAGCAAGTTTCCAATTTTTTCATCCCATCTAAAAAGAAGGATTTCTCAAATTGTGCAAAATAGTCATTGACAGCCTTGATGACATCCTTGTTCTAAGAAAATTATTTCCCACTAAGCCAAATTTTTAAGTTTGGGAACAAGAAGTCTGGAGAATATGGTGGATGTGAAACCAATTCGAACCTCAATTTGTGCAATTATGCCATTCCAATGGCCTATGTGTGGGACAGTGCATTATATTAATGAAAAGAGCACTTTTTTGTGCACCAATCTTGGCCATTTTTTTCTTCAGTTCTTTTTCAAACGGTCCAACAATGACACATAATGGACTCCTGTTATTGTCTTACCCTTTTTCAAATAGTCTATCATGATAATTCCTTGGAAATCCCCAAAAACCAGTGGCCATCACCTTCCCAGCTGACAAAACGGTCTTCGCTTTTTTCGGTGTTCTTTCACCGGACATTGTCCACTGTTCTGACTGATGCTTAGACTCAGGTGTGTAGTGGTGGATCCAAGTTTCATCTACAGTCATGAATCTATGCAAAAAATCATGCGAATTGTGATTAAACATTGTCAAACATTGCGTGGCACCCATTGTATGCACAATGGATGCCACGATTTTCATGCAATTTTTCATACAGGATATTATACACCTATTCAGTTTGAGATGCCTACAATCTCAGCAATCTCATGCACTTTCACTCAGCAGTCTTCCATAACAATACCATGGATTTTGTCAATCGTTTCCTTCATAGTGACCTCAGTCGGGCATCCGAAGCGCGCTTCATCTTCAATGGACTTACGACCACGTTTAAACTCATTTATCCAAAAATAAATAGTCTTTAATACTGGTGCAGAGTCCCCATGAACTGCATCTGACTTGACTTTGAACTGCGCAGTTGTCCACTTCTTCAAATAAAAGTGTTTTATCACTGCATGAAACTCGTTTTTCTCCATTTTTATGAAAAATGCAAACACGGTCATTTTAAATGTTTGCCAAACGAGAACTATGCATGTTGCACGTGCTAAAATTTTGCCAGTGGTCATGAAAAAGATGATACATGCCGATACTGGTATGAATGAACGAATTGTGTCACCAACTATTGGAAATTTACCAAACTTTTCAAACAACTCTCGAAATTTCCATTTCATTTCATTTAAAAAAATAAAATAAAAAAAAATGCTTGCAAAAGTAAGTATTCCATGTTCATTTTAGCTGCTTAAGCACAATTTTTAATGAAGAAAAAAGTTAAATGATCTAAGCAGATAACAGAAACAGCAAAGTTGGTAGGCTGTGGAGTCTGATGATTAAACTGTTATATGGAACAAAACAGAAATTATTATTATTACGGGCACCTCCAAAGAGTCCTTAGACTAATCGAGGGAGGCCCAACATCATGTCAAGAACAACTATTCAACATTCACACAGTATATATCAAACTTCTCCTTGAACTCATTTACAGTCATGGCACCCACAACAGACTCTGGCAGCTTATTCCACTAATTTACCACTCTCCAAGTAAAAAACCTAGCTCTAACACCTTTGCTAACCACACTCTTACCAAGCTTCCATGGATGACCCCTAGTCCTCCCACTACCAGTCCTATTCTCAAAAATATCTTCTGAATTAATCTTATAGAAATCCTTCAGTAATTTGAATGTCTCAATCTCAATCATATCACCCCTTTTCTGCCAATCAATCAATTTCTGCAGCCCACAAATCTTCAACCTGTTCTCATAAGGTTCATTCCATAGTCCTGCTATTATCTTGATCACGTGTCTCTGGATCCTCTCCACCTCCTCCCCATCGAGAAGAAACTCTGGCGCCCATATCTGGGCACAGTAGTCTACATGAGGTCTTATCAAGGCTTGATACAGAGGAACAATAACCTCTTTGTCTCTGCTCGTTAAAGTGTTTTTCAGCAGCCAAGTGATTTGATGAGCTGATTTTGCCACTTTTGCGATGTGTCCCCTAAACTTCAACTCCCTATCCACCAATACTCCCAAATCCCTGGCCTCATCAATCTCCTGGAGTACAGTTCCACCAATGTGATATACTGCTGCTAATCTTTTCACCCCAAAATGCAAAACCTTACATTTTTCAACATTAAATTGACATCCAAACTATCCAAATCATCCTGCAAAATTTTGACATCCCAAGCATTCACTATTGCTCTATCTAACTTTGCATCATCTGCAAAAAGATGCAAAATTAAACATAACATATGCTGACAATATCCATGGCACCGTTCAAATTAATTCTGATCTATGGATCTGAAACACAGGTTAAAAATAAAATGGCTGATTGAGGACAGGAGACTACAAATAAGAGTCAATGAAAATTAGAATGAAAATAAATATATTAAACATGATAATATTAGAAAACTTAACACTATCAACATCCAATACATTATTATTATTATTTTTTATTATTGTACATCAACATCATCATCATCCAATTCCTGATATGTATCCTCAAGGAGTGTACAGGATATTATGGTAGTACTACATGAAAACGTTACGCCATTACTAACTTCCGATCAACAATTTTCTTCCAAATTAATCTGCTATCTGTCAAGATTCCAACAGTATCAGATCTTATATTTCTATCTTCTAAATCACTTTTTATTGTATCAATCCACCTACACTTTCTGTTTTGGGAGGACTTGGTCTTCCTTTGGGTCTATTTTTTATCTGCTAACCTGACAAAGAACACTTGTTTTGCTAATGCTTCCTGTCCATTTTGTTTAAGCAAACATTCAAAAACATATATAAGCTATTGTAAGATGGTATATTCACTTAAAAAGAATTGGAAATAAAATAAAAATTAACAAAATGAGTGTCTAAAGCAGCAATGTTAACAAAAAAATATCCAAAAGTCAGTAAATGAATCAATGCCATGCAACAGAAAATTAAGAATTACTGAAATTAGATGCTTTCCAAATAACAGAAATCAATACTGAAAGAAAAGAAACTGTTGATTGTGAAACAAATAATGAAAACTTAAGTGTGTTAAGTCTATTACAATATATATCTTGTGAATATGTGTCAGAAGTGATACTGATCATTTGGCTGAAAACTAGAGTCCCTTTCTTTTTGGGAGGACTGTGTGGTGATAACAGATTGGGGGGGGGGGGGAATCAAATTCCTTCTCTCATATCCATAATGACATCAAGAGGAGAATAATTGTGAATAAGCAAATGAGTGGGGGAGAAGGGGGGAATAGAATTTTTAATAAAATTATTCAGCTAGAACCTGAAAGATCTAAATAATGCAGCATTCAATTATCATGTTTAGGCATTTCATTAATTAACTTAATATAAACTTAAGCAGAATGGGAATCAACAAATGCAAATGGTTTGTAAAAAAAAAATATCTTTCTGATTTTCTATTTTTAAATAAGTTTTATATAAATACTTACTTTCAAATTCAACAGCTTTTCCTATAACTCCATTAGGTATCTTTCCAACTTTTATTTGAGCCGCATCATATGCATAACAATGAAAAGGACTACTAGGTAAGGATCTACCTGATATTCGAATATCAACTAAATGTTCTCCCACTTCTGCAGTAATATATTCAACCTGATATTTAAATGGATGAAGAAGTTCCAGATGGAATGGTATCTCCCTACCTGATGGTGCTAAAAAAAAAAAAAAAAGTTTAAATACATAAATACAAAAATTATTATAACTCAAAATAAAATTAACTTTATATATATATATATATTTATTTACAGAGTAACTGACTCAGTTAAATGACATGTTTATAATTAATAACTGACTTAAACACCGAGAAAAAATACAAGAGATTTAATAAGGTTTCACTACTAGTTTCATTGGAAATGCCGACTTAGTCAGGTTAATACAGTGCCATGGAGAAAACAACATCTTAAAAATATATTGTACTTTAGACAAAAACAGAGTTTAGAACAAGTAGTAATTGTGTTTAAAACTGAGTCTGAGCATTAGTTCTGGCACAAAGCACTGTGCATATGAATGATATCATGAGTGCGCCAAAACTGGATTACAGTGCTATGTGAATCAGGCAGGCTGTAACTGAGATTGCTGTTTAGATGGGCAGGGTCGAGAGCTATTTCTTTGGATTCCAAGATACGTCTTTCTAATTCATCGGAGCATTTATAGATGTTTGAAGTTGAGTTACATTTATTTGATGTTGTCATCCTTCAACATTGGTATTGGCCGAGAATAACACATGGCTGGATAGGGGCACTAGCACGGATTCTGTTATAAGAAATGTCATGTTGATGTTCTAGGTGCAGAGAGAGATGGACTTTTCTGTCTGGGCCATAATATGGTTTGCTGCAACTGTAAATGATTTTGTATACTCCTGGGAATTGAAGAAGGTTGTGTTTTACTTTAGGTTGACTGAGGTAATCAACTTAGTAATGAAGATAACTCAAATCCAACAGCCTACACCTCCTTACCATATATAAGTTCTCTTTCTCCTAAACTAGCGAAAATCCTGAAGAAATTTAATGTTAAAACATATATCTCCACCTTTCCAAAACTCCGATCTTACCTCAGTCAACCTAAAGTAAAACACAACCTTCTTCAGCATAATTTTTTTGCAAGGAGGCATGTAGTTCTTGCTTTGTGTGTGATTCCAAATAGTACAGATATCATCCACATACAGATACGAAGGAAAATTTCAGGATTTAAGGAAGATACTTTTTTTTTTCTAAATGTTTCAGATAAAGTCCGCACAGTTAGCCTAGGGGCTGTGCACTTCTCAACCATATGCCTGGGGAAGGAGTGTCCTAGGTTCGATTCCTGTCGGTAACGCGAGGAGCTGAAGGATCTTCCTCAGTCATAGCCAAGTTAGCCGGTCTTGGGCGTGGACAGTAGGTTTTTTTCCTCCAGTTTATCCTAGGGTTTTTCATCCTGCAAAGCAGGCAAACCGGCCTTGAGAACTCAACACTGCAGGACATAGGATACACCAGGGAGTAGGGCTGACTACCTTATCCTGTGAATGGTTTGAGGTCTGATGATTAATAAACCCTTGACACCGCAAGGTAAAAGAGGGTATAAAGAAGATGAGATGAGATGAGTTCTAGATAAAAGTTGGATAAAGTTAGGAGACAATGGCAAATTGCTTCAATATGTTTATACTGTTTGCCCATTATAGGCAATGGTTAAATTCTAAACGAATAAGCTCCAGGGCCCTTAAAGTAAGGATCATAAATATGAGGCTATTGCTAGATTGTCGCAACATTTTTTTTTTTTTAATTTTATTTATTTATTTATTCTGGTGAAGTTAAAGCCATCAGGCCCTCTCTTCCACACCACCAGAAACATTAAATACAAATACGATACAAAATTACAAATTAATATAATGTACTTATCCATAGTTGAAATAGTAGGCCTACATAAACACAAAAATACTACACAATTTTCTTTGTGCTTCTCACAATCACGAGCTCTGATAAACAACTGCTAAACTGCTGTTCTATTGTTGGTTATTGACAGTTGCCAACTAGAAAAGACAAAATATCGCTATGAGTCTGTCAAAATTCTGCTACACTATGCTGCAATAATGTCTGCTTGTCAGTCGCAGCAAGATAATGCATTATAGTAAGCTCCAAACCTCCCTGTCACTTCCATCATGCATTCGTAATCAGGAGACTGTTGATATCGACTTTATATACACATTCAAAACTGTAAGCAGTTATTGAATAATAACAATAATGTAGGCATAATTACCGTTAAAGGGAGAAAAGTCACAAAACAGAAAAATGTTCCATGTTCGGGCCCAGTGCATAAAAAAGTTCCGGTGCAGGGCCCTGGCTGAATTTAACCACTGAATTATAGGCAAACAATATAATAAACAATAACATAAACAAACTGAAATATCTAGAATTTATAACAAACTTTTTAAAAGTTGACATTAGTTGTCAGTTCAAAAAACAGATATTCAAGGGTGTAAGTCAAAGGAAAACTGGTGAAGAGTGACATGAAATCAAAACTGACAATTATATCAGAGGATTTACATTTTCACATCTTTAATTTTTTTAAATATTCTTAATTTTTGATAAAAGAATAGGAACATCCTATACTTTTCAACAATGTCATTGCTTAATTTATTATGATCACATCCTCCTGTATACTCTATTATCTTGAACTAGTCTAAAAATATTTTTACTAACATAATCAATGAAATTTTTCTTATTTCTTGCATCATCTGTCACTAATACTACTAGTATTAATCTGTGCATATATTTATGACTGAACAGGGTATTAGTATTGATTTAGTATGATCTAATGGTAGGTATCTATCATTAATAGCTTGGCTCTTTTCTCAAATTTTCCCAAAAACATATCTGTATGTTTTGCTGGCCTGGTTGGCCGAGTGGTTAGCGTATCCACTCTCCAGCCAAAAGGCTGCAGGTTCGAATCCCGCCGTGGGATGGGTGTTTGTGATTGTGAAAATACTACTAGTGGTAGTCGGAAGTAGATGGCATTGGTGCAGATGATGAAGGTAGTTGCAGTTGGTGGACTGGTGGAGATGGAGAATTGTAGAGTTGGTACCTTCCCTCGACAAGTCTTTGGACTCCCTGGAGGTGGTATTTAGATCTTCGACAACTAGCTTTTCTTTTTTTCCTTTGGTCAGCTGTCCCTTCTAATGACCTGATAAATTCCTTCACTTCTTACTTAGTATGGGAACATAGGCACAAAGAAGTCTCATTGCCCAATTCTTCATATTTATGTTTGCCCATGTCACTCTACTTGAAATTGCCTACAATTCAAGAATATTGAATACTATAGTTACTCCTTTCCTTCCTCTGATCACTACTGCCTGAACATAATATCTTATACTTATCATTTAGAACAATCTCATTTGTTTTCATTTTCTTTGTTTCGGTAACAAATTATGTTGATAGTATTACTACCTTGAATTCTATTGATATTGAGTTTGTTCTAGTAGCTGACTTTTCACTGTTCATCCTAGTTCCCTAACTAAAGCACACCACAGCTGGCACATTTCAATCACATGGCATTATCATCATTTTCTTTTAGTTTAAACCAATACAAAATACAATTTTTTTGGCCAAATCCAAAATATGCCAGTCCATCCTCATTTATTCATTCAGTATCCAGGAGGATGCTGAGTAACTACGTGCACCATAAGAAATAAAGGATTGGACATTAGTTCAAAAACTCTAGTCAGTTCTTTGTATCCCTGAAAATGCTATGGAGAAAGTGGTCTCTGTTATGTAGGTTTGACTCCTAAGTGATTCCTCAAAGTGATATTCACTATATAAATAAAAGGAGTTAGATTAATTAAGAACACCTTTTATTCAGCCTTTAAAAAAAATTCATCTGATGAATGATTCTAAAAAGCATGTTTTGTGATCAAATGGTGAGCCTCAAGTATATCCATTAAACACTAAATTGCTTTTAATATTTACAATCACCATAATTATCATTAATAAAATCATCAAAAACTTACCAGTAATAATAATCCTAATATCATCTTGTCTAAGACCTGATCCAGCTAAAATAAATGTCACAGGCTGCTTCACAGGTATTAATTTTAAACCATCACCTTCAGCAATGACAGAAAAGAGATCAATAGCTTCTGCTTTGCTTTTAGATAAGGCTGCTGAATTTATGGATTCAGGTAACTCTCGACAGTGTTTCTGCTGCAGAAACTGAGAATCAAACTTTGAGTTTGAAAGAGAAAAATTTTCTGATGACGATGATGTACTGGACATTAAATGAGAATCCTTGTAGCTCTCACGAACAGGTATTCTAGGTTGGGTTTTTGGTTTAGCCCCTAGTCCTAACTTTTTTATATCATGTTCCTTCCTAGCATGCATATGTTGACCTTTTCCTGAATTTATGAAACCTTCAGAATATTCCTTTCGATAAAGATCACTGTCCTTTTTCATATGCAAAAGTAATGAGTCACTATGAACTTTGTCCGTTTTGTTTGTTTTCTGTTCTCGAGATGACCAACTTCTGGTAGTTACATCAGCTGCAGATGGTTTCTTTGCTGTAGGAGGAGGCAATGGTGGTGGTGGTGATTTTGCAGGTTTTATATCATCCCTTTGGGCCATGAGCTTGTTATTTATAAGTTCTGCCTTTTCATGAAAGCTCATCTCCTCAGAACCATCCAAAGATATATCGGAAATAAGTCTAGTAGATTTATTTATCGAGGTTATGTTATCAGCAGATTCTGATTTCCAATTCGTTTTAGACTCCTTGCTTGTATTTTGGCTAGAATGTTTTTTGTTTTGATAAATTTGTCCATCTCTAAATTCTGTTTTATTCTGTTGATTTACTAATTCTGTCACATTTTCAGTTTTATGATTGGCATTGATATGTGCATATTCTCTTTCATGAGTAGATTTTGAATATCCACTTGCATGTTTGGATTCTGAATATGCATTACTAGTTAAAACTTTAGTATTAGGAGATGGACTATGATAGGAGTGCAGATCTGAGGTTCTTTTCAAATCTTGTATTCCTTTTCCTGCAAACTTTTCAGATGCATCATCATTATGTTCAGTTACTTTTAGAGTAAAAGGTGACCCTACAAAACAATAAAAAGAAACACAATTTCAAACTTGAAAATAATTTTTGAATATTATAATTTTTAAGCTATTACTCTTTTATTTACTTAATTATTTATCTTATTCATGATCATACCAGAACCTATAAATACATTAGCACAGATATAGAAGGAAGAGCAAACTTATTTATAATGGATGTAAAATTCAACAGTTTGTAATCATTAGAAAGGAGAAGCATGAAAGAAAGGGTGAAGAAAGAAAATGGCTCATTACATAATTTCCAAGTGCCATACATGATTATACAAATTCAGATAAACAATGTCCATGGAAGTATCTGTAGAAAAAGCATTAAACAGAAAGTAAACACAAAAAAGAACTTAAATAAAAATTATGATGTTAAATGAAATTAAAATAAATTGAAGCATATTAAGAGATTAATATTCAATATAGTGCAAAACATAATACACTGAATCATGATCATCGTTTATTTATAATTTAACAATTATAAATAGAGAAACAAATTAAAACAAATGAGTCTGTGTACACTGAGATTACTAGAGATCCGTCAATTATGCTAATTGATGGATCTCTAGTGCAAAGAGTTAGGAGAAAATGGGGAGAATGTTGCTGATGTATTTCCAATATTGAGTTCAGGGTCTGCCTCTTTTTCTTTTCCCATCTGTAGGGGCGTAAAGGACCAGCACATCAAAAGGTGCAGAGGGTGGGTGTCTGAGTTGGTAGCCAAGCCATTTTATTTGGTTTCTTTGAACAGTGCTGACTAGAAGATGTTGCTGGGTTTTCTCTAATATAATAGAGTTGGGAATGTGGTTTTGGCAGGAGTAGTCCAGGATATTTTTTAAACAAGTAGTTCCAAAGCTGTTTATAATATTGGTTGCTGTTTTTGTTGAGATGTTCCAGGTCTGAGAGCCGTATAGAAAGATATATTGGTTGGTGCACTTGTAAAGATGAATCTTCGTCTCCTTTAAGATAAGGTTCGACTTCCATTCTTTTTTAATACTTCTGTGGAAGTGGAGTGCTTTTTGTTTTCTTGTCTTAATGTCTATTAAGGTGTCTGAAATGTGTGATTCCTAGGTATACAAAGTCTTCTACTTCCTCAAGGTAATCATTTTGATTTATGTAGACGTGCCTATCTACCTGATTTTTTGATATCGTTGTTTTTTGAGAGTTTATTTTTAGTCCAAATATTTCTGCAGTTCTCCTAAGGCTGTTGAAGTAGTTTTGGGCATCTGCGGTGTAAGAGTCGATGAGGACTCTATCATCTGCAAAGCTCAGGTCTACAAGGTGTATCTTTGTATATGGGTCTTTGATGAGGATTCCAGATTTAACTTGAATCAATTTAAAAATATAGTCAATTACTATGATGAATAGATATGAAGCCAAAGTATCTTCCTGTGGGACTCCTGTGGTGATGGGAAAACTGTCTGTTTTGTCTCCATTAACTAATACTGTAGTTTGATAACCCTGGTAGGGTGCCTTCATTGCCCTGATAATTTTTGGTGAAATGCCATAAAGTTTGAATGTTTCCCAAAGTCGTTCCCTATCAACAGAATCAAATGCTTTAGTGAAGTCTATAAAGTTCAAAAGCAATGGTAAGTTCTTGTCCTTTGAACCCTCTATTAGTCTTCTGATACATTGAATGTGATCTAAAGTACCATGTTTTTTTTTTTTTTTTAGGAATCCAGCCTGGTTTGTACAAAGTAATGGAGTTATATGCGGTTCAATTCTATTTAATATCATTCTATTGTAGATTTTTAGTGAAGTAGATAAGAGTGTGATTCCTCTGTAGTTTTCAGGTCTATTCAGGTTCCCTTTTTTGGAAATGGGATTATTAGACCTTCTTTACACTGTTCAGACTTTCTCAAATGAAAGTGCTAAGTTGTATATATATATATATAGGAGTTGTTCTTTGATGTTTGTAGAGCAGTGCATTAAAAGCCTCAGCTGTGATACTGTCTATTTCTAGTGATTTTCCTGCTTTTTGTTGAAGAGCCGTTGTGAGCTCCTGCATGGTGAAATCATCGCAGTTGATGCTAAGAGTTTCTGGTATTATAGTTTCCAAGATGAAATCGATGTTTAGATTAGTGTGTTCAGCAGAGTTTGAAAGTGTGCCTTCCATTCATCAAGTTCTTCTGTCATGTTTTCAAACAAGTTTCCATCTTATTTCTTGATTCTCAATACTCTGAGTTTTCTTTCCAGTGTGCTCAGGGATTTGGCTATTTTATAAGTTTCTCTTATTTTGTGCAATTTTTGACAGTTTTCTAGCTCTTGGCAGAAATCCTGGATGTTGGCTTCTTTGTCTTTTGGAAGGGCTTCATATACCTCTATGTTTAGTTGTTTTAGTTCATTTATATATTTAAGGGAATCTTGGGTTTTTGCTTTGTGTTTTATTTTATTGCACTTGTCAATCAGTGAGTTTGTTTTTTTTGGTTACCCAGTCTTTATCTACTCCTTTTGTGTTTGATTGAAGAAATGTTTGGGAGGCTGCATGGTGAATGATGCTAGTTATTGCTTCAAATACATTGTCTGTATTATCATTCGATTCTGCTTGTGGGTGGTTGTTCTTTGTAAGTTGCTGAAAGTGATTTACCTTGTTACATTCATTTAATTCTTCCCAATTGTATCCGAGATTTTTTCTGCAATTTGGGTGCTCTTTTAATTGTGATTTACAATTCTGTGGTTAGAGTTTAATCCTATGCTGTTGTATGCTCTACAGTTTTGGGCTGACCTTATCCATTTGACATTTATTAAGATGTGAACAATTTGAGGCTTAGTTCCATTGGGGTGTTGCCAGGTCCACTTTCTTTCTAATTTGTTTGGGAATATTGATTGAAGAGATATCAGGTTCTGGGAGTTGCAAAGGTCCATAAGAATATTGCCATTTTTATTAGTTGAGTCATGGTAGTATGCTGTCCTATGTTTTATGTGTTTCTAGCTACTTCTTTTCCGATTTGCACATTGAAATCCCCTCCAACTATATGCAAATTGTGTGCAAATATTTTAGTAATATAGCTGGTTAGGTTTTGATAGAAGGTTTCTTTGTCTTTATCCTCTGCTGCTTCTGTAGGTACATATGAACATGTAATAATTGTTAATTTTGGATTTGCGTTTATTGTAATAGCTATTATTCTTTTTGACACACTTTCTATTGATAGAATATTTTTATAAGCTCTGTTGTTTACCAGGATTCCAACTCCACTACAATAATTCAATGAACTGCAAAACAAATAAAATGCAGTGCTATGAGTCACCAGATCATTGCTCCAAATGCTCCTGAAAAGATAAGTTTTATTTTATGTAAAATTGGAATAAAATTACTAATAATTTTAATAATAATTACTAAAAATTACTAATAAGCAAAAGCAGATTATGAAAGAAAATTAGCCATGCAAGCTAAAGAGAATACCAAACAGTTTTTTCGATATGCTGCAAGTAAAAGAAAAATTGTATACGGCAGAATGATTTTAAGGAATGTCGATGGTAGGGAGGTAACTGAATCAGTTGATATAGTGGAATTACTGAGCGAGCACTTTGCAATCATCCAGGTGGTGATATTGCAGGAATGAAGGAACCAATGGCTTATATGGGAATTGAGGTGAATGAAACGAAGGTGAATAGTATATTACAAAACCTTAATGTGAATAGATTTGTGGGATTGGATGGTATACCAGCTCGGGTCTTACGTGAAGCGGCTAAAGAATTGTCAGTGCCTTTGACTATTTTGTT
The DNA here is from genome assembly GCF_054136105.1 of Typopeltis vanoorti. Lineage (NCBI taxonomy): Eukaryota > Metazoa > Arthropoda > Arachnida > Uropygi > Thelyphonidae > Typopeltis > Typopeltis vanoorti. The sequence continues at coordinate 61,597,160 of NC_143560.1, forward strand.
TAATTTGAGTCTCGGGTCTGGGTTAGTCGAGAGGGGTGGAAAGATGGGAAAATAATTCCAATGAATAAAGGCGGTTCCAAGAATGCTGTTGCAAATTACCGATGGATCAGCATATCAGGAGTTGTTGTCAAGGTTTTGGAGAAAGTAGTTAAGAGAAAAATACAGGAATGAATCAATGAAAATGGGATACTGTATGGGGGAAGCACAGTTTTGTGAAGGGTAGATCATGCCTCACTAACTTGCTCACATTTTATAACACAGTGACGGCTGAACTGGATAAGGGTAATGAGTATACAGTGATACTGCTGGATCTTGCTAAAGCCTTTGACAGGATACCACATGGAATTCTAATCAGTAAACTGCAGCACATGGGGATGGATATAGGGTTGGTGAGATGGATAGGAGGGTGGCTGATGAAGAGATATCAGAGTGTAGTTTATTCAGGGGTAGAGTCCGAAAGACGACCTGTGACTAGTGGTGTGCCGCAGGTTTCTGTTCTTGGACTACTACTATTTAATTTGTTCATTAACGATATAGGAAAGGATCTGAGAGGAACTATTCATTTGTTTGCTGATGATGCAAAGTTGGATAGAGCAATAGTGAATGCACATGATGTCAAAATTTTGCAGGATGATTTGGATAGATTGGAGGACTGGGGTAAGGAGAATGGATGTCAATTTAATGTGGCAAAGTGTAAGATTATGCATTTTGGAGTGAAAAGATTAGCAGCAGTATACCACATTGGTGGAACTGTACTCCAGGAGATTGACAAGGACAGGGATTTGGGAGTGTTGGTGGATAGGCAGTTGAAGTTTAGGGGGCACATTACAAAAGTGGCTAAATCAGCTCATCAAATCACTTGGTTACTGAAGAATACTTTGAGAAGCAGAGACAAGCAAGTTATTGTTCCTCTGTATCGAGCCTTGATAAGACCCCCATCTCGACTACTGTGCCCAGATCTCGTCACCTAGGTTTCTTCTTGATGGGAAGGAGGTAGAGAGGATCCAGAGGTGAGTGACCAAGATGATAGCAAGTCTGTGGAATGAACCTTATGAGAACAGGTTGAAGATTTGTGGGTTGCAGAAATTGGTTGATAAGCGGAAAAGGGGTGATATGATTGAGACATTCAAATTACTGAAGGATTTCTATAAGATTAATTCAGAGGATATTTTTCAGAACAGGACTGGTGGTGGGAGGACTAGGGGCCATCCATGGAAACTGGGCAAGAGTGTGGTTAGTAGAGGTATTAGAGCTAGGTTTTTTACTTGGAGAGTGGTGAATGAGTAGAATAAGTTGCCAGAGTCTGTTGTGGGTGCCATGCCTGTGAATGAATTCAAGGCAAAGTATGATAGATACTGTGTGGATGTTGAATAGTTGTTCTTGACATGTTTAGGGCCTCCCTCGATGAGTCTAAGCACTCCTTGAAGTTGCCCGTAATTCTAATAATAATAAATAAAATTTTGCTGAAAATTTATTTATTAATAATAAGTAACTGTAATATATAATAAGTTTATTATATATTACTTAATATATAATAAGTAATAAGTTACTAATTAGTAATTAGTAACTGAGTGAATTTGTAGTAATTATAAGGTTGATGGTAGCCTTGGTAATAAAATTTGTATAACAGAGTTAATGAAAGCCAAAATGGTAGTGAGAGCAACTAGATACACAACATGAAAATTGAATGTGGTGAGGGCATGAATTTTTCAAAGATGGTTCATTGTTGAGTGTGTGTGTGTGTGTGTGTGTGTACGAGAATGTGGGAAATGCCTTTGTCAAGAGATTGAATAAGAGAAATGGGAGATGGGAGGGATGTGGTTCTGTAGAAAGTGTGATATTTTAATGGGCTGTGGACAGTTAAATAAAAGTTGAAACTAAGGAGTGAATATTAGATAAAAGGTAAAAAGCAGTGACGAAATGAGAATGGTATAAGCCAGAAGGGTAAACAAGACTGTTAATATGGAAGAGACTGAAAAAGCAAAGTGGATGTGACTGTGGGAATGGAAGAGACCATAACCTGATGGACTGAACCTGAGGATGATTGACAAAATAAAAGCGGAAGTGAAGCCAATACAAAAGAGAGAATGAAGAATGATTACTCAAATGCAAAAACTAAGATGAGAAATGAGAATTATGTGTATAAAAAATGAGATTTAAGCTTGTATCTACCAATAATCTGGAGTGCAAAAGAATGAAATGAAACAGTGGAGAAAAAAGGAAGTGGCAAATGATTTAATAGAGCTCGTTGGAAATTCTATTATTAAAAGTGCTATCGACAAGCAGGTTCACAAAGTCTGTTTTCCAGGAGGGAGGATAAATAAAGTGATAGATGCATTATATGAGAACAAAGAATGCAAGAGAGCTGGTGATGGTGGTAGGAATGAATGATTTGGTTGGACATAGGAACAATGTGAAGAATTGAAATCAAGAAATTACTGAAAAGAGAGAGAGAGAGAATAGTGTAGTAAAAAGAGTAGTTGGCGTGTTGTACAGGGAGAGCTGTGTGAGGAGAAAGAGATGCAGGCTGTTGATGTGTGGAATGCATTTGAGAGGCAAATGGAACTGCAAAAAAGTGATGGATTACATTTGAATAGATGTGGTGTCAACTGACTGGAAAGACTGTTGCTTGGATTAGGTGAAACAGAAGTCTTTGTGAATAGAGAGGAGAACACTGTGACAATTGAGAATGTAACAACAAGAATGCAAGCTGGACAGGAAAATTGGGGAGGGGGGGGTAAAATAAGGTAGGAGTAAAATGGGTGAATGAAGGGAATAACCATTAAATTTGGAAGAAGGCACTTGGAGGCAACACAAGATGAATACTGGTAATAATTTGTTGCATAAAGAGTACAAAGAGCAGGCTAGGAAAGTAACTTGGTTGATAAGGATAGCAAAAGTGCAATATTATTAGAAAATAGATAGTCACACAAAGAAAAATCCTACCGAGTTCTTGCAATCTGTGGAAGGTGGAAAACGGAATGACAATGGGAGGATGATGTTAGCAGACAACAGTGGTAGACTAGAAACTGCTGAAGATAATACAGTTGAGGTATTCAGTGAACATTTTATCGGGGCATTTCATCCTCATGAATACAGTACTTGAGAAGTTCGCATGTGGAGGATGTGGAGGTATAGTGAGTGAGTAGCAGGCATATAAGAAATTAAGCAAACTTGATGTTAATGGGGCAGTAGTATTTGATGATGTATCACCATGTTTCTGGAAAGAATGCTCCAGGGAATTAATAGCATCTTTGGCACACCTGTTCAAGATGGGTCTTATAAAAGGGCAAGTCAAGAAATTATATTCTTGGTTTCTTTCTTTATCCAAGTTTAAGCAAACAAAGTTTGCATATAGAGGCTAATGACTTCACATCAATTACCTTAGCATCCCATAATGCAATGCATATATCCTTATGAACATGTATAATGCTATACATTATGAGAAGGGCTACTACCCAAATCAGTTTTGACCTTTATTGAGGTCTCGTCACTAGTCTCGGTAGTGGCCGTTCCCATAATGCATTACATTATACATGTCTCTAACAACGGTGCATTACATTATGGGATACTAAGGCAACTGATGTGAAGTCATTGATCTCTATATACAAATAGCCCAGTCGTGAAGTGACTTCAGATGCAATTCCTATTTCTTTATACTTGGATAAAAAATGAAACCAAGAATATAATTTCTTGGTATCTTTAATTTATAGTATAACCAAGTCAAAAAACTTTCAATAAAAAGGCATCTTAAAGAGAGCAAAACTGTTCCACTTAACAATGAGGGGAGGAACTAAGGCTACAAATTATAGGCCAATTTTTGTGTTTGGATAGGCTAAGTTGGACAGGTTGCTAGGATTCAGAATTGGGTATATAAAAGTGGCATTCTTGATAATGGTCAGCACGAGTTTGTTAAGAAAATGTCATGTTTTAGCAATCTGCTTACATGTTACAACAAGGTGGTGAATTCAGTGTTTGAAAGAGATGGGATTGGATTAGAGACTACTGAGCTGTATAAGTCACTGGCCATCAGATAAATGTGAGCAGGTTGTGTATGGAAGAATAATATCCCAAAAGAGGAATGTCACTAGCAGATCGCAACAGGAGTCTATTTTGGGGCCATTGATGTTTAATTTGGATGTAATGATATTGGGACAAGTGTAAATACAGATAACAGTTTGCAGATGATTCAAAGTTGCAATTCAGTTTAATATTGCAGACTGTAAGGTATTGAAATCTGGTAGGCAAGGATGCAATGTAGAGTTTACAATTATTATTAACACCAGACCTCTACTGAATTACAATACTCATCACTGGAAGTACACACTATTACAAAACTTATTAAACTGTGCTTTAAACTCATTCAATGTGTCTGCATTCACCACACTGTCAGGCAATGCATTCTACTCTCCAACCATTGCCCATGCAAAGAACCTGCTCCTATGTTCTTGATCACACCCTTCTTATAGAGTTTTCAGGGATGGCCCTTGGTTCTACCCTGATCTCCCCTTTTTATGAACAATTTCTTCCACATTAACCCAGTAACAATCCTTACTAACTTAAATGACTTGATCATATTCCCTTTCCTATTTCTAAGGCTCTGCCAATTGCATTCCCTCGATCTATCTTCACATTCCAAAAACAAGTTACCACAATTGATCATTCAAAAGTAGAACGAGCCGTGTGATGTTATATTGCTAAACATTAAAGAGAGGAAAAATTTCATCAGAGTGATGAGTACATTATAGGTATTAATTCACAATTTCAACCTTAATTTATAAATAACATTAGGCTAATGTAGAAATTCAAAGTCTCAATTAAAAAAAAAAATTATTTTAATTTTTTTTTTTTAATTAATGTGTTATGCTGATTAAACTTTCCCATATTTTTGATAAGGATATACAGTCATTTCGATTGAAGTTAGGGCATTGAAGTAAGGCCTCAGCACTTTCTTTAAATAGGCGTTCAAATTTATAGCGACACCTGTGTAGAAGGCAAGTCTTGGACCAGAGGATGTTGTGGCTTGTTTCTATCCCATGCTGAGCCAATCCAGATTTATCGGATTTGTTGTACAGAATGTATGATTGATGTTCTTGAATTCTTTTTTCTATAGAGCGTCCTGTTTGTCCAAAGTAGGACAAATTGCAGTTACAAAGAACTTGATACACACGCAGAGACATAGTTGAGTGTTTATCTTTAGAAGAGGTAAAATAGTTAGATATTTTGTTAATAGGTATATAAGTGGCTGTTAAATCATATTTCTTCAGAATTCTACTTTTGAATGATCAATTGTTGGTATTCCACCTTGTTTAAAAAATGGTTCCTATGTAGCCACTGAAGATAGTCTGTTAGTTTCAGACTGAAATATTTGGTAAATATTAAAATATTCTTGTGTTAACGTGTCTTTAATTCACATTCACACTATCATCCCCCAACCACTACTAACCCCACGCATTGCCATCTTGCACATTTGGCTTCCATTATCCCTTTTGATGTATCCTGATTCTCCCTCATCAGAGTAGAACAAAGGATCAAGCAATATTATACTAGGCAACTCAATAAATGACATGTACACATAGCTGCTTTTTTTTTTTTTACTGAAAGCAGTTTAGTGAGGTCATTTACTGTTATTCCCCATATGTAACAGAATCTAATACCTTGTGCATTCTAATGTCATCTTTTCCAACTTCTACTATAGTCTGAAGAGGGTTTTTGCATGGAGTTTAGTACTTCTCATGAAGTAGTCAGCTCCATGTATGATGAAAGTGTAATGTAACAAATTGGACATTCAGTAAATATATATATATATATATATATAAAGACAGTAAAGCTATTAAAATGTATTACAATTTTAACAATGTTATTGCTTCTTCTGATGATATGTGATAAATTCCACCTACTACTACTATTTCTCATTTAATGAGTTGTTAGTAGCCCAAATTTTCACCTGTTATTTACACTGACAATTTCTAACTGTATGTATTTCACTTTTAACTTAACTTTTACATGCAGAAAAGAATAAATCAAGATATTTATTTCATAAGATACTATTACCTAACAAAAGAAATAAGCCTACCTTTGACTTCTATACCATTGAAAGTCACATATATCAAATGATTTTCTGAATAAGCAGGAGTACAGGTTACTCGATATATTCCATTCCCTCTTTCATCAATTTGCAGTGGCACACCACATCCATTACATTTCATCTCAATTTTGACTTCTCCCCACCCTGCAGCACTTGCATCACAGGTAAAAGTTGCTTCTTTTCCCACTGATGATGGACTTAATCCAAGAATCTGAAGTGAATCATTAGCATTGTAAAATAAAGACTGCATTTCAATGTGGGAAAATACTTTTTAAAGTGAATTTTTGACATTACAAGAGAATATTATAAATATCCCTATGCAATTTTACAGAAAAATGATTACTGGAAGAGAAATATCATATTCATATATATACTAATAAAGTAAAATAAAATAATATTAAGCAAAAAAAAAAAAAGTTGCAAGATAATAACTAACTTCTGCATTTAATTTGAATATAACAACTGAATGGGATGTCTACACAGGTGTTGAAGGAACGTACAGAAAGTTATCAATATTCCTGACCTTGTTTAACTTGAGTTTCAACATGAACAAGATTCCTAATAAGGGGAAGAATAGAAAGATAATTCCAATGTATAACAGTGAAGCTAAGAATGATGCAGATTATTGACTAATTACTATCTCTGCTACTTTCAGCAACTTTTTTGGACAGGCTGATTAGGAATTGCATCCAGAGGTGGCTAGACAGTACTAGGATCTTCTATAAAGAACAGCATGGCTTTATTAAAAAGTAAGTCTCTATTAGCAATCTGCACATTCTATAACAGATGGACAGCAGAATTATCATGGCCTTATCTAATTCTGCTGTCCATCTGTTATAGAACATGTGCTTTCCAATGTTATGTAAGTGGATAGGAGAGTGGCTGAGTGACAGATATCACAAAGCAATGTGCAGCAGTGGCAAGAGGAAAAGGATGACTTCATATTGAACCATAGCATTCTCTTGTAATTGGGCCATTGCTGTATAACTTAATGATATTAATATTGACCTATGGGATACTATCCAGTTATCTGCTGATGATGTTAAGCTGGGGAGGCTGATAAGAAACATACTCAATAGAGAATCCCTGCAGGTTAACTTAAAAAGATATATGAGATAATGACAATGAATATCAGTTCATGTTGCCTAGTGTAAATATATGCAATTTGGATAGATGACATTGCAGGAAGTGTATTATATGATTACATTACATTGCAGAATTATATTAATGTGAATTTTCTGTGAGTATCCAATTGAACTATAGACCTGAGAGTTACAGTGAAGAGTTGAAGTTTAGGAGCCACATATGTCATCAAACTGAATAACTGCACTAACACAAACTTGTAAGAAAAAGAAAGTTCTATCCCACATCTCCACAGACATGGTCATCTGACTTCTGACGAGACGAAGAGACATCTGAAAAGATCCAACAGAGGGTAACTAAGATAAGTGGTCTATACAAAGATGCACATGAGGAAAAATTGGGAGAATATAATCATCAAAGGTGTTAGGAATGGATAGAGGAGGGAGAGGGATGATGTGGGGAAAAAATACAACTTAGTTAAGTGATATTACAACATAGGCACAATGAAATTTTGCAACATATGACAGGTGGAGGGATAACTTGGAGTAGAGAGCTAGAGGCTAACTAGGAATGTGTAGTTAGGAATCAAATGAGGCCCAGCTTCTTCTAATGGAATGTGTGCAATAGGCTAACATCTGGTGTTGTGAGTGTGCATCTTCAGTGAATCTGTTCAAGGAGAAAGATAAGACAAGTATATAGACAATAAGTTATATTCCTTTGATGAGTTCTAAAAATTCCTGCAAGTCTGCATAACAATAATAATAATAATTTTTCTTAACAGGCAAGATTCATAAAATCATAACCTTGTTTGTGTTTCCTTTTCTATAGATTGTCCTTCTCCCAGTCCTTCTCAACCTTGTAACTTGGCAGCACAATGGTGTCGAATTGGATATCTTCAGGATTTCTATGCCTCATTTCCATGGTCCAATTACTGTTTCTATTCTTCAGATTCTAGCACTTCTCTGATTATTCAGATGAGTGCTTTTATTCCCCAATTCACTCAAAACCCTCCATCCTTATCTAAATCCTGCTTTGCTGACAAATGTACCAAAGTAAGCTAAGCCAAAAATTCAACACATATCCAATGACTCAAGTCAAAATTACAACTTCTCACTCAGCTTACACTAGAATTATTGTAGAACAGGTCACTGTGAACTTATATGATGATTTTTTGAACTAACACACACACACATCAAGGAATTCAGTCAAATTAGCAAAGATTTGCAAAACATCTGAAATTTCATGAAACAGATGATTTTGGGAAAGTGGTTAAGTGATGTTCTGCAAAACATATGACCAATTTGCAAGATATTAAAAGCATCAAGTTGCTTCTGTGGTAACGATGTAAGAGAATCTGTCTATAAATGAGGGGTGATTATGTAAGTCGAAAAGTATGTGTGGAAATGCAAGGGGCAAGCAATTATAATAAACTGAAAAGGCAGTAGGGGCTTGCATTGGTGAATATGGGCATGGCAAACCCAAGATACCCAAGCTAGATCTGATCTTACTTCCTACAATATACACTTGGTATATCATATCTGTAGTCTAGTCTTCTACGCTCTCCTCTGCTCTCTTACTTCTTCTCTTCCCCCCCCCCCAGTATTATTTAGAGCAATTTGATGGTGAGGGGGTGACTCTTTCCTCTCAAACTGTAGTTTCCACTATCTACTAAAAAAAAAAAAAAAAGCAAGCCTAGTTGCCTTAAGGTGGCAGCTCCACCACTAGGATACCTATCGCCATGCTAGTAACTTGAGATAGGGAAACACATGTTACTTTCAAGTCTCAACAAAATCCACACTAAACAGAAAACATGGAAAAAGACTGCAAACTGGAAAAGGTTAAGAAACTTTGGAAAAGGTTAAGAAACTTTGGAAAAAGAAAAGCATGGTCAAATATGCTATATGGAACATTAGAAATATAACACATAAAGAAGAATTAGATAAAATTTTAAATGATGAAAATATAGAAATTGCAGTTTTTACAGAAACAAAAAAGAAACTTAGAGGAACAAAAGAAATAACTACTTATCATATCGTATATAGTGGAGTAGACAAATAAATGTGTGCAAAAGCTGGTGTAATGATTTGGATTCATAAATCAATTAAAGCAAAAATAACTCACTATACATACTGGAATGAATGAATATTAGAAGTGCGATTAAAATTAAATAAAGTAAATTTAACAGTTGTTAGAGTGTATGCTTTTCCCTGAAGAAGGAAAAGAAAAAAATGATTACTTTTACAAACAGTTACAAGGAATATACAAAAAATTAAATAAAACAGACCATATAATTATAGCTGTAGATCTTAATGCCAGAATAGAAATGAAAAAAATTAAAATTATAGAAAAATTTGGAGAACCAACAGTAAATAAAAATGGAAAGTGACTCATTTATTATTATTATTACGTGACACCTCCAGGGAGTCCACAGGCTCATCAAGGGAGGGCATCTACTCTACAACTCTCCACTCAATCCACCACCTACAACGAACCGCAACTACCATCATCATCTACACCAAAGCCATCTACTGCCCACCACCACCATTAGTATTTTCACAGACAATCACAAACATCCATGCCCAAGCAGGGATTTGAACCTGCAGCCTTTTGGCTGGAGAGCAGATTCACTAACCACTCAACCAACCAACACCAGCAAATTATAAAATATATAATTGCACTTGAATGCACTTGAATTCATTTGGCATCAGAAACCTGAAGAAATTACTTCTTGGTATGAGACCCAATGCAGAGAGTCAGGGAAACTAGATCATCAAGGTAGGAATGGGAAAAATGTGTATGAAAGTTTAGCTATGGTATACAAACGTGATAAAGATATGATTGCCTCTGAACATAGTTATATATGTGGCAAAATAGTGGAAAAATATGATTTGGGTTCGGACCTTTTAAGTATGTCTGGGGAGGGAAAAGAGAAAATTCTAGAACAAGACCAAATAGACTGCATATCTAATTATAAGAATAGGCTAGGTCGTAATTTATTATGTCTATACACAAATGCCAGGAGCACTAGAAACAAAAGGGCTGAGTTCGTTGCGTTATTGAATATGATGTGGCCTAGGATTGTTGGTTAGTGAAAGCTGGCTATCAGAATCAGATATGGTAAGTGGGATCAAGTGTAATGGATATACTATTTTTAGGAATGACAGAAGAGATAGGAGAGGAGGAGGAGGGGTGCTACTAATGATATCAGATGACTTAAGTCCAGTTAGGGTAGAAATACAAGAAAACAATGATGGTAACAATGTCACATGTAGTGATGTATTTGAGTCTATCTGGTGTGAAGTGGAGGTTAACAGAATGAAATATGTGGTGGGCTGTTGCTACAGACCTGGAGGTTCAATTGTAGGGGACAAAGAAATGCATCGCCAATTTAGCCTTATGGGTACCAAGCAAATGATCATTATGGGTGACTCTAATTTTCCAAACATTGGAAAATATATTGGGTAGAAGAGATATCTCATGATAAGAAAGAACAGGAATTTATTCAATTGTTGCAAGACAACTTTCTTAAGCAGCATGTGAAAGAAGGAACTCGAAGTCAAAGAGTGTTGGATTTGCTCATCGCGTCAAAAGGGATCTCTGTCAAGAATATGGCTATTTTACCACCAATTGGTGAGTGATCATGCTGTTCTTTCTTGGGAAGTATCTACTTGTAATGAAGCTCCGATAAAATCAGGCTACATGCTGAATTACAAAGCTGGAAATTATGATCAACTTAGAAGAATACCATCTTTGGTCCCATGGTATCAGTTACTGAATGGAAAAAATGTCAGCAATGCATGGGAATCTTTGAAAAAGTGCTCGAATGAGCCGATATCTGAATGTATCCCTACTGTTTGAAGAATAAATAGGTTGGGAGTGAAATGGATGTGCAGCCTTATTAAGCAAGAGATCCACATTAAGAAGATGATGTGGAAAGAATATCGCGAGAATAAGAGCGAGAGGAGTTATAAAATATATAAAGCTCAGGCCAGAAAACTAACGAGTAATGTGAGAAAAGCTAAAACAGAGTATGAAAAGAAATTGGCCATGCAAGCTAAAGGCAATCCAAAAGAATTTTATCATTATGCTGCAAGCAAAAGAAAGAACGAATGTGGAAGAATAATTTTATCAAATGCAGATGGCACACGAATGTCGGAAGCAAAGGAGATTGTTCAGTTAATGAATGCGCACTTTCCTAAGATATATCAACCAGGTGTATGTAGCATGGTGCACAGTGCTACTGCTATGTTGGATGAAGAGTTAGAGGTTCATGAAAATGAGGTTGAAGAGCTCTTGCATAACCTGGATATGAATTTGTCAATAGGGACAGATGGAATAACAGCCTGTTTGCTAAAGGAATGTTCAGCTGAATTGGCTAGGCCTTTCACACATTTGTATAACTTGAGTCTCAGCTCAGGAATGATACCACAGGAATGGAAGGAATATATGATAGTTATGTATGATTGTACAAGGGCGGTGCAAAAACTTGTTTCTAACTACCGACCTATCAGTATCTTTGGTGTGGTAGTGAAGATTTTAGAGAAGTTAATAAGAACTCGCATACAGAAATGGGTAGACAAACAAGCTATGCTCTGCAAGGAGCAGCATGGGTTTACTAAAGGAAGGTCATGTTTTAGGAATTTGCTCATATTTTATAACATTGTTATGGCCGAGTTGGATAAAGGGAATGCATACTGTTGGATTTTTCCAAGGCATTTGATAGGATACCAGACAATAGGCTGTTGCGTAAACTGGAGAAGATGGGATTGGAATATAATCTATTGAGTTGGATCAGGGGATGGTTGACAGACAGATATCAAAAAGTAGTATACAGTTGGTGTGAATCTGCCAGATTTAAGGTAACCAGTGGTGTACCTCAGGGTTCAGTCCTTGGGCCATTATTGTTCAATCTATACATTAATGACATCAAGATGTGCAATTGTCTATCATCAGATGTGCAATTGTTTGCTGATGATGCAAAGATAGGGATGCTGCTGATATTCAGCAATTACAAAATGATTTAAATAGACTGGAAATCTGGGCAAATGAAAATGGCTGTCAGTTTAATGTTAGTAAGTGTAAAGTTATGCACTTTACCGTGATTAGAGTTCCAGTGGCATATTATATTAGCAGAGTGTTATGCTACAAGAAACTGAAGAGGCAAGGGATCTTGGTGTACTGGTGGATAAGAATCCACCAGTACAGAAGTTCAAAGGTCACACAGTAAAAGTTGCAAATACAACTCAGAGGATAATTGCAATGTTGAAGTGAACCTTGACATGTAAGGATAAGGAAGTAATTTTGCCTCTTTATATGGCTTTGATAAGACCACACCTGGATTACTGTGCGCAGATTTGGTCTCCCGGGTTCCAAGGGGATAAAGAAGCTGTGGAAAGGGTGTAAAGAAGAGTTACAAAGATTATATCCATATTATGGGATTTAGATTATGAGGACAGATTGCGAGTATGTGGATTACAGACTCTGCTTAACAGGAGAAAGAAGAGGTGATATGATAGAGGTCTATAAACTTTTGAATGGGTGTTATAGCATTTCAAATGATGAAATTTTTCGTTATATGGAAAGCGAGGAGAGAACACGGGGGGCATCCATGGAAGTTAAGGTTGTTCTTGGTCAAGAAAGGGGTAAGAGCTAGGTTTTTCTCCCAGAGAGCAGTGAGTGAGTGGAATAATTTGCCCTTAAGGGTAGTAAATGCATCTAGTGTAAATGAATTTAAGGGAAGGTATGATAGCTGGGTTGAGTAATTTACAGCCTTCCTCAATGAGTCCTTGACTTCCTGGAGGTCTCAGATGATAATAATAATAATTTAAAAATAATAAACACATTCTACAAACATAAAAATATACATAAATATATATGGTGTGAAAGAGGACAAAAATCAATAATAGAATACTGTAGTAAATGAAGAAGCAGCAAACCTCTTCCTAGATGTTAAAGTCATAAGAGGGCTAGAAATCAACACAGATCACTATTTAGTGCAGGCAAAACTAAGGTTTCCACCAAACAGGTTACAAAAAAAAATACAAAAAATAAACAAACTAGAGAAACAAAATCTAATTACAAAGTAAGACTACAAAATTATTCAAGTATAAGAAATTTATACCAACAAAGGATTAATAACTACTTAGAAAAAATACAAGAAAATAAAGACATCGAGAAAGAATGAAATAATATAAAAGAAATTATTACATTAGCAGATTACGAAAGTCTAGGAACACACAAAAAATACCATAAAATAAAAAATTACATATACAGGACAATGAAATAAAAAGAATAATTGAAAATAAAAATTGGTTAAGTAGCAAAAAACAAGAAGATGAAATTGAACATGAAAAAAAGACGAGCAATAGCTAAAAGAGAAACCAGAAAGAGACACAGAGAAAGCTGGGAAAAATGTGTATGATATCTAGAAAATGATATATACAAAATAAGACCCAATGCAAATAAAATACTAAAACACATGAATGCAGATATAAAAGGAACTGCAAATATAAATTGCAAAATAGATGTAAAAGAATTCGTGGATTACTTCGCAGATCTTTGTACAGATAATATTAACATTAAAAATAAAAAATAAAAAATTACACCAATAAATTATAAAATGCTTTAAATGATATAATAACAATGAAAGAATTAAAGGACCACCTAAGTAAAATAAAAAATGGCAAATGAGCAGGAGAGGATGGGATAAACTCCAAAGTGTGTAAATTTGCTGAAAAAAAATTTCATTGGAGATTATTAAAATTTAAAATATATATACAGGGTGTTCGGGATAAATTTGACATATTTATAATTAATTATATTTTTCCGTAAGTTACATGTATTAACACACACTTCTCTTCATTTAAAAGTTTGGACCCTTCTTCATTCATATACAAGATGTCAGAAAGGATGGATAGCTGGAACCCACCTGAATCATGGAAGAGAATAACTTGTATCATGATGATTCGTGCCCGCCATCAAAATAAGGATATTACGACTGCTGCCCAATGCTCCCTGAATACAGTAAAAACAATCAGGCATGAACTAGAGACTTGTAATGGTGACTACGAGGATGTAGCAAGAAGAAAGATCCCTAGCAGACGATCTGATTGCGTTCGTACAGCAGAATTCCTCGCAAATCTGCAGGAACAGGTGTTGAAGAACCCTGGCATTGGAATTCGGGCTTTGTTCGTGGAGTTGCTAACTGTAGTCAAGCCCTGGATAACAAGGGTAGCCAATGGTAGGCCGTATGTATGGCAGCAGGATTCGGCCCCTTGCCACACCTCTGGGAAAAGTCAAAAATGGTTGTCTGAAAATTTCTATGACTTCACCAGTCCAAATGTTTGGCCCCCAAACTCCCCAGACCTTAACCCCATGGATTATTTTGTATGGGGCGCAGTTGAAAAAGACACCAATCGCACTTCCAGTAATACAAAAGCCCAGTTAATGGATAAAATTAAAACAGTTTTTGCGGCCCTTCCCAGGGAGACTGTAGCATCAGCTTGTTCGAGGTTCCGAAGCAGAATTGAAGCTGTGATCGATGCTAATGGTGGTTATTTTGAGTAAATCTTGTTGATAGTATTGTAATTAACTCTGCCTGTAATGTTTTTTTGTCAATTCATTAAATTTAATAGATACAAAGAAGATTTTCTTTTTCCTTACGAAACTGTCAAATTTATCCCGAACACCCTGTATATATACAAATGGACAAATACCAACAGATGTTGAAAGTTTATTTTTCACTTGGTTAGAGTAATAAATTTAGTTTAATCCTTTATCCAAGTGTGAGCAAACAAAGTTTGCACCTGAAAGTATCTTCAGGACTGGGGTAAGGTGGTACAACACCAGGGCACTCCTTGCAAAGGTGGAGCAAGCTACCAACACTCCTTACTCAGTATCTCCCATAATGCAAAACACACCTCCTTGCGGATATGTCTAATGTTATGCATTAAGGGAAGGGCCACTCTGCAGACTAGTTTCGACTTTTATTGAGGTCTCTTCAGTGGGAGCCAGGCCCAAGTGGAGATACCAGGCAGAAGCATTAGCATGTCATCTCTACCTATAGGAGTTGCCAAATGGTGTGCCACCCTTTTTTAAAAAATTACTCTGGATTTAGAGAAAGATGTTGAAAGTTTATTTTTCACTTGGTTAGAGTATAATAAATTTAGTTTAATCCTTTATCCAAGTGTGAGCAAATAAAGTTTGCGCCTGAAAGTATCTTCAGGACTGGGGTAAGGTGGTACAACACCAGGGAACTCCTTGCAAAGGTGGAGCAAGATACCAACACTCTTTACTCAGTATCTCCCATAATGCAAAACACATCTTGCAGATATGTCTAATGTTATGCATTAAGGGAAGGGCCACTCCCCAGACTAGTTTCGACCTTTATTGAGGTCTCTTCAGTGGGAGACAGGCCCAAGTGGAGATACCAGGCAGAAGCATTAGCAGGTCATCTCTACCTATAGGAATTGAAAAATAAACTTTCAACATCTTTCTCTAAATCCAGAGTAATTTTTTAAAAAAGGGTGGCACACCATTTGGCAACTCCTATAGGTAGAGATGACCTGCTAATGCTTCTGCCTGGTATCTCCACTTGGGCCTGGCTCCCACTGAAGAGACCTCAATAAAGGTCGAAACTAGTCTGGGGAGTGGCCTTTCCCTTAATGCATAACATTAGACATATCCGCAAGGAGATGTGTTTTGCATTATGGGAGATACTGAGTAAGGAGTGTTGGTAGCTTGCTCCACCTTTGCAAGAAGTGCCCTGGTGTTGTATCACCTTACCCCAGTCCTGAAGATACTTTCAGGCACAAACTTTGTTTGCTCACACTTGGATAAAGGATTAAACTAAATTTATTATACCAATAGATGGAATACAAGTATAGTAATACCTATATTTAAAAAAGGGGATAAAACAAAGCCTACTAATT
The DNA here is from genome assembly GCF_054136105.1 of Typopeltis vanoorti. Taxonomy (NCBI): domain Eukaryota; kingdom Metazoa; phylum Arthropoda; class Arachnida; order Uropygi; family Thelyphonidae; genus Typopeltis; species Typopeltis vanoorti. Next base: position 61,613,261 of record NC_143560.1, read on the forward strand.
ACAGAAGTATTAGTTCATTGAATACATGCTACAAAATATACAGTAGAATACTTAATGAAAAATTAAAATTATTATTAAAATTTAGAAAAAGATGCCCTACAATGGATGCAGCTTTTTGTTTAAAACTACTTATAGAAAAAAGAAGAGAATTTAATTTAGAAAGTCATCTTTTGTTTTATAGTTTACGAAAAAGCATTTGACAAAGTAAAAAGATATATACTGTTTGTTATATTACAAAGAATAAATATACCTAATATTTTACTACATGCAATATTAAATATATACAAAGATAATGAAATAAAAATAAAAATAAATGAAAAAATGTCTGTTAAACAATCTATAAACCAATGACTAAGACTGGGATGTCCTCAGTCTCCAATACTTTTCAATATTTATATTAATGAAATATTAATACAATGGAACACCTTAAACAATCCAGGTATAAAAATTTCCTGGAATAACAAAATAAATACGCTATTATGTGCAGATGACCAGGTAATAACATCAGATAAGGAAGATAATTTACAAAGAGCAATATATAATTTAAACATTATAGTAGAACAGATTGGAATGAAAATATCCATAGATAAAACTAAAACAATGGCATTTTGTAGACAAACTCTAGTTAGAAGTAAAATAATTATTAATAATAACATAATAGAACAGATAAATACTTTCAAGTTATCTTGGATGTGAAATATCATATGAATGAGAAAAGACATAAAATTAAAAACTTCAAAATTTTTACAGATTACAGGTCTGATAAATAGAACACTCAATCCAAATATACTACAAAAAGAAACATGCTTGAAAATATATAATACATTAGCAGTGCCCCCATTATTATATGGCAATGAAATATAGGCAATAAACAAACAAGATAAATAAACAAAGAATAAAAGCAAGTGAAATGAAATTTATGAGAACTGCAAAATACACATTATTACACCAAAAAAGGACCAAAAAAGATATTTTAAAAGAACTAAAAATAAAATCAATAGAAGAAAAACTAAATAATTAGAGGCATAGACTTCTGTGGCTAATTGGTTCAAAAGATATATTTCGGTGATTACACCACATTTTTTTATTATTCAGTTATATAAAACACTGAAATAATAGTTCCTGACAAGTTTCGTAAATCGTAGGATTTACATCTTCAGGGGGTAAATAGCATAACTTAAAGTTTAAACAAGAGAATTAATAAATACAAATCATAACCGTCTGGCTATTCATAAAACTCAAATAACAGAATGCAGATATATAACATTATCGACATTGAACAATACTGGACGATGTTCTTGTTCTCGTTCATACAGTCCGAGCTCAGATTGAGGTAGATTTTTTATTAGAGCTGACCACACTTGATGGAGAATTAAACCTTGATTTTTATTGCATTAGGTTGGTTTTTTTTGTATATTAGCAGCTTCTTTAAATTTTCGTATATAACTGTTGTTTTCTATGTATGGCATTGTCGTTTTTTGCCAGAGTACATTGTGTCCAGTGGAAGTGGTATGGAAAGCAAGACCCATTTTTTGTTCTATTTTCTATTGTACGTCTTTTTGGTGTTCAGCCATGCGTATTTCTCCAGATCTTCCTGTCTGTCCTATGTAGCAAATCCCGCAAGAACAATGGATTTTGTAGACTCTTGGTTTTTTTAAGAGGATGATGATGAGGTGGTTTTGGTGGACGTAGGAATCTTGAGATTTTTTCCATAGGAAGGAAGGCTACTTTTATGTTGTGTTTGTTCATTAATTTGGCTAGCTTATCTGTAACATTTTTATATAAGTCCATACAGCCCGAGTTCAATCTGAGCTCGGACTGTATGAAAACAAGAACAAGAACACGTGACATCGTCCAGTATTGTTCAACGTCAATAACGTTATATATCTGCATTCTGTTATTTGAGTTTTATGAATAGCCAGACGGTTATGATTTGTATTTATTAATTCTCTTGTTTAAACTTTAAGTTATACTATTTACCCCCTGAAGATGTAAATCCTATGATTTACGAAACTTGTCAGGAACTATTATTTCAGGTTTTATATAACTGAATAATAAAAAAATGTGGTGTAATCACCGAAATATATCTTTTTAAATAATTATAAACAAAAATGGATAGAACATGTAAACCAAATGGTCAACACCCAATATCCTAAACAAATAATAAAATATAATCCAACTGGAAAGAGAAGGCCGGGTAGGCCATCTAAAATCTAATATCAAAAAAGCATATCAGATGGATAATGAGACCAGAACAGATCAATATGGTATATATCCGAAATTAGCATTATGATGATGATAATGATGAAAAGGCAGCTTAAAGCAGTGTTCTAGAATGAGGAAATGCATGACAGAGATATCAAGAGGTCATGGAAAATACTCTGAGAAGGAAGTTATATTTTACACCATCATAAGGATTAATGGAAATATATGGCAACAAAATTGATGAACAAAACTTTAAAACAAGAGATGCAGAAAAAGAAAATATTGTGGATCCAATATTGAGAGAAGAGGATGGCTAGACTTGGGAGCAGTATAAAACAGACTACAAAAGTGACAGCCATGATGAAAAAAAGTAAAATCAGACAATGAAAATCCTATTGAACTGTTTTGCTCTATATTATCAATAAAATGAATAAGGACCATTTGGGAATATCCTTAATGCATACAAATGGAAGAGCAATGTCAGATGCACTAGAAATAGCTGAGTTGCTAAGTGATCATTTTAAAAATCAGTTAATATCACATTCAGATGAATTCATTAGATCCTTGAATGGAAAAGAGAAATGGATAGGACAGAAATGGATGAGTTAACCCTGCGGAGGTCGCGGCTGATCTGACAGATACAAACAAATTGTATAATTTAAATATTCTTACACATATCCAGTGTATAGCTTGAAGGTCATGACTAGCTGCACATGCATATATTATGAGTGATATTCCACACTGTTTATGCAGTCAGTTTTGGTTTAACATGTGTTATGTAAAGGTGTGTGATATTAAATTGTATCTGAGAGATACCGCGAACTCTGATGCCAGTATAGTATTGATTTAGTTGTTTGTTTGTTTTTTTATTTACCATTGAAAATGGCTGGAAAAATATATCTATTGGAGAATCCATCAGATGTTGAGGAGATTCAGCAAATGTTACTCGAGTCTGATGATGAGAATGATCGAGTCAAATGCGAAAGTGATATTTGATAGTAAATTGTATCTGAGAGATACCGATAACTCAAATGTCAGTATAGTATTGGTTTAGTTGTTTTTTTCTTTGGTCAATAATTTCTAGATTGTAACTGAAAATAAATAAACCATCATGTATTATATTTGCAGTTTTTTTTAAGTTTTATTGCACTTTAGCAAATACTAGTAATGAATGTATCTCTCAGATACACACGACTTACACTGCAATTTTTTCGACTGCAACCTCCGCAGGGTTAAAAGTATATTAAAACCATTGCAAGAGGATGATTTCAATACGTATTTGGCAGAATATTGGCACAAGGAGTTTTAATAAGGAGTTTTTCGATTTTAGTTTATGATTTTATGAACAAGTAAGTATATACACGTACTGTCATGGCAATTTTTTTATGTGACATTACTTGCAAAACATCTTAAAAAATATATTTCGTAAACTCGTTTTAGGTTATCCGACATCAGAATTTTTCTTCAATAGCAGTTTTCAATCTATATTAGATTTATTTATTTTCTAATATTATCTATTTTAGATATATTTTATTTATCAGGTAAGTAATTTTTGTTTTAATTTATTAACTTATTTCATAATTAAATCTATCGTATTTAATTCTAGAGTATGACTAGTCGTGAGAGAGATTATTATGGAAGAAAATACCCAAGTGGGCATGTAAAACGAAAGTGAAAACAAGAAAAAGAAGCGACTGAGGAAAGTCAAAGAAATTCACTGTTTAAATTTATGAAGTTGAATTCATATATTTGTTCAGATATATCAGTTGATAACAGGAGTGCTGAATTAACTACAAACAGTTCTTAGGCTTCAACATTATTTAATAATGAGAGTTCTGAAATACTCAAAGGAAGCGGAGAACATGACACGTTTGGTCAAACAATGAGTATTGAAGATCCTAAAACTGAGACACCAGAGGAAGGTGAACTATTTACTATTGATGATCCAGCAACATGGCCCAAAATTTTGAACAACGCAACACTAACACAAATTGTACAACGTGGTCCACTGTCTCCTCCGACTGAAAATGATTTTCCAAAAGATGACAACAAAAGGTGTTTTTCCACAGCTCACTATGTTAGGACAATTGCAAACGGAGAGAAGCAAAACAGGAGATGGCTTGTATATTCAAACTCTTCCAACTCCATTTTTTGTTTTTGTTGCAAATTATTTTCTTCTGATGATAATTTTTTATCTAATAATGGCTTTTCTGACTGGCGACATGTAATTGAAAGATTAAAGTCACACAAACGAAATCCCATGCACATGAAATGCATGTATTCATGGAAACAAATGGAATGTAATTTAAAAAATCACAATACAACTGATCAGGCAAATCAAAAAATCATGAAATTTGAAGACGAATAGTAGCAGCAATTCTTTATTTATCCGAACATAATTTAGCTTTTAGAGGTAATTTTGATACTTTGTACACAGCCCATTATGGTAATTTTTTTGGAATCATAGATTAATTGGAGAATTTGATCCACTTTTAAAACATTATTTAATGCGATGTTCAGGAAAAAAATTATAGGTAAAAAACAAAATTCGTATCTATCGCCCATTGTGCAAAATGAATTAATTGTTGATATGGGAACCAAAATTCAAACAAAATATTTAAATATGATACGACAGGCAAAGTACTATTCAATAATTCTCGATTGTACTCCTGATGTTAGTCATCAGGAGCAAATTTTATTAATTTTTAGATTTTTACAGATATTTGAAGCAGATACTGAAATTCGTGAACACTTTTTGACGTTTTTAGAAAACTAATGACACTACTGGTAGAGGTATATATGAAAACATAAAAGCACTTTTGAATAAATTAAATCTTAAATTTTCAGATTGTAGGGGGGAAGGGTATGATAATGGAGCAAATATGAAAGGAGTACATAAGGGAGTACATTTTAAATGAAAACGAAAGGCATTTTACACTTGCACCTGTCATAATTTAAATTTGATTTTAGGGGATGTCGCAAAATCATCAATTATAGCAATAAATTTTTTTAAATACATTATTTGCTGCCTCAACTACACGTTGGGACATATTAAAGAAATTTCTTAAACAATTAACTCCAAAACCATTATGTGATAAATGATGGGAATGTAGAATAGAATCAGTTAGAGCTGTACGTTTTCAAATTCCAGAATTTTTAAATGCACTAAAAGAATTATTTAAAACTGCATCAGATAATACTATCAAAGTAGAAGTGGTTTCAATATATGAACAAATAGATTCATTTGAGTTTATACTAAGCCTTGAAATTTGGTATGAGCTTCTGTCAAAAGTTAATTTAGTAAGTAAAGCATTACGAAATGCAAAAATTCCCATAGACGTAGCAACTAAGCATATTAAAGAGTTAGTGCAGTACTTTGAAGAGCAGAGAATATCAGGATTTGATAGGTGTTTTGAGATTGCTAAAGAACTGTCAAATCTATTAGAAATAGAAATTAAATTTAAAGAAAGTTGAGTACGTCGAAGAAAAGTATTTTTTTGATTATCGCCTGATGAATCACACATAGGTGATAACAAAGATAATTTTAGGATAAATTTCTTTTTTGTAATTTTAGATACTGCTCTGCAATCTGTCAAAAAAAGATTTGAATTGTATGAAATTCACGAAAAATCATTTGGATTTCTTTATGAGATGAAATTAATAAGAAAAATGACAAAAAAATGAATTCAAATTTTGCTGCAAATAGCTGTATCAAAAATTGAATACAGATATTGATGAATCTGAATTTTACAATGAATTAATTATTTTTAGAAATATTGTTCCAGAAGATGAACCCATTAATATTTTAAAATTCATAATTGCAAATAATTTGTCGGATATTTATCCAAATATTACTACGACATTTAAAATATTATTGACCAGTCCAGTTACGGTCGCATCAGCAGAAAGGTTATTTTCCAAATTAAAATTAATAAAAACCTATTTGCGATCTTCTATGTCTCAAGAATATTTGTCATCCCTGGCAATAATATCTATAGAGCAGGGGTCGGCAACTGGCGGCCCACATACAGCCCAAATGTATATTTTTGGCAGCCAATAAAAGGTTGACCATACTTACATGGCATGTGGCCCATATGTTGAATTATTTAAATAATATATTTCATAATATCAATAATAAATTAAAAATAATTTGATACTTATACTTTGTGATATATCATCCGTGCAACAAAAAATGATTTGTTGATTTTCATAAAAATAGCATCGAAATGCGATTATGTTTGGACCCTTTTAATGTGGACACTGATAACAAACCAAACCAACTACAGGTGGAAGTTTTGGAATTAAACATAATGAAACATTAAAGAACGCATTTTCGTTGGAAAATATACAAAAATTTTATCGATGCTTATCAAAAAAAAATTTGAACGATTAATCAGTTTTGCAAAGAAGATGACAGTCGCATTTGGAAGCACAAACATTTGCGAGTAAGCATTTTCTGCCATGAGTTTTGGAAGAAATAAATTTTCTTCTCGACTGACTGATGAACATTTGCATGCTTCGATTCGAATTTGCACCTCAGATTATAAAGTGGATATAGATAATTTGGCTAAGGGAAAGCAGGGAGACACACACTGCAATGCATAAATTATATTACTTTGTTTTTATGTGATAATTTTTCATTGAGTTTCATTTTCATGCTTGTTTCATATCTCGTACTTTAAATTTTTTTTTTTAAATTGATGTAATAAAAACTGATAACTTAAGTATATTTTTCACTCAATATTTTCTCTTAATTAAATGCTTGCGGCCCGATTATTAAAAATAAAAGTTGAATGTGACCTGCTAGTCTGAAAAGGTTGCCGATCCCTGCTATAGAGCATGATATTGCAAAAAATTTGAATTTTTATAGCATTATAAATGATTTTATTGGTAAACACATTAGGTTAAATAAAATTTAACATATTAAGATTTCTTTTAAATCTTATAAGTTGTTATACATATATTTCATTTTTTATAGTAAAAATGGAAAATTTTTTCATATTTTTATATTATTATTTATATTATTAAATAAATCATTGTTCTGGCATATTTATATGATAATGTGTACTTACATAATAAAATAATATATCATTTACATATAAACACATTTATTTTTTAATTAATTTTTTCCCTTTACTTAAATTGATGCTAAAGAGCACCAATTTTTTATTTATGTGCATAAACTTGTTTATTTATGTGCATAAATATTTTTCATATTTGATTTAATTAATTAACAAGATATTCTTCCATTTAAAATTTCCATAAATGTTACTAACTTTCAGGGGCCCCACTTTTCCATTTCACACAGGGTCCCGCAAAATGTAGAAACGGCTCAGAGTAAGACCTTTGTAGTTTTTGTGCCAAATAAACTATAAACCAACCAACCAATCTCTAGTGTGAACATTAAGGTATTAGAGAAAGACTGCTTAGGGAATGCACACATCCATTCATATAGATCACACCAAAGGTTTATATCAGCCACAGAAGAGAAATTGATAAATTGATCTTGTTGAAGTTCTGAGCGTCGTCAAAGGTGAGCGCTGAAAAATGATACAAATCTTTTCTGTGAGGAAGAAGCCAGCACTATTTTGGAAAATATTGCTTATTGACCTTTCCATTCTTCACCCCAATGAAGAATGGCAAGATCAATAAGCACTATTTTTCTTGGCTTTGGTTATAAATGATCTTTAAAACTAAAATGTTTGAACAGTGGAAGGTGTTTGAAATCAGATCCACAATCAGCAGAATTATGGATATGATTTGAAGTCCATGAGAGTTCAAGTTTTAATGTGTAGGAGGAAGTGATTTGGTGAAGAGTACAGAACTCTAATCACTCTTGCATTTGTACAAAAAAAAAAAAAAAAAAAAATCAAATGAGAGGAAGGCATCTATCATAACATAACTGAACAGAAAAAACTTGATCACCCAGTCAGAAAGGTAGAATATGAGGACAGTTTGCTAAGCAGGTCCTATGACAGATCTGATAAATTGTCTAAATATCTAGTGAGATCGCACCACTTTCCCCAAACCTTTCCATTGCTTGTGTTCAAAGGTGGGCCGCAAATATGCTATGGTCAATGGTTGACCAAAGCTGTTATTCTCAGCCCAATGTGATATGTATCGATATAGTTTATGATCAAATGTATGTATGTATAATATGTAGTGTAAGGATGACCTTGATATAAAGATTGAAACATCACATTTTACTTAAATGTAAAAGTTCTCTAACATGGTAGTGTGTCTCCATAATTATTCCTAATAACTATCCGGAGTGTATATTTTGTTGATTCTTCCTTCCTTTTACTGGCTATTTAGCTATAAAATGATCATGGATTTCCTATGGCCTGTTATGCTAACTTTGTTTGACAGCATGATTTCACCTTCTTCATCATGGCTGTCATGCTCTTGGCTTGCTTGTTATACTGCTTATAAACTTCATTTTCATTTTTCTTATTATAATGGATCAACAATATTCATTTTTGTTTTTATGATGCTCTTCCTTTAAAGTACATTATTCACCCATTTAACTCCCATGTGATTTTTTTCCACTAACTCTAGGGATGTAGTCGGATACTGCTTCCTACAAGCATCCTTTGACCACTTCCAATTCACTGCTGATTTTTCTATCAGGCATTTTTTGTGCAAAGGCACTGCTTTGAGTTGCCTTTATAATTCCACATATGTCCCTTCTTGATAAGACCTCTCACATGCATCGTCACCTCCCAAGTCAAGATTGCATTCTCACTAATTGGAAGCATAATGAACTCATTCATAGTCAGATTCTCAGATGCTACTATCAAATCCAACATTCTTATATCCAAAAGTCCTTTTCGTCATATACTGCTTAAGGTAGTTGATCCTCATTAATTTAATAAACTATTTTTTAGCAAATACTAGTAATGAATGTATCTCTCAGATACACACGACTTACACTGCAATTTTTTCGACTGCAACCTCCGCAGGGTTAAAAGTAAAAAATTGGCATCCCTTATCCGCTCAACAAAAGACCAACCTCCCCCCCTAGACCTACCTGGGGTGTACCAGGTCCCTTGCAGCTGTAAGCTGTCCTACTTCGGCCAAACAGGCAGGACAGCAAATATCAGAATTTCAGAACACAAGGACTACATCCGGTTTCACCAATACAGCCACTCTGGTCTTGCTCACCATGCTCTGGATACCTGCCATAGAATACGGTGGAAAAAAGCCAGGATAATACACCGTAGCAAATACAGATATGAAAGGCTTTTCATAGAATCAGCTTCAGCCCTAAGAACCAAACCTCAACAAATTTGGCTGCATGAGACTTCCTCAAATTTGGGAAACTTACATCAGAATGACCTCCAGCCCAATCGCCCAAGAATACCAACATCGCCCGCTAGAGGGCACCATCAGGACTTTAGGAGAAATAATAGCTTCATTCTTCTTACTCATTTATTGTTTGTGCTGTGCCTGCATGCACGTATCTTGTACATAAGTTCTTGAAAATGGCAGTGTGACGTTGCCAAAATATAGAAATATATTACAATTTATTTTAATGTATATCCTAGTACGTTGTAATTTCCTGAAATAACATAGTGAAAATGCATAACCAACGTCTAAGCCTTTCAACGAGCATGTTTGCCTTTGCGGAAAAAAGAGAGAGAGAGAGAAAGCTTCAAAAGTGACAGAGCTTTTGAGAATACAACCTTAGTACTACCAATCCAATTATAATAATGCTGCCCTGAAGTCTGTATCTTTGCCCTTTATCAGCCTTTCAATAATGATTTTACTGCTCTAGCACTATCAAAGCAGTAAAATAGTTGTTCAAAATCAGCTGTTTTGAACAACTGATTTTCATCAAAGACAGGAAAAATCTCAGAGGATCTCTAATGAGAACCAACACTTAAAACAGATGTAAATCCAGTGAAATCCTAAATCAAAAGAATAAACATTAAAAAAAAAAATAATAATAATAATAATAAATAATTTACTGAGTTACTAATGTTTCACTGGATTTCTAACTAGCATCTTGAGCACAGTACCAAACATCAGGTTGTAGAGAAACATTTCATACTATAGATAAAAAGAAACTAATATCCTATCAAGGTTTTTTTTTTTTCTGCCAGAGGTCAGGTCAGTAGTTTTAACAGTTGACTAAATCAATGTAACTTCAAGCATACCATGTAGATTTTAATGCAGCTTGTTTCTTTGTATATATATATAAGTATATACTTCAGATGAAGGCCTTAATGTGATGCTCAAAACATCGAGTGATTATTTTGGTTCATATTAAACTGAAATTTTACTCTAACACTGTAGTTGTTTCCATAATTTTTGAAGATGTATCCTATCAAAGGTGTACTCTAGGGGCTGGATAAAAAATTGAGATGTCAGGCTAAATGTGGTCTTAGGAGTGAACTGTCTTTCCCAGATCTTTGGAAAATTAATGCAGCCACACTTATTAAGGTTAATGGAGCCTTTCATTGCTGCTGATTTTAAAAATAGCATCTCACACCTGTAACAACTTCTATTCACCGCAGCTATCACTCTTTCATTTAATCCAGTATGAAGAGGTATACAGAGCATGGTCTGCCAGTCTTAACTTGTCATACCAATGATCAGTAATGTAGTTTTTATATTCAAGTCAGATGTTAACAGATCTAATGGTCTATCCAAAATACACTATATTTCACTTCCTTGGGTTACAAGGAACTTTATACACTCCTTGTGCCTGTAACTTGCCCTACTTTTGACAGACTAATAAATTTGTGCTGAATGAAGTCACTACAAGTCTGAGAGAGGTTGCATCAATTTGCCAAAGATATGGGAGACAGTCAATCTAAGAAGAGATTCAGTCTAACTCTGACTTAACCTTTCCCCTTCTGAGTAAGAGTTAACTCAAACAGTTTACAAATGCCATCTTTGCTGAGCATGAGTATCCTTGAGCACACTTTGCACTTAAAAAATATGTCATTACTGTATGAAAATACTTTGCAAGAGATTTTCAATAACATAATTAATGTGTCAAATTAAAAACAAAATTAGCATAAAGTTTTACATGCAATTTTTTTTAAAATGTAAATGACAAAAGAAAATAAGTCAGCAAAGGAGAGTTTGGCTAGCATCTGTATTCTCAGTAGTAGAAGGGTTAACTTCATTTTATCCAGATCCAGACCCAAATAGGACCTTGATAGGACATTAGTTTGGTGCTATACAGTGCACAAAATTCATAATTTGTGATCTGAAGCAAAATATTAGTAAGTCATTAAATTATGTGTAAGTTCTTATTATTGTGTCCTCTAGTACCGTCTGTACAGTAAAGCACCACTAGGCTTAATCAAACACATTTATAAATATAAAGGGTCTCCTGAATTCAAATGGGAAAAAGGAAGTCTGTTGGAGTTGTGAACACAGAAGTTTGTATTAAGTAATACCAAAGCAAAGCTTTGTTTAAAGCTGTATTCTTTAAGCTCAAAGTCACATTTGAATTTTTTTGTTGTTGTTGTTGAAAAGCAAAATCTCTTTTAAAACTCTTGCCTCTTGACTAGAAAATAATAATAGATATTTAAATAATCCTTTCTTTTAATAGTTTTCAATTATACGTTTTATGCTCTTTTCTTTATAATCACTTTTATCAAATGTTTTTTTAAGAAATTTTTTTTTCCTGATCTGGACTGCATCTATAATTACTTATGTTATTTTTCATGATGTGGAAAGAAAAGAGTTATGAATAAGAGCAAGCAGGAAGGACAAAAGAACTGCAGCCATCTAACATAGTGGGAGCCTTCAGAACGTTGGCTATAGCGTGACTCCTGTTAGCATCTCCATATGCTATTGTAAGTGCAGGTGGCAACAGAATTATGCACTAGCTAGTTGGAAGGCTTCCTAATATGTAAGCATAAGGTCAGGTCCTGACTATATTCTAATAGCAAGCTTGCAGAACCACATTACTGCTGTACCAGAGATACTCTTCAAGAACATTCTGTGCTATATACAGGGGTGGGATGAGGCAGGGCAAACGAAGCCAAAAATAAGTTCTCTTTATTCTTCAGACAAATTACTATCACCCGACAACAACCAGATGGTGAGAGTGATCTAATGTCTAATGGTTTAGAGAAAGAATGTAAATATTGTTAAACACTAGCATTAGTCATACAATACATTTTGAAGTTAAAAATTTTCCTACCATCACACATGCAATGAAAGAAAGGTGACAATCCCATTGCAAAAGCCAAAAATATCTTTATGACAAAGTCAGATGTCTTTCGTATAACAACAGCTACCACTTGAGATTAACTAAACTTTTTCATTGTATCTAATCAGAGATAGGTGACATAATCAAGAAGACCTCATCTGAATCAGTAATGGATAAATCCCAAATGACAATCACTGATTAAATGAGAAGCTGCTAAATAGTATAAAAGTTGAATGCTGATGGATTTATCCATTATTTCAGAAAGGACTGATTGGAGAATGGGGAAGGGTATAAGAAAGAATGAGAGAGAGGGAGCAGGGGGAGGGGGAGAGACATGGGGGACACTAATTTAATCTTTAAAAGCAAAGTTTCTAAAGCAATGCATACAGTAAAATGAGTAGCCATTTAGCTACTACCAAGTACTTCCTATTCCTTACCTTAACTTGCATAGGATCATATACATAGCAAGTAAATGGACTGCCATGAATGTGTTCTCCTGAATATGTTACCATAATTTTCCATTCTCCTGAAATATAAAAGCAATGCAATGCAATCAAATGAATGAAAAAATGAATAATTATAGCACACATAATAAACTGAATTTAAAGAATATAATGGTTGGGTTTTAATGTCATCCTTTATTAAATATTGCATTTATAGAGTTCCAATAAATTACACATGCCGAATATTTTTTGGGGAAGAAAGAAAGAATGATAAATCTTTAGTGAGAGTCATCTAGGAATCAGTTTATTAAACATAACACTTTGTTACAGAAACAAGAAAACTGAATCTAAAAAAGAATATTATTATTATTACATGACACCTCCAGGGAGTCCAATGACTCATCAAGGGAGGGCACCTACTATACACTCTCTGCCTTCACCACTCATTCACCAACTACAACGAATCGCAACTATCATCATCATCTACACCAGTGCCATCTACTGCCTCCCACTAGTATTTTCACAATCACAGACATCCATGTCCACAGCGGGATTCAAACCTGCAGCCTTTTGGCTGGAGAGTGCATGTGCTAACCACTCGGCCAACTGGGCTGGCAAATATTACAAGGAACAAGCTATATTTTATTGCAATTTTCTAGAATATGATTTGATTGATTCTAAAAATACTATGATAGCTCATAATTTCTTTACAAGTTCTTCACATAACACAACAATAATTCTTTTGAGTAAAATGACATTTTGATATGTCTGATAATAGCATCTAATAGTGCAAAAATAAGAAAAATAATTTTTCAATAAAACACACTCACACAGTGCTATTTCATCACCCACCCACTCATACATGTTGTGTCTGGGTGTAGAGGAGGGACAGCATCGTGCAAGTAATAATACAAAAAGAATAGAAGACAATTTATTTTGAGGGGTGTGCTGATTGTACTATTTCAGAAAGCAATAAAATTTTCTTTTAAATTTAATCAAATGATATGAAAAATTACAAAACATCTGTTAAGGATTCCTTTATTCTATTAACTGCAGAAATTTACAAAGATTAAGTGCATTTGATCTACTTCAGGCATTCTGAAGGCAATGAATATGAATTCACAAAATACACATCACTAAAATGCATTTCATAAGAAACAGCACAATAACAGTCATGGCATTTCAAAAAAAAAAAAAAAAAAAAAAAAAAAAAAAAAAAAACGCACTTGACAAAAACAAATTAACAAAATAAAAATAAAAAAAAACATATCCTCAAATCTAGAGTAAGACTGTTGGTATAAAATATACTGATAAATATATAGATCTTTCGATATATATACTACAAGTAAAAGAAAGAATGTATATGGCAGAATGATTTTAATGAATGCTGATGGTAAGGAGGTAACTGAATCAGTCAAAATAGTAAAATTACTATGTGAACACTTTGCAAGAGTATATCATCCGGGTGGTGATATTGCCGGAATAAGAGAGAGCCAAAGGCTTATATGGAAACTGAGGTAAATGAAATGTAGGTGCATAGCATATTACAGAACCTTAATGTGAATACACCTGTGGGATTGGATGAAATACCAACTTCAGTTTTACGTGAAGCGATGAGGAAATTGTCAGTGCCCTTGACCATATTGTTTAATCTAAGTCTCAGCTCAGGGTTAATCCAAGGGGGTGGAAAGAGGGGAAAATAGATCCACTGCAAAGGAGGCTCCAAGACTGATGTAGCAAATTATGACCAATCAGCATATCAGGAGTTGCTATCAAAGTATCGGAGAAGTTGGTCAAGAGCAAAATAAAGGAATGGATAGATGGAAATGGGATACTCGTATGGAGGGCAGAATGGTTTTGTGAAGGATAGGTCATGCCTCAGTAACTTGCTCGACATTTTATAATACAGTAACAACTGAGCTGGATAAAAGGTAGTGGGTTAACAGTGATACTGCTGGACTTTGCAGAGGCCTTTGACAGGATACCACATAGAATTCAATAAACTGCAACGCATGGGGATGGATATAGGGTTGTTGAGATGGATAGGAGGGTGATTGATGGAGATATTAGAGAGTAGTTTATTTAGGAATAGAGTCCAAAAGAAGACCTGTGACTAGTGGCATGCTGCACTGTTCTGTTCTAGGACTGCTACTGTTTAATTTGTACATTAACGATGCAGGAAAGGATCTGCGAGGAACTGTTCAGTTATTTGCCAATGATGAAAAGTTGGGTAGAACAATAGTTAATACAGATGATGTTTGGGAAGAGTTGGATAGATTGTCAGACTGGGCAAAGGAGAATGGATGCCAGTTTAATGTGACAAAGTGTAAGGTCATGCATTTTTGGATGAGAAAATTACCAGCTGTATACCACATTGGTGGTACCGTACTCCAGGAAATTGATGAAGTCACAGACTTGGGAGTGTTAGTGGATAGGGAGTTAAAGTTTAGGGGACAAATAGCAAACGTGACTTAAGCAGTTCATCAGATTACTTGGTTACTGAAGAATACTTTGACAAGCAGAGACAAGCAAGTTATTGTTCCTTTTTACTGAGCCTTAATAAGACCTCATCTTGACTACTGTGTGAAGATCTGGGTGCCAGGATTTCTTGGTGATGAGGAGGAGGTGGAGAAGATCCAGAGACGAGTGACCAAGATGGTATGGAATGAACCTTATGAGAAAAGGTTGAAGATTTGTGGGTTACAGAAACTGGTTGATAGGCGGTGGTGAAGTGATATGATCACTTCACCACCGCCAAGGCGGATAAGATACTATGATCATCCAAAACAAGGTTTCATTAACAGTTTCATATTATCAATTTTCTTCAACTTTTTATTAAAAAAAAAAAAATCTTTCTTTCTTCAAGTACTAAATGTTGTATAATTTAATGGATATGACACAACAAATAATTAATTGATAAGGAATGGAAAATTTTATTTCTCTTATTTTGCCTATAGTTACCAAGACATTGTCAAAGGACAGTAATAATCAATATCAAAGTACATGAGTGTTGTCGCATACTCTGCCCACTTACTTAGCATGTTGTATATCATGCTGATATACAATAAACTAGGCATGTATATAAAAAGGTATTTTGCAATGGAATTTATTGTTAACTGGGAATCCTTTGAGAACATTTCCTGTAATAAATCTCACTGCATCAGCATTGTAATTCCAGATAAAAATGAATCGACTTGATTCATAACAAATAAACCCTGGTATCTAGGGCATAAAGAAAAGCCTTTATAAATACTTTAAGGACTTTTCACCTGAAGGTGAGTTAGTAAATAATAATCTCTTAGTGACAGCAGTTTCTATGCAGCAGTGTACTAATCACAAATGCAGTTTTTATATTCTTCGAGACAGAAGTTGTGACCAATGTGTCCAAAGGACAAGTTGCAGGCACAAGAAACTTTGCACACTTCAGGAGGTGTAAATGGATGAAGCTTGTCCTCCTTCAGAGAACAGATGAAGGTTGCTAGTTGGATGTGCAGTTTTAAAGTGATATGGAGATTATATTTATGGAGAACTTCAGCTATCTTTTCAGATGTACCCTGGATATAATGAATGGGAATAGTTTTGTTACAATCCTGTATATCAGGTAAAGGAAGAGGGAAATATAATATTTTATCTATTTTACAAGAGTTGTAGCCATGGGCTAAAATAAGTGGGGGGGGGGAAGATAACTCAGTTCTGTGCTAAGAGCCATATCATTAGAACAAATAGCTCTGCCTCTATGTGCAAGTGCTTTCAGGATGCCATACTGTTGGGACTGATACAAGTGAGACTATTGATGTTAAATACTTTCCTGTGTATGTGTTTGCCAAAACAGAGAAAGATGATAAACCATCTGAAAGATTAGCTAGTGTGTCTTGAAAAGGAAGACATTTGTTATTTCTTTTCTACTGTGAAAATATTTTTGAATGTTGACTATTTACATGTGCTGAAAAGTATCTAATGTTTTCTGGGCATAGGGTCAATTAGCTAACATATCATCTACATAGTACACAAGCCAAATACTGCTTTAAATGAAGCAGCATTGAATGCTTTGTTCTCTAGGTGTAATGAGTTCCTGTTATTATACAGAAACAATAATAGGAAATTCACTAAATTTTCTCCCCCCCCGTCCCTCCAACTGTTTGTATATTTTTCGTTTAAATGTAAAGGTGCACCTATAAATGTATGATGAATATGAATAATTTAAATATGTCAGGGATGATGACTTAATTAGATCAAGGATCTCGGTCAATGAAACATTGGTAAAAAGAGATGTAATGTCAAAGCTGATCATGATGCTTGAATTTTTGTGGATAAGATTTTATATTAAAGTTTTGAAGTGAAAAGAATTTTGAATGTAGAAGGTGGAGTAGCCCATGAAAGGACATCAGTGTTTGGAAAGTTTATGAAGTGGAGGTATATATGCTCTCAACTATAGGGTGGTGGTGGCGATTTTTTTTTTTTTTTTTTTTTTTTTTTTTCAGGGTGCGTTGAGTGTTTGGAGTTCTTCCTTTTATTTAAACATCCCAGTTTCTATTCTACCATTAAATTACTCCAAAAACCAACACTTCACATGAAATTGCCAAGGTCGTTATTACATAACTCATTATATTCTATTAGCATGTCTTATCTTTATCAGGATATGTACATGAAAATGTTTTAACCTCCTCTTTAATTTTTTTTCTGTATGAATTTCACATTAAAAAAAATGATCATAATAAGCTTATACAAAAGCATACACCAACTTCTTCGAAGTTCAACTTCATATTTTCTAGTTATGATTATTTTACGATAGCATAAAGATAAGTTATATTTATTCCTTAAACTATGCAAAAGAATATACGTGACTTACCTATTTCATTTGGTGTGAAAGTAGCAGTGTACACACCATCTTTTTCAACAACTGGACAAAGTCTGGATTTTCCACTAGGCGATAAAGCATCAACATGTACACTTCCACTTCCTGCTCCATTGGAATTAATCTAAGAAGAATAAAGTCTAATAAGCTATCTTTAAAAACTATCCTATCAAAACTAGACAACTAGAGGGTCAAGAGGAAAATAAACCTATAATGTATATGAACAACCAACTGCTGCCAACCCATATACAATGGTCATATTTCCATTACACATGTATTTGGTAATCAAAAAAAAAAAAAAGAGGTAAGCTGAGAATAAGCCAGCCAAATTGTTTACTATTGGGTAAAACTCATTATTCACCATGGCATTACAATACAATCAATGTTTGAAGTACGACAGCGTGTCATTCTATTTCTTTCCTGGAAATGCTAATCCTCCTAGCTATCCATTCATAATTTATCCTTCATATGAACAGATAACAATAATATCATTTAATGTTACTGAATATAACTTAATCCAACATCCTTTATTCCTCCCAATTCAAACAGTAAATATACTTAAAATGCATATATTATGATTAATCTCAGCATGATGAAACATATGAGTCAGTTCAAGTCAGCTTATTTACATAGTGTCAGGTAGAAACAACTGTTTGGTTAAATAGTCTTTATTGTTTTTGGTCATCAAGAATAAGGACCAGTGACAAGCAATAAAAACCAGCTATGGAAGCATCCTCTAGAGAGCTGAAAGAGTGCAGCTTTCATATGATATCTAAGAAGTTATACCTAGCACATGTGCTAGGTACAACTCATTATTAATACCATGATAGCATAACTGGTGTTATTACGACAAAGAAGGATTATTATAATTATGTGATATCTCCATGGAATCTAAGACCTCATCATTGGAGGCTATTATATAAAATCTACCGTCTTTCTTAATCCATCATCCTACTGACAGTATTTCATTCTATTTCTTTCTGCCTAAGGTACATGTTCTGAAGATATTTGCCTGTATACAGGATGAAAAACCCTGATAACTCTGAATAATAATAATGGCTAACTCACAAAATGAAAAAGTCCATGTAAAAATTCCTCATGCCATGATAAGAATCAAACTCTGATCATTTTCAATAAAGGCTAGAAAGTCTCATAATTTTTCCAACAGAGAAGAGTAGAGGTGAGGTGAGACAACACAAGGCAAAGTTAGGTTAGGTTAGTCTCAACGAGTCTCAACAGATCACAGTATGGTGGCTGTGCTTCTAAACATGACACCCAGACCAAATCTGAATTGTCTGTGGTGGAGAATTTGTTGTCTGCAGATCACATATGAATGGGGGAGAATAGGAAGTGGCAGCAACACAGTCTCACCAGCTGCTTTAATGTCTCTGTTCTACTGGCCTCATCACAGGCATGATCATACCATAATAACACAAAAGCAACGACAGATAATGCTAGCCTTCAATACAGAAATGGTATCATTGCAGTAACAATATGGAACTCTGACTTGAGGCATTCAGTCATCTTCCCACATTAAGGACCTAATTTAACAGTAAATTAGCCATAGCATTAACAAATGCTTATAAACTGACCAAGTCCAAGATTTAACACAAAATGTAATATATCTGAGCTGCTTAAAGGTCAAAGCTGTATAACTAGGAAGAGAACTCCATGTAGCCTTTTAAGTAATGCAGAGAATCAACTAAGGCCTCTAACCTAATGTCCAGTCTTCACCTTCTTGTCGTGCACCTTGTTAGGTATCCTGGATATTGGATGAACAAGGATGGGCTAGTAATTTGGGATTTAGATGATCAAATTATATTCTTATTGGCTTAAATCACAATGTGAAATGATGGTACAACATGAGAGAATTTCATGCTGGCTGAGGTGACAGTGTTGCCAATTTAGCTCTTTTGGAGCTAGATCTAGCTCTTTTTTTTCTTCCCTAGCTCCAAAAATTTTAATCTAGCACCTAACTCCAAATCTAGCTCCTTCAGAACTAGTTTCAGCTCTTTTTAGTTGTTTTTATAACTTACTGTTAAAGAAATTGTTTTCAAAGTTTTCACATTTGATAAGGAATTGTATTGTAGATTTGGTGCGAGCATCGTACATGTTTCAAACGTATGATGACGTCAGTCAGTAACATGGCCAAACAGTCTGCCATTTTTTCGCCTTAAAGTCGATAGCACCGCTACAAATTAGTCTTTGCACAGTGTTCTGGTTGGTAGTTACGATAGCGAGTGGGAAATTTTCAAAGACTGATCATAATTCGTTGTAGTAAAGAGTTGTATACCCTTCTTCAAAAATTAGCAAAGAGAAAAATAAAGCTTACAAGGAAAAATTTAGGAGGGAGTGGTTGCAAATAGGAACGTTTAATAAATGGTTGTGTGATGCTACCAAAGGCCACTGTAAGTTTTGCAGATGTGATATAGCTGCTAAATATTGTCAGCTTGTAAAGCATAGCGAAACTAAGAAACATCTTGCTGCAGTTCCACATAAAGCTGTTCCTATTACAAATATGCTTGTGATAAAGTCTGATGAGAACGCAAACTTTGAAGATAGGTTAGCATTATTTCTTTGTTGTCACTCATCATTCAACAGTTGCGATCATCTAGTAGATCTTTGCAAAAATATCATCCCAGACAGTCAAATTATGCCAAAGGTAAAAATGCACTGAACTAAGTGCTCTTAGTTCAAGAAAGAATATTCTAAGTGAGCATTTTGAAGAAGATCTAATTGCAGACATTGGAGATGAAAATTTCAGCTTGCTAATAGATGAATCAAATGATATCACAGTGAATAAGATTTTAGGAATAGCCATCATTTATTATAGCAAGAAATTCAACAAAATTATGCATACATTTCTGAGCATGGTGGTTCTAGAAAAGTGTGATGCTAGTGGTATTGTGGCTGCACTGAAAAAAGAGCTCTTGACCAAAAAACTGGACATTAAAAATCTCATTGCAATTGGTACAGACAACAGCAGTGTTATGGTTGGTGTCAATAATGCCGTTTATGAACAACTGAAGGCATATATTCCCTCCTTAATTTTAATTAGATGTGTATGCCATTCATTACAACTGGCAATGTCTCACACTTGTGCAGAATCTCTCCCAAGAAAATTTGAATTTTTAGTTGCTGAAACGTATAAGTGGTTTTCACATTCTTCTTCAAGACTAGCAGCATACAAAGAGCTCTATCAAACTATCAACGAAAATGATACTCCTCTGAAAATTGTAAGCAATTGTGCAACAAGGTGGCTCTCCACTGAACTTGCAGTAGACAGAATTCTCAGCCAGTGGTTGGAATTAAAAACTCACTTTGAAGTCGTGAGTGTGACTGAGAAATGTTACAAAGCTCAAATTTTGTGGGATATATACAAAGATGAAAGGAATCTGTTGTACCTTTTATTTTTGCATCCTGTTCTAGTTCAAGTTCAGCAAGTTAACAAAATTTTTGAATCTAACAGTGCGGATAAGATGAGATTATTTGAAGATCTTTCTCATTTGATTCGCACTATTGCTAATATGTTAGTGCTACCATCATCCACAGTTGACCCTCTAGAGCAGTGGTTCTTAACCAGTGTTTCCCGGAACACTTGTGTTCCGTGAACTGGTTACAAGTGTTCCGCCAGTGAAAGATGTCACATGACAGTTCTGAGTGTAATTAGCTATCCAACTGAAGACTGCTAAGTGTGTGTTGACTTCTAAACAAATAGAATATCATTTACAGGTAAGTGTTTGCAGAAGGAGCAGGAAGGAGCGTCTCTTTTATAGTCATTCAGTGATGTGTGTTTGGTTTGTGTGTTGTATAACATTGCAATAGCATACAGTCCATTTTTAATGGATATTTGGTTTGTAGGTTGTCTAATATCGCGTAGTAGAATACAATGGATAAATTTATTATTAAACTTGATTCTGAGGCAAATATTAGTGATGGGGCAAGTACAACTGGAAGTAGTAGTAATGAAGTTGCTGCAAATACGTCTCATACAGAAGACAGCATTATACGTAGTGAAATAAGAAAAATTAATAGACAATATTCGGACGGATATTTAAGTTGCGGTTTTATATGGACCAGTGAGGAAGAATGTCCTATTCCCCAGAGTCTTATGTGTGGGGAAAAACTATCCAATAGCCCAATAGTTCCTGCTAAGTTGAAATGCCACTTTACTACGAAGCACACTATTTATTTATTTATTTATTCGTATGGAGTTTCCTCCCTTTTTCTCCCCCGTCCCTATTGGGGCGAGTTGAGCCCCTTCGTGGGGGGGGTTAAGTATTTATGGCTGTAGATCCGTCTGTGTTCATGGGGCCGGTTTGCCTGCTTCTGGGATGAAAAACCAGATAAACTGGTGAAAAAAAACCTACTGTCCATGCCCAAGACTGGCTAACTTGGCTATGGCTGAGGAAGATCCTCAAATTCCTCACGTCTTCGACAGGAATCGAACCTGGGACACTCCTTCCTCCAGTCATATGGTTGCGAAGCGCAAAGCCACTAGGCTAACCACACGGACACAAAGCACACTAATCTTGCTTTAAAAATTAAAGATTATTTCAAGAGATTGTTGGACATGCAAGTTAAATAAGTAAAATAGTTTGAAAAGACAGTTAAAATTTCTGATAAGGCACAACTTGCATCACATAAAGTAGCTGAATTAATTACTGTAAAATTAAAACCACATACTATAGCAGAGTCTCTTATTTTACCAGCATGTCGTGAAATAGAAAACATTGGGTTTGGCAACGAAGCAAAAAAGAATATTATGAAAATTCCTCATTCTGACAATACAATAAAAAATAAAATTAAAGACATGTCAGATGATATTGAGAAAACAGTTACCAATAAGCTTTCCAAACAACATTTTGCTTTACAAATTGACGAGTCCACTGACATTAGCAGTAAAGCTTATATACTAGGATTCGTTCGTTTCATTAATGAAAATGAAATAGTGAATCAATTTCTCTGCCGTAGAGAACTTAAAGAACGTACAACAGGACAAGATATTTTGACTCTATCACGTCATGGGAGCTGTGTGTAGGAATTTGTATGGATGGTGCTCCATCAATAGTCGGCTCTATTAAAGGATTTGTTACCCTTGCAAAGAAAATAAACCCAAATATTATATCTACACACTGTTTTTTTGCACAGAGAATCCCTGCTTTCAAAAACATTACCAGCAAAATTAAAACCTGTACCAGACCAAGTTGAAATATGGTAAATTACATCAAGTCAAGACCTTTAAAATGCCTTTTTTAAAAAATAACTTGGCATAATCTATGAAAGCCAATTACGAATCTCTGCTTTTACACACTGAAATAAGATGGTTATCCAGCAGTAAAGTGCTATTCCAAATTTTAGAACTTAAGAATGAATCATTGGCATTTTTCTAAAATGAAGGTACAGATGCTTTTGTAAAATGTCTTCAAAATTATATTTGGTGTGCTAAAATGGCATATTTAGCCGATATGTTTAATTGCTTAAATAGCGTTAATACAAGCATCCAAGAGAAATATGAAAATATTTTGACATCCACTGACAAATTGTCAGCTTTTCAGAAAAAAAGTATCTCTTTGGAAAAACAGTGTATCAAAAAAGATACAGTAGATATGTTTCCTTCACTCCATAATAAAAATGTCGAGGGAATTATTTCCGTTATAACAGAACATTTAACAATATTAGAAGAGGATATTTCAAGTTACTTTCCTTCCTTAAATACACACAATTATGACTGGATATGAAATCCATTTCGCACAGATAATACATCGAGTTGTGAATTTTCGTTACAAGAAGAAGAACAATTAGTTATCTAGTCAACAGATAATACTCTAAAAATGAAATTCTCTGAAATAACTCTTGAGGAATTTTGGAATATTGTCCAAGCCGAATATCCAGCTCTCTCCATAAGGGCACTGAAAATTTTGTTAGTTTTCAACATCATATTTGTGTGAGCACGGTTTCTCAATAGTAACCAATATAAAAACTAAAAAGAGATAAAGACGTACTAATATAGACAAAGAGATGAGGGTAGCTATCACATATTAGACCTGATATTGCTGAAATCTGCAAAACCAACAAGCTCAAGTATCGCATTAAAATAAGTTCCATTTTTATAAAAGGCAAGTCCATGCATATTTTTATTGTTAGTATTATGATCCTAATACTTTTGGTCCGCGCGGTTAGCCTAGTGGCTTTGCGCTTCGCAACCATATGCCTGGGGAAGGAGTGTCCTGGGTTCGATTCCCATCGCCGACGTGAGGAGCTCAAGGATCTTCCTCAGCCATAGCCAAGTATGCCAGTCTTGGGCGTGGACAGCAGGGTTTTTTCCCCCAATTTATCTGGGGTTTTCATCCTGCAAGCAGGCAAACCGGCCCCGTGAACCACGGATCTACAGCCATAAATACTTAACCCCCCCCCACGAGGGGACTCAACTCGCCCTAATAGGAACAGAGGAGAAAAGGGAGGAAATTCCATATGAATAAAAAAAAAAATAATAATAAATGCTTTTGGTGTTCCCCAATTTTTTCTTATAATAAAAAGTGTTCCATGATTTCGAAAAGGTTAAGAACCACTGCTCTAGAGTCAGAGATTGGTGACTATTTGGATCCCAATCGAAATCTTAGTTACAGATTTGAAAGAAAAATTACAGAGTTGATGATACAAAAGAAAATAACACAAAATGATGAGCAAAATCTTAGAAGTAGAGCAAGGCAGTTTCTTCTTGTTCTCTTCAAACAGCTTAAGCAAAGGTTGGCTGAAAACTTGAATATTTTAAGAATGATGTCTTCTTTTTCTGTTGACAATACCCTAAACCATATAAAAGAACCTGTTACTCCCATCCTAGAAATAAGGCTGAAAACAGAAAAAGATGTTGCTGCTGCTGAATACCAGTGCAATACTATCCACTTAAATAAATGGACAAATATAGAAAATACAGAGCTATTCTGGACTGAAGTATAAGAATATAAAGATGCATCTGGAATGAATCCATTTATAGAAATTGCTCAGTGTGCAATAAATTTATTAATACTGCCAAATTCTAATGCGGAAATTGAACAAATTTTTAGTTCCATGAATGTAGTTAAAACTAAATTAAGAAACAAGATGGAATTGCCAATGCTTACAGCTATATTGTCAGTCAGGTATGGCCTCAGGCATAACAATAAGTGCTGTACAGACTATCATTTACCAGCATCTACACTAAGTAATATTGGAATGATGGCCACATAATAAAGCTGAAAATCTGAAAACGTGGATGAATTAACACGTTCGCTGCCAACTACGAGTATACTCATAGTGGGTAAACCTGCTTCACAAGCCAGCTACGAGTATACTCATATGACGCTTACCGCCGGGAACGAGATTATTGTAGTGACCTTGAAGAAGTGAAAATCCTTGGCTTGTGGGGCTAGCATCAAAACTGTGTATTCTCATAGACCGTATATGCTCTGTACAAGCCAACTACGAGTATACTCGTAGGACGTTTACCTCCGGTAACGAGATTATCGTACTGACCTTGAAGAAGTAAAACTGCTCGGCGTAGGGGAACAGACCATGCCAAAGTAGCGTGGCAGCGAACGTGTTAAGCACAGAAGACCACATGGAAGATGTATTTAGCCACTTATATTGCAAGTATCACTTCAACTTGAATAAAGTAACTTAAAGTATCAGCTACTACTTTTAAAATTTTAGCTTAAAATTTTTATTTTTAACTCCTTTTCAGCTCGTTTTTTTTTTAAGATTTAGCTGTTTTTAGTAATTTTCATTTGGCAATACTACTGAGGTGACACCTGATTAAACAAGACCCCCATTGTTTTTGTCAGGGAACCAAGGCAAATAGCACAAAGTCAGCTAATGGAACAAATCCTGAAACACATTCCCAACTTAACATCAGCAGAATCGAGATTGGTACTATCAACACGCATGGAAAAGAAATGGAACTAGAAGAACTAGATAAGTACCAGATCAATGTAATAGGTATGATGGAAACAAAGAAGACAAAAATAAGTGAGATCTTTCTAAGCAACAAATACAAAATGTTATGTTCATGATCGTTATTGTATTATTGAGGAGTAGCTATAGTATTCAATACTAAATACAAGGAAAATAATCTTAAATGGCAGGCAATATCAAATAAAGTGGTGTGGGCAAATATCAGAATGGGGAACTGAATAATGAGACTTATCTGTGCCTATGCCATGGAAATTTCTACTAAGGAGAAATGGAGGAATTTTTTGGGTATTAGAGAAGGAAGCTGACATATTGAAAAAAGAAAAGTTGGTCCTTGTTGGAGATCTTAACAGCAGAGCAAGAAATTATTACCAGACATATAGAAATGTTTTTGGAAAATTATTTACCTACTGAGGTGATACTGGTAAAATTTATGAAAGTATACTTGAGAAATAGCAAAGAAAAATTGTGGAAGGGAAGCCTGGTGAAGAACAAAGTGGATTCAGGCCAAACAGAGGTTGTCAGGTTCAGATTTTCACTTTAAGACAAATAGTTGAGAAATCTTGGGAATATAACAAGGATTTTTATTTAAGGTTTATAAGGAAAGTTCCATGGAAATGACATATGACAAGAGGAAAGCTCTTTAAAACACTACAGTTATATGGTGAAAATGGAAAATTAGAATTATAGAGACAATTACAGAGTCTCTATTGATGCTGTAAGTCAGCAGTTAAAATTGAAGGAGGTACAGAAAGATGGTTTGATTCTTTAGCTATATGAATCACATTATGAAAGAAAGTGATGTGAAACCTGATATCAAAATTGGTGATGTTAATCTTAGCTCTTTACTTTATGCAGATGATGTTATGCTTCTGAATAAATTCAATAAAAGATTCCCTGACTAAATTGAATAAATGTTTGTAATAAATTTGGCATGAAAATTAGTTTAGTATGAAAACTCTCTTTCATGAAAAGTGGGAATCTCTAAAGAGAGAAATAAATAAAGCTGCAAAAAAACATTTTGGAAGAGAAGAAAAATACAATATAAGTCATGGATCTCTGGAGAAATATTAGAGCTAATGACAGAAGAAGAAAGCACAAAAAAAGCATAAAACCAAGAGGAATACAGAAAATATAGAAACCTGGTGAACAGAGAAGCCAAGAAAGCAAAAGAAAAATGGATTGAAGAAACATGCAAAGCAATCGATGACAGTGAAAGGATGTACAAAAACAATTCAGAGAAAGAACGAAGACAACGAGCATGATCAAGAGTAAGAATGAAAAAGTGCTAATTGAAGACAATAAAATAATGCAGAGATGAGTGCAATACACTGAAAAACTCTATAGAGGAGAGAAATTAGATAAATCGCTCCTAGAGGAGGTAAGCATGTAGAGGAAGATGAGAAAGGACCACTTCTCTAAAAGTCAGAATTCGATAAGGCTCTTAAAGAGCTGAAACAGTCTGAAGCACCAGGAATAGATCAAATTCCAGAAGAAATTCTACAAGCAGTAGGCAAAGAAGCAAAATGTGAACTATATAAAATGATCAATCAAATGTACACAACTGGAGAGTCAACAGATTTTGAGCAAAGCATTAGGTTAGTAATTCCAAAAATAGCCCAAGCATGAAAAAATCACCGGATGTTAAGACTACTGCCCCACAGTCTTAAAATTCTAACTAGAATTATCTATTGCTATTTTGAAAGAAAAATAGAAGAACATTTATCTGATGACCAATTTTGGCTTCAGAAGAAATAGGACAAGAGAAACTGCAGTATACTAATTCTCGAAATGCTCATAGAAAAAAAAAAAAAAAAAGCATTTGGAATAAATACACCAATACTCATAGCATTCATGGATATAAAAAAGCTTTTGACAACATTGGATGGAATATAATGTTCAAAATCCTCAAAAATATGAAGATGGATTACAATGACAGAAGACTAATTAATCAACTATACAAAAATCAAACAGCAGTCATAGGAAAACAAGGGAAAGAAGCTAAAATAAGAAAGGACATTTGGACAAAGGAGTCTAACTCTCACGACTACTTTATTATTTACAGCGAAGAGGCTCTGAAGGAATTTAAAGTAAAAAAAGCAATAATGGAATAAAGATCAATGGTGAGCTTTATAATACCATAAAAGTTGCAGATGACATAGTCATAATAGCAGAAAATGAACTACAAGAATCACTTGCAGAGATGAATAAACTCCTAAATGAAATATGCAAGATGAAAATCAATGGGGGGGGGGGGGGAAGCAATAGAATATATCAGGGATGGAGAACAAACCAGAAATATCACAACAGATGGGAAAAGATTAATGCAAGTAAAAGAATTTACTTACCTTGGAAGCTTAATAGCATCAGATGGGAGAAGTGGAATAGATGTGAAAATAAGAATAGCATAAACAAAAAAAGGCATTTAACAAAAAAAAACTCTATTATCATCAAAGAGTATGTCAGTTAGAACAAAGGAACACTTTATTAAAAGCTTTGTCTGGAGTGTGGCCTTCTATGGATCAGATACATGGACTTCAAAAAAAGAGAGAGACATCAAGATTTCTAACATTCAAGATGTGGTGTTGGTTGAATGCTGAAGATCGCATGGAGAGAAAGAGTTACAAATGAAGAGATATTAAGAAAGACAAAAGAAAAAAAGAGACATACTACATCCATTAGAAAAAAAAAAGTAGAAATAACATGATAGGACATCTATTAAGACACTCAGACCAGACTACAAATTTAATTGAGGGAATGATAGAGGGAATACCTGGTAAAAAAGACCAAAAACCCAATACATGAGTAAAATCAAAATGGATGAAGCTACCGAGCAGTCAAATTAACAGCACAAAACAGACCATTATCAACAGCCCATGCTACCCACCAACCAATTGGTTGAGAAGAGAAAATGAAGGAAGATGAAAATCAACAATAAAAAGACAAAGACAATGAAAATTGACAGAAACATTAAAAACATCAACTGTATCCTGAAAAGTAAACCTATAGAACAAGTAAAACATTTAAGCTATTTAGGAGCAATTTTTAGTAAATATGGCAAATAAAATTTGGAAATAGACAACTGAATATAGTAGGAAGTGTAGTATAGTAGGAAGTGAGCTGGATAAATTTATATGGAATAAGAAAGAAATTTGTCAAAACACTAAATTAGCTGTATACAAGACAGGGTTCAAACTAATTTTAACTTATGAATCTGAGGAGACCACAAATATGAGAGTTCTGAGAAAAATTAGACGAGTGAACAGATGGCATTAATGGTAGTATCATATTAAAAATGAAGATATTAGAAAAGAACTTGCCATTGTTAGTATTCAGAAATGTTTTAGCAGAGCTAATCTCAGATGGTATGGTCACTTAAACAGAATCGGAGAGAAAAGATAAGCAAAGCAAGTGTTTTTTGCCAGGTTGGCAGAAAAAAGACCCAGAGAAAGTCCAAGATCTAGGTGAATTGATACAGTAAAAAGTGCTTTGGAAGACAGAAATATAAGATCTGTCAAGACAGCAACTGATAATGTTGGAGTCTTGACAGACAGCAGATTAATTTGGAGGGAAAATTGTTGATTGGAAGTTAGTAATGGTGTCACTTTTTCATGTAGTACTATCATAATATCCTGTACATCCCCTGAGGGTATGTATCAAGAGTTTGATGATGATGTAATATATTAGCTGACCATGAAAATTTACTCATGTTGACACCAGCTAGTTGCCAAAATTTTTCAAGCCCTAGTTAAAAGTATATATTTAGTTGCCAGATCATTTTCATCACCCTATGCAAGGCTACTGTCTGCTTGTAAGAAGTCCTGAGTAGCTTCAAAAAGTTCCATAGTTAATCTACAAGCAGGATTTCTGAATTTTTCTGACTCTTAGACCATCCATGGTACTAAATGTGCATAAAAATGTATGCACATTAAAATGGCAAGATGGCACATAAAAATATATATATTGTTAAGTGGATGCATGCTTTATTGTTTTCAGAATACCAACTGGAAATTTAAAAAAACATCATTGAACCACCATAGCTTAATTCACTTTTACATTGCCCTTTGGATGAAAAGACCTGGATTCAATGCCTATCTAGAATGTGAAACATTTATCGGGGCTTTTCAACAAAGTGAATTAGCCAGTCTTATACAGAGATAGCATTTTTCCTCTGGGAAACTTGGATTTCTCATCCTGCAAAACAGGTAACCAGACGAACACGTGCAACTGACACTCATGGCATACTATGCAGATAGTGTTAACTAACCTATGATAGCATTAATTAGGTTTTAAAGACAAGTTGCACAAGTTGCAACATCAGGCCATCACCTAAGACAAATGACCAGAGAAAATGCGAAAGATAAAAACACATCAATCCTGAAGAGATTACTTATGAATATTTTCTATAACACTTACATATATTGTACCATATCAACACTCTTTCCCCGCTACCACACTTCATTTTCATAGTTGTCCCATAGACTGATATCAGCTGCAACTATCATGTTGTAATGCCTTTTTTTCTCTGTTTCCAGGAATGTTCTACTTGTGTATATCTCTCAATTACTAATTATGATTCTTATACATGACTCTTATATGGGTTGCTTAACTTCATTACCAGTCTTGATATGTTTATACAACTATAATTTAATGAATGTGAAGTGCCTAATGAAATTGAAATAAGATTCAGATATTACTGAAATAAACGTGGATATGAAGCATAAATTAATTAATATATTTCATCCGTATGGCCATTTGAGTGGTTAGAAGCTAAAACTACATAACTGGAAGGAAAGTTACAAATTCTGCCCTTACATGGTACTATAGGTTGATTAACCAACCTACTGTATAGACTACACATAAAAAGACACTTGGAATTCAGAGAACTGAGATGCTTCTAACCTAATGTGAATTCCTCATTTTCACATAGTGTACCCTATTAGTAGGTATCCATTGGATAATGAACAAACAAAGAATGGCCAGCAATTGCAATTTGGGATTAAGTCAACCAAATGTATTCTCTATTGACTTAAATTGAAAACAAACAAAAATTTATTATGGGGCAATGTAATAAAAATGTCATACTAGCAGGGTTAAACAGGGTCCTGCTGTTTTGGTCTGGGAACCTGGTAAAACAGTGAAAAGTCAGCTAATAGACCAAACTCATGCAGATCATTCTATTAGCTATTTAGCTTTTTGATCTTCATAAATCAACACAAAAAGACATAATTGGCATAATTCAGAAGAAGACTAAAACTACTGAGGGAAAGGAAGGAGCAACCATAGTACTCATAGTACTGGGCAAATTTCGAAATGAAAAACTGAACAATGAAACTTATTCGTGCCTGCAGTCCCATAGGAGATTCTACTTAGGAAGAAGAGATGGAATTTTTTTGAGTCATCAGTGGTAGCTGCCATAACACAAAATGTCATGCTGGCAAAGGTTGAACAAAGCTCCTGCTGTTTTTTTTATCAGATAACCAGGTAAAACAGTGAAAAGTCAGCTAACAGACCAAACTCATGAAGATAAATCAATGCAAGACATAAACACATGACTGGAATAACTCAAATGATTAAAACAGGTGGAATGTTGTTCGTGTTATAGGCTTAATGGAATGAAACAGTACTGGAAAATGATTCAAAATAATATTTAATGCTTCCAATATTTCATTTCAGTCACAGAGACATCTTCATGGAGTACAATATGGGATTTGTAACACACACACACAAAAAACTAAGTGAAACACATGGATGAGAGACTAGAGTCCTAACTAGGTGGGATGTCCTCTATGGGTATCTGTTGGCAGCCTAGGATGTAAACTGGGATCTCAAAGTATTAGTGTCTCTCATATTTTGGGAAGTTTAATGCAACCATATTTATTTAAATTAGGCTTGATTTCTGAGAGCGGCTGCAGATTCCAAAAATAGTCCTTTCTTCTAAATTTACTGCAATGGAGCATGGTGGTCTTTTTCCAGTTGATTCTATGAGCCATATCTAAAGCATGGACCACAATGCCCAATTGACCATAACTGTGACAGCAGATGCATTTTTTGTATTCTTCCATGCAGATGTTGGCTGATCTTCCTGTCTATCCACAGTCCAACTTGAAGAACACGTTGGGATACTGCTAAATTATAGACAGCAGATCTTATATTAAGGCAATAGCAATTAGGGAAAGGAAGGAGCAGCCATAGTACTCAACACTAAAGATGAAAACTTCTTGACTGGAGGCAATTTCAAGAAAACTTGTGTAAGCAAATTTCAATGAAACTTATTTATTCCTGCAGTCCCAGAGATGGTTCTACTTAGAAAGAGGAGATGGAATTTTTTTTGAGTCATCAGTGGCAGCTGGCATAAATAAATAAGATCAAAAAATAGAAAGAGAGAAAAACCTGAAATTCACAGTGAATACAAGAAGATAAGAAGGCGGTCCTGGAAAGGAAGAAGAAGAAGACATATCAAGGGTTCCCAGCAAAGTATGTTGGAGGATTCCCTGAGAATACAAGGAATACAGAAAAAAATTTAAGAGAGCTACGAGGGTAGTCTGAAAAGTTTTCAACCAAACAATGAAAAACGAATTTATAATTTCAAAATTAATTTAATTTTCAACATAATCTCCCTTAAGACTAATACATTTATTCTAGGAATGCTCCAGTGCCATTAATCCCATCCCTATAGTGGTTCTCAGTAAGATCTGCAAAATACCCCTCTACAGCTGCAATCACCTCTTGATTCGAAGAAAAACGTTGAGCGCAGAAGAGTTTTAGTTTTGGGAAAAGACAGAAGTCAGAGGGAGCCAACTCTGGGGAATAGGGTGGATGTTCCAACAATTCATAGTGCAGATTCCTTAATTTTCCCATTGCCAAAAACACCTGTGTGAGCAGGTGCATTGTCTTGATGAAAGATGATTTTTTTCTTCTGCAAAACAGGTCTTTTTTCATGAATTTTTCCGTCTAGTCTGGTTAAAAGATTGGAATAATATTCCCCAGTTATTGTTTTACCCTTTTCAAGATAATTAATAAACAAAATGCCTTTAGCATCTCAAAAAACCAATGCCATGACCTTTCCTGCTGATGGAACAGACTCTGTCTTCTTTGGTGCTGAACAACCAGCTTCTGTCCACTGTTTTGATTGCTGTTTGGATTCTGGTGTGTAATGGTGAATCCAAGTCTCGTCCATAGTAATAAATCGATGCACAAAATCAGTTTTATTCTTGTTAAAATGCTCCAAGCACAGTTAATGGTTATGAATCTTGTGTTCAGACTTTCTGAGTGTATGAGTGTTTATGTGGAAATAGGAAAAAGAAAATTGCCTAGCTGGACCAAGTAGCCTGCAAATGTAAGTATATGAAACAATCAGGAAGCAATTTGTTAAGTTTAGATACAAATACTCAGAAGCAATGGAAAAAAGGAGTTGAATTTCTTGCTTCAGTGAATATTCTGGAGTCTAAGATTGTTGGTATTAGTGAAACCTGGCTCTCAAGAATTAAGGATATGGTATTTTCAGGAAGGACATAAGTGATAGGAGGTGGGGGGGGGGGGGGGCTGCTAATGATATCAGATGATTTGAGTCCATTTAGGGTAAATAGTACTGGAAACAATAATAGTGTTACTATTCTTAATAATGTTACTATTCTTGAAGTGAGTTTGAAGCTATTTGGTGTGAAGTAGAGGCTAATAGGATGAAATATATGGTGGAGAATTGCTACAGACATAGTGGTTCAATTAATATTATATTAATTATTGATATTGTTATTATTAATATTAATAATAATGTTACAGATGAGTTGGACAAAGGGAATGGATGCAGTGATACTATTAGATTTTTGTTAAGACATCTAACAGGATACGACATGTCAGATTGTAGCATAAATTAGAAGATATGTTGGAATATATCCTCTCGATTTAGATAAGCATGTAGTTGATAGACAGGTATGAAAATAATATATGAGGGTTATGAATCTGTCAGTTTTAAGATGAACTGGTTGCTCTGCCCCCAGGTATCAATTCTTGCACCATTGTTGTTCCAGATATGCATTAATGAAATTGAAAAGGACCAGACAGGAGATGTTCAAATGTTTGAAATTAATGCAAAGATAGGCAGGGAAATCTGGAATCAAAGATTTCCCTGCCTATCTTTGCATTAATGAAAAAAAAAAAAAACTGATATAGTACTCAAAAAAATGACTTGGATAGGCTGGGACTGTGGGCAAAATGTAGTAGTAGCTATCAATTCAATGTCTCTGAGTGTCAAGTTATGCACTTTGGCATGATGAGATTTCCAACGCATTATATTGTGTGTCGGAAATCTCATCATGCACGTCCAGTTGGGATTGTGCTTGGAGACAGTGATGAAACCAGGAATTTGAAATGCAAAGATCACATAAGAAAAATTGTAAATATAACTCAAAGGAATTATAACTGTAATGACAAAATAAACATTGACACTGGACTACTATATGTAAATTTGGTCTTCTGGGTTCCAAGGGAATAAAGAATAGGAGAGGGGAGGGTGAAAAGTTACAAATATTATGGAGATTGTGGAATGTATATTATGAGGTAGATTGAAAGCATGTAGACTGGGAGCTGATCTAAAAAGGCACCACAAGATAGTGGATGATAGAATTTTTCATTATATGGAAAGTGGGGTAAGGACAAGGGGTATTCCATGGAAATTGAGTTTGTGTGCAGTTCAGAACTAGATTTTTCTTTTACAAAGCAGTAAGTGATCATAACGTTCTGCTCACTGAAGTGGTGAGCGCTCTAGCATGAATGAGTTTAAAAGAAGGTAAGACAACTAATGTATGTCAGCGTTGTATGGCCTTCATCGATGAGTCCTTGATTCCCTGTAATAAGTCTAAAATAATAATATTACTACTTCATAAAATTACTCTTGATTAAATTTATTATGTAATACTGAATAGATATTAATTAGAAAATATAGCATAAAATGATACTCGATGTCAAATGATTTTTTTTTAAAATTACATATGAGAATAAATATATATGAAGTGCTACCCAAAAGTGGTGAATTTGAATATCGCATATAAATCAGTTATGATACAGCCTTCTGCCACTATAAACAGAGAGTATCCTTTGTAAATGAGTATAGCAACAGCTGGCAAGCTGAGAGGCTACATTTTGGCAATTTTCTTCTCCAACCAAAATGGCAGATTTTAAGGAGCAAAGACTCTGCATCAAATTTTGTGTCAAGCTCAAAAGAACAGCTGCAGAAACCCACCAAATGTTTAAGGAATATTTTAGTGATAATGCTTTAAGCCAAAGCAGAGCTTTTGTGTGGTATAAATGCTCCAAGGACAGATATACATCTGTCAATGACAATGAGTGTTCTGGACAAATGTCGACAAGCACAACATCAGAAAACATCACAAAGGTATGCAAGGCTATCTTTGCAAATTGGAGGCAAACTATCCATGAAGTGTGCAAGATCTTGGGACTGTTCAATGCATTTTGTTGGATGTTTTGAACACAAGATGCATTGTTGCAAAAGTTGTGCTTTAACTGCTGAGCAATGATCACAAAGAAAAACATTTCTGTCGGCAGAGAGCTCAAAGATCAAACCAGAGATGAACTCACTTTCATCTTCAAGGTCATAACTGGTAAGGAATTGTGAGTTTACAGTTATGACCCTGAGACAAAGCAGCAGGCCTCACAGTGAAAATTGTCACATTAATCACAAATGAAAAAAGCATGTCAAGTTCACAGCAATGCAATGTTGATCATTTTTTTGACATCCATAGCATTGTCCACAAGGAATTCCTTGCCCTGGTCAAACTGTCAATGGCAAATTTTACTGTGAGGTTTGAAGCAACTAAGGGAGAGCATTTGCAGCAAACATCCAGTGAGTGGAAGAGTAATGGGTTCTCCACTAAGCCAATGCACCCATCCACACATCGCTCACTGTTTAACAGTTCGTGACTTCC
The DNA here is from genome assembly GCF_054136105.1 of Typopeltis vanoorti. Taxonomy (NCBI): domain Eukaryota; kingdom Metazoa; phylum Arthropoda; class Arachnida; order Uropygi; family Thelyphonidae; genus Typopeltis; species Typopeltis vanoorti. The sequence continues at coordinate 61,648,832 of NC_143560.1, forward strand.
AAAAACATGACAGTCATTTTCCATCTCCCCTATTTACTTGACCTCACTTTTTTTTTTCCTGTGACTTTTTTCTGTTCCCCAAGATAAAATTCCAGCTGAAAGGAAGTAATGTTGACATGATTAAGGAGATCCAGGCAGAATTGCAGGAAGTCTCAACACAGTCACACTTGAGGACTTCCAGGGATGCATAGAATCATGGAAAAATTGCTAAGACTACTTCAAAGGAGACAGCAAAAACTATGAGGTAAGGTAATTTTTTTATGGTCAAATTCCCCAAACTTTTGAGTAGCACCTCATGTATATAAAATAAGATAATTGTAGCTTTGCAATAACAAAAACATTAAAGCAACTAGTCTTACCAAAACTTCAACAATGGACCCTAAAGCACAAGGATCAATACCAGAAAAGAGAATTTTTGATATATCTGGATGGACTCGGATGTTCAATGGACATCCTGTTGCTATCTCTCCATCACAAAATACAGTAAGCTAAAAAATAAACATGTAATAAAAAATTCTCAAACTGTAATGAAATATTATTATATACAATTAATATTAAACTAGATCAGTGTATTAAAATACTTTCATCAAGGTATTTTATAGAAGGGTTAATGACTTTATTTCCAATGGGACATATATAGTTAGGGTATTTGAGATGATGCTGTTATTTGGAATTACAGTTGAAGAAACTTAAGCTTAGGTCAGCATATTTGTTTTTCTAGCCAGTTTACTATTTTGCAGGATGGAAAACTCAACATCACTTGAGAGAAACCCTGCTAACTCTGTATAAGACTAACTCCCCTTAAGTTAAAAAGTATAACAGGTCTTCACATCTTAGATGATATTCAAACCCAGGTCTTTTCAATCAAACAAAATCATAGTTACTGACTGAACTTTTAATTTTGATATGAGATGAAGCCTAGAAAATATTCCTTGCATTCATTGACAGTATTCAAAAGTAGGTTGTTGTTTTTTTTTCTCAACCAAAAAGGACACATACATACTAAAATAAATTATAATAGACAAATTATATTCTTGTTATAATCTTAAACCCAAGTGTAAGCAAAGCTTGCATGTGAGGTATCTTAATGAGTATGCTACTTATATGAAAAATATGACTTCTGCATTGATTTAAATTTCAGTATCTTCCTGGGTCTACTTAGCTCCACTGAGAAGGCCTCAATAAAGATCAAAATCAGTCTGGGTTTCAACCCTTCCCATAATCAAAACAAAAAACATGTCTGAAAGGAAGTGTGCTTTGCATTGTGGGATACTAAGGCAATTGATGAAGGGGAAGAAGAAGATAGTGAAGGAGGCATCTGACACCAATGGACAGTGTTTCAGATGCCCATTGGTTTCATCATCATGAACATGGTTCGTGATGATGATGAAGATGAAAGCAACTGATGCGAAGTCAATCAGCCTGTATATACAAGTAGCCTAGTTGCGAAGATACTTCACATGCAAACTTGGTTTGCTTATGCTTGGGTATAGGATTAAAACAAAAATTTTTTTTGGCAATTATAATTTACTTGGCCTCAAGGGCTCACTTTAGTGAGTACGGGCATGGCAAACCCGAGGTACCTGATGCTGGACCATGCCTTACTTCATGTAATATACATCTGTTATATTATCTGTAGACTGGTCCCTTCCCCTTTTTTTTCTTTCCTTCTTGCTCCTTCCCCCCAATGTTATTAGAGTATTCGAGGGCTAGGGGTGAATCTTTCCTATTTTGCTATTTCATCTCATGTGGAAAGGGCCTCTGCAACCCTACCACTTTCTTCTTGCAGTGACTTCACTCCAAAATGCTAATATGGTTCTGCCTAATAGCGCATCTCATGCTGCATCGACTGTCGGGCAGAATAATCAGAGCCGCATTCAGGGCTAAGGCAGAGGGTCCTGTTCGAGAAGTATATTACAGTCTCCATCAAAAGTCAGTGATACTGTGAATGAGCAACACAGAAGGTATAAGATTAATCTTAGAAAGGAATTTTATATAGGCACATGAAATATCTGGGGTCTACAGATGGGTACTCTTCAGATTGTCTGTAAAGAGATGGATAGGTATAAAATTGACATCCTGGGAATTACAGAGACCAGATGGAATGGAGAAGGTCACTTCAAAAGACAGGACGGTAAGCTAGTTATTTACTCAGGTGGTGACTCAAAACATCATGAGGTAGCTGTGATACTGAAGACAGCTCAGGCAAGAAGCCTTCTTGGTTATAACTTAAGGCCCAGCTTACCAATGTATCAATTGTGGTAGTTTATGCACCCCACACGGATAGGCCTGAAGAAGAGAGTGAGGAATTCTATGAAAACTTACAAACTGTTTTGGACTGCTTACCAAGGAAAAACATACTGTACATCTTAGGGGACTTAGGGAATGCAAAAGTGGAAAAGAGTATGAGAGTCAGGCCGGAGTGTGGCATGTTTGGTCTGGGTGTACATAACACCTGTGACGAAAAACTGTTGGAATTTGCCCGTGCTAACAGATTAGTTATTACCAATACCTGCTTCCAGAAACATCCACGACGGACCTATACTTGGACATCTAACATTGATAGGTCAAGGCACCAGATTGATTACATCCTGGCTCTCCAGCAGTGGAAGACAAACATTTATGATGTGCATACTTGTCTGGGAGCAGATTGTGGTACAGCTAGTAAGAGCCAAATTAAGACTAAGACTCCGAAAACGTCCAGGTCAGGCCCATCCCACTAGACTGGATGTTAGAGTAATACCTAGTGGATTCACAGAAGAAACATCAACTCGGTTGGATGATTTTTTGGAGACCAATGAGGAGAACTCACCAGAAATGCTTTGGGAAGGAGTCAAGGTGATAATACAGGATACAGCGAAGAAGTATCTCAGCCCAATAAGAAGACCAAGAGACCCATGGATATCGGATTCAACATGGGAACTAATCAAAAGAAGGCGATTGGAAAAACAAAGAGACACGGGGACTGAAGAATACAAGGGATTACACAGAGAAGTCAGAAGTGCCATCAAGCAGGACAAGGAAAATTTTTTTCTTTCAAGTGTGAAGAAATAGAGTTCCAGATGAGAAGGCACGATTATAAAAGGATGTTTCATTTAGTTCGTGACTTAAAGCACAAGTTTAAGCCTAAATTGAATATCACCAAAGACAGGAATGGATCATTACTAACAGAAGAGTTGGAAATCAAAAACTGATGGAAAGAATACTGTGAGGAACTGTACAGCAGAGTGGATAAAGAAAATGTGGAGCCCTCCCACCAGGAAAATTTTGATTTTGATTTGGAACTTCCTCCACTTAGGCATGAAGTTGAAAGAGCAGTTAAGCAGCTCAACAGCAATAAGGTCCCCCGGTGCAGATGAAATCCCAGCAGAGTTAATTAAGGTCACAGGGGACGGAGGGATAAGAGTGTTTCATAGATTGATTACAAGGATATGGGAGACATTATTATGGACTAGAGACTGGAAGAAGTCAGTTTTCATACCACTACATAAGAAAGGTGATATGAAGGCATGCAAGAATTATAGAACTATTAGTTTGACATCTCATGTAATAAGCAAAATTTTACTGAAGATCATGCTAAATAGGATTGGGGCCAAAGTTGAGGCAGAGATGCCCGAGGAACAAGCTGGTTTTAAGAAAGGTAAGGGCACCAGAGATCAGCTCCTCTGCCTTAGACAGATCATAGAAAAATATAAAGAATTCAGACTCCCTCTGGTAATGTGTTTCTTAGACTACTCTAAAGCTTTTGACTGTATTCAGCATGTGAAACTGTGGGAAGTAATGAAAAGAATGGGTTTTCCTCAACACACTATCAGGTTGATAGTCAACTTGTATAAGGAGCAACAAGCCATGGTAAGAACAGGTATTGGATTGACTGACTGGCTTCAAGTTGGAAAAGGAGTTAGGCAAGGATGTTTACTTTCCCCTCACTTGTTTAGTATATATGCAGAGGACATCATGTATGAAGAATTGGATGAGCTCAGGACAGGAATTAGGATAGGAGGTAGATTGATCAGTAATCTGAGGTATACTGATGATACAGTACTCCTTTGTAATGACATGGAAGAACTAGGACTAATTCTTGACAAAGTTAACAAGATCAGTAATAACAGAGGATTTCAACTCAATCCTAGCAAGACAAAGATTATGGTTCTCAAAAGAAATACAAACAGAGAAGCTCTTGAGAAACAAGTGTACCTTAATGGAGAAAGAATTGAGGAAGTCAGCAAGTTTGAATACCTGGGATCCATTATTAATGTGAAGAATTACTGTTCAGAAGACATCAGAAAAAGGTTAGGAATGGCTAAAACAACAGTCAGAGACCTGTCTAAAATCTGGAAGGATGGATCTATCTCCATGGAAACAAAGTTGAGAATTTGGATGCAGTTGTTTTTCCAACAGCGACTTATGGATGTGAGACTTGGAACCTAAAGAAGTCAGATAAGAAACAGATATCTGCTTTTGAGATGTAGTGTTACAGAAAGCTGTTGAGGATATCATATACTGAAAGGCATACAAATGAATGGGTGTTAGAAAAGATCAGCAGAACTTTAAGGCCTTAAGAAGCCTTAAAGTTCTGCTGAGCTTAAGGATACTGATAGAAGAAAGTTAAAATATTTTGGACACACAGAAAGGGTGAAAGGAGGACTTCTCAGAACAGTAATAGAAGGTTAAAGTTCCTGGAAAAATAGGCAGGGGTAGACCATCAATGAGATGGATGGATGGCGTGTGTGGAGTGACTGATCTTCAGAGAGTTGAGGCCGCCAGAAAAGCAAACAATAGGACAACATGGTGAGGCCTGGTGTGGCACATCACCGAGCATCAGAGTGAGCATACGGCATCTGTAGATGCCCAGTGAAGATAGTAGCAGTATAATTTACTTAATAACAAGTGAAATAACTTCTGACAAAGGATATATACTATTTTTCAAAATATTCAATAATGTTATAGAACTCAAATTATGTGCATTCAGTGATTCTGCTGAAAAATTATCAGTATAACTGATATGAGTGTTGTCATATAAACAGTATCAATGAAAAAGAAAGAGTTTAAAACAAAATAAAACAATGATAAAGGATAGTGACACAAAGCAACAGCATCACGTTTAGCAGTCCGCATATCAATTCAAAATATTAAATAAAAATTCAAAATCAATTCTGTTTGCATTTCAAGAATGTGGATTAAAGTTTCAGACCATGATATAATACTTGGTAAGTGAGAATAAAAGTTTGGGTGTGCTAAAGGGGAAGTCCTGCTTTAGCAATTGGGGAGGGAGGGGGGATTCTATGTTACTCAGTCTACATACTTACCATATGCTGCCTTTGACTCATATAACTTATACGACTGAAATAACTTATACAACATCAAATGGTAGTTCATTGCACAAACTCATCACATGTCATGAGAAAAAAACTTCACCTCACATTTTCTAACAATGACATTACTCAGCTTCCAGGGATGACCCCAAGTTCTCATTCCACCTGAAATGAACTGCAAAATCTCAAACTCTGAAGTTACTCATATAGTTACCTATATATTCACTCAAATATTGAAGACCATATTTCTTCAATCTATCTTTGCATACTCAATTCCTCAGACCAGTTTCAAATCTTGGTTCCTCTCTCTCTCTCTCTCTCTTCTTAACCCAGGTGATTATATATAAGCACAATAGTCCACATATGGCCTTATAAAATCCCTGTAAAGTGGAGAATAACTTCCATATCCTGATTACAACAAGTCAGTATTCTGTTTAACATTGCAGTTATCCAATATGATGACAACCGCGTTGGAATGTCTCTCTGTCCACCATCATTCTCAAAGTCTTGGTTTCCATGTCCACTTGCAGAGATTCTCATCAATATAATAATCTCCCAAAATGTTATGCAATGTGCTCAGTCCAAAATACATAATCTTACATTTGGTAACATTGAAATGGCACTCATTATCATTTGTCTACAGAAAAAATCTGTTCAAATCAGCATGCAGAGATTTTATATCAGCTATATCCCTTATTACCCACTCCAACTTTGCATCAGCAAATAACACAATTTATCCAACCATCCCTAGTATCATTAATATACTAGTTCCACAACAATGGCCTAATTAGAGAAACCATAGGTATTCTACTGGTCTTTTTTTTTTTTTTTTCGCTTAGACTCAGTACCTCTATATATATTACTTTCTGATATCTGTCAGTCAGCCACTTTCTTCTCATTATTACAAGCAAGTTATAATTATTATAACTGAGTTAGTATAACAACCTCCAATGTGCAATCCTGCCAAATGCCTTGGCAAAAAAACTCAAAAAAGTATCATGCATATCCATTCCCTCTATTCAATAATAATGGACAGAGGGAATGGATATATCCACTGTTGTCATTCTATTATAGAACATGAGCAGAATGCTAGTGTAAGATTTACCTTTAACAAAGCCATATTATTATCTAGAAAGAATCAAAGGCTCTCTACCCATTTCTGGAAAGCATGTCCTTACCAGCCTCTGCAATACTGTAATGACCACACCAAGAGGTACTAGTTTGTAAATAATTGCTTCCGCCCTAGCTCCACTCTTGTATAATGGAATTCTACTGCCTTCTTTCCACTCATTAGAAATCTGGCTCATGCTAAAATGCAAGGTAACATAACCAGGTCAGGGAAATTGCTAATTTTCTTGCACATTCCTTTGGCACCCAAGTTATCTATTGCAATAGCTTGTCAATATTCAATTTATTCTTTTTGGATGCCAAGAGTACACATTTCAGGCATATCTGGAATGTATACCTTAGTAAAGTGATCACTTACCAACTCAACTATTTAAAATATAATTGATGCATTCTTATCATCTGTATTCATTAATGTATTCTGTGGTCATTGTTCTTTTTACTTACTACATAGCAAAAATAATTCTCTCAAAGTATTTTTGGACTGTTTGGTTAACTTTATTTCATTGTGATTTCACACCTTTCTCACTACTATTGGATGTTTTCTTTTATGCATATCTTAAAAGAAAACTTTGAACTACCATGTAATTTGTTCTAACTGCTGGAATTCAGTCAGACATAACTACTTTTGGATACCCTTTGATTATTTACCATGAACTGCCAATCCCTTTACCATTCAGTTTCTCAAGCCAGCATTCAAAATTTAAGAAAATTTATCTTTCTAGATAACTGCTTCAAGAAGGATTCAAAATTTAACATAATTACTTACTGCCATGTAGTTCCATACAAACAATTTCATAATCAATGTTTTCACGAGATTTGCAACTGAATAAAACAGCACGATGAATCTTGATCGACAGGAGACACAAATCATTCTTAGAAAGATTCTCGAATGCTATATTACTACAACCAATATTCTTATATCTGAAGTCCCTTCCCTCACATGTTGCTTAAGGCAGTATCCAAGTACATATTCTGTTCTGTTAACATATATCTCACACCAAACACCTTCAAACCCAGTACCTGTATTATTGCTTGCGATTAATACTACCATCACAATAGTAATATTGTGATGGAAGTATTAATCTGGTTGAATGTAATATGGTGACAAAATCTGAGGAAAATAGATAGAAATAGATATGCTTGAAATATTTGGAATTTTATGAGCATCTGACAAATTAAAAGATACTTTTGTGAAATATTGTGAGCAAACATTTGTTTGCTTAGGTGTGAAATATGGATGAAAACAAGAATATAATTTATTCTCCAAAGTAAAAGTATATGGGAAGCACGGTTATAGCAAGGAGAAGTGCTGGACATAATGACCATAAAGAGAACAACATCTCTTCTCGTTATATGTATCTAATCTCTTTTCAACTATTTCCCAATCAAAAACATTCAAACGATGATAATGTCAGTGCAATTAAAAAACCTCCCTCAAAATCTAGCTCAAGCAAAACCTACAAAACACACACACACACACACACACACACACACACACACACACACACACATGCCAAAATCCTTACAAAAAAAAAAGTCACTGTCATATCTGCTTTACCAAACCTTTTGGCATAAACACCAACATAATGGTGTGCATAATTACTTGCAAGATGTTTAAGGGCAGACCACTTATTACTGATAGAAACCCAAACTGCAGCTACAAGAACCACATTCCATCTCTATTATCCATATCACATCTGGATAATTCATTTTCACACAATGGCAGCACATCTATGCCTAAGCAAGATCTGACACACAGCTTGCCAAAGAATACTAAACTTGAATCCTTTGCTTCTGATCTAGGGCTTGTTTCCTTATGGCCCGTTTACTACTCTCCAAATTCAAACAGTCTCCTGACCTCTTCACCTCCTCATCTCTGAAGCTACTTCCTGCAATTCAACTATTCAAACAGTGAAGTCATCTTCTTGGTGACCTTCATACTCACAGCTCCAAATAACTTCCTTTCCTGATTCCATTGGCCAATTTGGAACAGATGCAGAAGTATAACAACAATATGTATACTGACCCAAATACCAGATAACCATCTCCACTCTCCCAGTACCCTTAATCATTTCTTAATTGTTGAAAAATTTAAACATTTGACTATACTAATATTACTATTCTTTAGCCATTTTCATGCTTCCCTGTTTTAAGATTTTGCTGTATTGTCAATTTAGAATCATGTCCAGACAGCCACAAAAAAGAAGCATTACAAATTTCGTATATTCTATGACAAGTTTTACACATTACGTGTGTGGTGCAGAAAGAACTAGATAGTCAAGTTTCTACACGTTCTGCAAAGAGCACTACAGAAGCACTATTAGATTATCCCTACTTGAATTGTTGGCTGGCTTTTTAGAGAGATAATCTAATTTACATTTTCAGTTATTAAATCTTAAATGCATTTTTTTAGATTACTGACATATTACATGGACATCCCCAGATAGTAATATAAAGAACTGCATAGACTATATCATCATAAACAAACAAATGAAAAGATGAGTAAATAATGTATGAACATTAAGAAACTTTGATTTCGACACTGACCACGAAATATTAACTGCCAAAGTGAAGATAAAATTCAACAGGAAAAACAATATCAGAAAAGAAGAAAACATCAACCTATCAAAACTAAAAGATAGCTCAAGCAGAAGTTGATTTTTAGAACAGATGTGCTTGAAATTAAAACCCTCCATCTTCCAGAACAGCGGAAAATACTGGGAAGAAGGAAAAGAAAAAACAGTGTTATCAATTGCAAAAGACACTCCAGGTATCAAACCCAAAATAAACAGTGGATAACCCAAGAAATCGTAGCTACAATAGAAGAGAAAAGAGAGGCCAATATACTTGTAAACCAACAAAACAACGAAGAGAACAGAGAAAAATACAGAGCACTAAAAAATAAAGTTGATAACCTATGCAAAAAAAGCCAAAAAAAAATGGTTAGAAGAAAAAACTAAGAAATGTCAAGAAGCATACCAACAAAACAACCTAAAAGTCTTTCTTCCTTGACACTATAAGAGAAATTACAAAGGAATTCTCAGCAAAAGCACTAACAATGATAAACAACAAGATGACTGAAACTGGGAATATTGAAGATATAAGAAAAATCTGGTCAAACCATTTTAAGACTATCTTTCAGCAAGGAAACAAAACTACAATGCCAACAATAAAAGAAAATAATGACCACCCAAAAATTTTACAAGTGAGATGTGCAATAAAACAGATGAAAAACAATAAAGCACCAGGCATTGATACTATCCCTACTGAACTGTGGTCATATGGAGGCAGCACATCAATAGAATATTTAACAACCCTATTCAATAAAACACTACAAACAGGAGAGATCCCAGATGACTGGGATCTCTCCTGTTTGAAGAACTGATAGGCAGAGAACAGCTGGTTTCCGAGGAAATTATTCAACAATAGACAAGATTTTCACGTTGCACCAACTAGCAAAGCACAGCGGAGAAGACCATAAAGAACTATATTGTTGTTTTGTGGACTTTAAACAAGCTTTCGATAGCATCAACAGAGAAATTCTTCTTAAAGTTCTACTAGAAAAAAGCAATAGACAAATATATAATACAGTTTCTGATAAAATATTACTCTAAGACAGGCATGGGCAACCTTTCCTAGTTCGGGGGTCAAATTATCATTCTGTCTCCGAGTCAAGGGCTGGACCAAATTATTAAATAAAATAAATTAATATTAATTTATTTTATTTAATATTATTTAATATTATTTTTGCTACTTCATATTTCAGTTATTGATAATATAATGCTTTGGTATAAAGCTCTACATAAATTTTATAATATAATGAACGACATAACAATTTAATGTGAAGATTGGCCTTGTACTTCAACTACGAGACTATCAATATTGACATTAATATTACTTAAGGATAATCGCATAGAATTTTTGAAGGTTTTCGTCCATTCTTGTCCGAATTTTTGATTTATTGTATTTCATCCTCGAAAAAAACTGTTCACACATATGTGCTGCTGAAAAGACAAATGATTTTTCTTGAAAAGGCATGTAAATTTGTATATTTTTCTTCCACCAAATAAAATTTATAAAAATCTGTCAAAGCAATGTTGTTAAATTGTGATTTTAGCACTAAATCTGCCTGAAGCTCAATAAGTTCCATCTGTAAGTTTTCTGGCATATTATTTACATCAGCATCCATCGGACAAACAAATATAGCGAATGTGGAGTCTTTGTTTTTGAAGTCAGCAAACCTTGTATCAAATTGCTCTATTCAGTTCATCTCCATAATCATTATAAGGGATATTTTTATGAGTTGCTAGAGTAGGAAAATGATAACAATTTTTAGCTCTTATCTGACTTTTCAACAATCTTAGTTTATTACAAAAAGCTTTGACATGTCCATGCAGTTCATGAACCAATTGTCCTTGTTTTTGCAATTTAAGATTCAGTTCGTTTAGGTATCTGGTGACATTTACAAGGAATGCGAAATCACACACCCGCTCATCATCTTTTTCTTGGTTAATTGTGTTTCCTTCTATGTCCATAAAATCTGCAATGTTTTGTCTCAGATCATAAAATCGTTTTAACATTTTAACTTTACTCAACCACCTCACTTCACAATAATAAGACACATCTTCATAATCCAAAAATAGGTCTGCCAAATACTCCTTAAATTGGCGGTGATTAAGTGCACATGACTTAACAAAGTTAATACTGGCTACTACAACTTCCATAACATTTGCGAATTTAATCGATTTTGCACACAGATTTTGTTGGTGGATAATGCAGTGAAAATTTGTTAAATTTTCCAGATGGATCTGTAGTTCTATTGCTCTTTCATGAACTATTCCAATAAAACCCTTCTGTGCAACAACCATTGCAGGGGCTCCATCAGTGCATATGCCAGATAGCGAACTCCATTTAAGCCCAACTCTCTCGAAGACTGTGTTGACTGTTTACAAATATATCTTCACCAGTAGTTGTTCCTTTTAACGGCCGAAGCGCCAATAATTCTTCTGTGATGTTGAAATTCACATCAACTCCTCGAATAAATATTGCTAGTTGTGCTGTATCGGAGGCATCGATGCTGTCATCCAAAGCAATTGAAAATGCTTCCAATCTAGCAATCTTCTCTTTTAAACTTTTTTTGATATCGTCAGCGATAATTTCTATCCGTTGGACAACAGTACATCTCGACAAACAAATATTCTCAAAGTCTTTTTTCTTTTCAGGACGTATTATACCCAGCAGCAAATGTTCAACATCCAGCAGACATTCTTTGATAAATTCTCCTTCACCACATGACTTAGAATGCTTAGCGATTTTTTCGCTTACCACAAAGCTGGCTTTGACAATGCTGTGGTGCTGCGTTCTTTGCTTGTTGAACATTTGCTGCTGGGTATCCAAGTTCTTCAACTTCTGAATTTCATCTTTTCATAGTTGTCCATCAATTTTTGGGTGATCCGCATGTCTCGAAGTAAAGTGTCTCTTCAAGTTGTATTCTTTGTTGACGGATACGGATTCGTTGCACAGCAAACATACAGGCAAACCTTTATTCAGAATAAAATAATAATCCTCCGTCCAGTTGTCTTGAAATTGACGATTCTCTGCATCTGCTTTTCTTTTTTTTGCAATAACCCCTGACATTGTCCCAAATTTAAAAGCGATATTCAGAACTGTCAAACATTGTTCAGTGCCTGCACCGCAGGCACTGAACAAAGCACAACACCAACGCAAGTACCGAACTGACATGTTGTAACACGTTCACATACGCCGCTAGTCAAAGTGATAAAGAGACCTTGGTTGGAGAAAACAGTGTGTTCTGTGCAAGTCGTATGACATCAGCTTAATGTGAGTTAGTAGAACACACCATGTTTTCTCCCACCATGAATCAAACAAACTTCGCTGAAATAGATTAGATCTGGATCAAAAGAAGTAGAGGACTGGATCCGGCCCACGGGTTGCCCATATGTACTCTAATAGAACCCATAGAGATTCAAAAAGGAGTAATGCAAGGATGCATATTATCCCCATGCCTATTCAACATATATCTAGACAAAGTTATAAAGACGGCAACAGACAATGAGCCTGGAATCAATGTCAATGGTTTAAACAAATAATATCAAATATGCGGATGATCTTGTCCTTATTGCAAGAACCCCAAATGAACTACAAAGGTTGATAAACAAGCTAAACAAAACCTGTAAAACATATGACATGACAATAAATATACAAAAGTGATGAAAATAGGGAGGAACAGAGCTACCATCTCAGCCACCCCGAATGGAGAACAAATAGAACAAGTAGACAACTTCATATATCTTGGATCAACACTAACAGAAACAATAGAACTCAAAGCAATCAAACACAGAATAGCGATAGGATGGACCACCATGGGAAAATTACAGAAAATCTGGAAAACAAACATGATATCTGAGCCAGCCAAAATCAAATTATATGAATCAATAATTATACCAACAGTCATCTATGGAGCAGAAGCATGGACAGTTAAGAAAAGAGAGGAGTAAAAACTGCTGGCATTTGAAATGAAATGCTTAAGAAAAATAAACACACCCTCTGTCCAAAAAGAAACAGAACTTTTGATAGAAAATAAAACGCAGGCCAATTATAATTATTCAAATCATTTATTTCAATCAATATACTCTCCCTCAGCTTCGATACAACGTTTGGCATGGTCAATTAATTCGTTAAATGAGTTTTTTTATATCGGTTTTTGGGATACTGTTAAGGGTCGTGGTTACTGCCACTTAAACATTTTCAATGGCGTCGTATCATTTTCCTTTCATTGGCAAATGAAGTCTGAGGAAGAGAAAGAAGTCACGGGGTGCTAAATCAGGTGAATACAACAAGTTTGATCCAACACACAAACTTGGTTTTCGCTCAAAAACTGTCTCACAATGTTTGAACAATGAGATGGTGCATTATCGTGTAAAAGTGACCAGCTGCCTGCATCGCGATATTCATGCCACACACCACGAATTCTCGCTATCAATTGCTTCAAAATTTCGAGATAAAACACGCCACTGACCGTTTGGCCAGACGGAACGAATTTTTTGTGGATAATGCTGTTGGAATTGTAGAAACAAATTACCATTGTCTTCACTTTTGGCTTCTCCAAGCTACTTTTTTTTTGGATGCCCCTCTTCTAGTGGTCTCCACTCAGCACTCTGTTTTGGGCTCATACTCATAACATCACATTTTGTCACCAGTAACGATCGTTTCAAGGAAGTCTGAGTCCTTACGAGCAGTTTTAATGAGGTCTTTGCAGTGTTCAATTCGATACATTTTTGGATCTATAATAAATTTAGTTTAATCCTTTATCCAAGTGTGAGCAAACAATATTTGCACCTGAAAGTATCTTCAGGACTGGAGTAAGGTAGTACAACACCGGGTAACTCGTTGCAAAGTGGACCAAGCTAACATCACTCCTATCTCAGTATCTCCCATAACGCAAAACACATCACCTTGTGGATATGTATAATGTTATGCATTAAGGGAAGGGCTACTACCCAGACTAGTTTCGACCTTTATTGAGGTCTCTTCTGTGGGAGCCAGGCCCAAACATGAAGATACCAGGCGGAAGCAATAGCAAGGTCACCTCCACCTATAGGAGTTGCCAAAAGGTGTTGTACTACCTTAGCCAGGTCCTGAAGATACTTTCAGGCGCAAACGTTGTTTGCTCACACTTGGAAAAAGGATTAAACTAAATTTATTATAATCTAACCAAGTGAAAAATATACTTTCAACATCTTTCTGTAAATCCAGAGTAATTTAACAAAAAGGTGGCACACCTTTCGGCAACTCCTATAGGTAGAGATGACCTTGCTAATGCTTCTGCCTGGTATCTTCATGTCTGGGCCTGGTTCCCACTGAAGAGATCTCAATAAAGGTCGAAACTAGTCTGGGGAGTGGCCCTTTCCTTAATGCATAACATTATACGTATCCACAAGGAGATGTGTTTTGCATTATTGGAGATACTGAGATAGGAGTGATGTTTGCTTGGTCCACCTTTGAAACAAGTTGACTGGCATTGTACTACCTTACCCCAGTCCTGAAGATACTTTCAGGTGCAAACGTTATTTGCTCACACTTGGATAAAGGATTAAACTAAATTTATTATAGTCTAACCAAGTGAAAAATAAACATTCAACATTTTTTGGTCGTCGGTCAACTCGTTTTGGAATGAATTGGGGAATTCAATTTACGAACGCCCAAACTCTCGGTGAAACTGTTGTGCACAGTTGATTTTTGGAATCTCCAATTCATCTTCAATCGATCTCACGGACGATTTTGAGTTTTCTTTGATGAAATCATGCACTTTTTGGATGTTAACTTTGCTCAATGCAGTTTTTGGACGGCCCACCTTTTTGTCGTCCTCAAGCGTCACAACCACTTTGAAATCGCTTAAACCACTCGTAAACTTGAGTACAGGATAAGCCTTCATCACCGTATGCTTATTGAAGAATTTGATGCGTGTCGGTAAAACTTTAACACAAAAGTCAATTTGTGTTAAATCGAAGCTCTCTGTTTGAAACTCATTTTCTGACCGTTTTTCAAAACACACTGTCACTCTTGGCATTATAACTCGGCTTCTAATGAAACAAATGTCATAAACAGTTGAAACAACACTAATGAAGGTTGCTGCTTTCAAAAAAAATCAAAAATCAGCTAATGCCTTTTTATTCCCGTATATATAGGGAGTTGGCGAGGCCGTTTTTTAGTCCTATCTAACAACAGGTGGCATCACTAGTTTCTCTATTTTCAAAAAGTTTGGTTTCTTTCTGGACAGAGGATGTAGAATAAGTGGGATAGAAAAGAAAACAAACAGCACAGTCAGACAAGAATTATTGAATAAAAAGATAATAATAGAAAAGCATACAGGATTCTATGATATTACTACATGAAAAGTTTACATTATTACTTACTATTAACAATTTTCATTCAAATTAATCTCATCTTTCCGGGCTTCAATATCAATATTTTCATATCTTATATTTTAGCCTTCTTAGTAAATCAATCCACCTGTATCTTGGTGGTCTTGCTCTAGGAATTTTTCTAGTCATTCCAGCATCAAACACCTTTTTGATAAACTTTCCTCTCCCATTCTGTTTAAGTGACCATACCAACCAAGATTACCTCTGCTTAAATGATCCAGAATGCTAATAATGTCAAGTTCCTTCCTAATATCTTCATTTTAATATGATTCTGTCATTCATGCCATGTGTTCAGATCCCTAATGTTTCTCAGAATTCTCACATCTGTGGTCTTTAATCTATGATTAAGTGCTTTGTTTCTAACCCATTCTTAGATTCATAACTTCAAATTGGTTTGACTACTATCTTGTATACTGCTAGTTTAGGTTTTGGCTATGATAACATTGTAATGCTGTTACTAAATCACATAGAACAACTTCAGACACTCTCAAGTCCTCAATACCACACAAGCCTTTGTAACTGAAACAATATGTTCTGGCTAATTACTCTTTTAATTCATATAAATTTATTCAACTGTTTCCTCACCATATCATCTTTGCTTATTTTGTTGTCTATTTCCATATTTAATTTGCCATCTTCACTAAAAACTGTGCCCTATACCTAAATAGCAAAAGATTTTACTTGTTTTATAGGTTCTCCATTGAGAATGAAGTTATCAATGTTCTGCTTATTTTCATAGTTTGTCTTTTTATGGCTGATTTTCATGCTAAATATGTGACAACTGTTATTCAATTCAATGCTATTTTGATTTAGTTAGAGAATTTTGGAGACTGACACTGGATTTAGGAGTACAACATCTGCACATAGCAAGGAACTAAGTGTGATATCTCTGAATCTAATATCGGATTTAATAACAATAAATACAAAATTAATAACACAAAAACTAACGTAAAAGATTATTTAATAGTATAATTTTCTCCTGCGTGTCACAGGTATCTTCAGTACATTTTAAGCTAAAATTAAACAATAACTGACAATTCCAAAAAGCACCACCTAAGTAGCTAATGTAAGATAACTAAAAAGGTCAATAAATTTCCTAACTAAAAAAAAAATATATATACAATAAGAAGTTAGGAAAGATAAGCTGATTTATAAAGTACTATCTCCCATAAAGGGGACAGACATAAACCATCAGATCTGTTTAAGTTAGGAGAGTGAAGTAGAGTTTCACATGTTTCTTTATAAAGCCGTTCCATGAGGAACCGACTTTTGTGAAGGACTCTTGTCTTTTTCCAATGAACTCTGTGTCTAGTGATGATGGCATGTTCTGCAAGTCCAGAGTTCAGGCTCAAGGTATTGAATATAAGACTGGTGTTCTTCTAGCTGAATAGAGGCAGATCTTCCTGTTTATCCAAAATAAGATAATCCACAAGAGCAAGGAATCTAGTAGACACCTGGATAATTAAAACGTGGAAGCCTGTCCTTAGGAGAAGTGAGAAAGGTGAAGAATTTTCTGAATGGTCGAAAGGCAACAAAAATATTCAGTGGTTTTAAAACTTTTGCTATATGTTCACTAATGCCTTGCATATAAAGGATAGGAATGCACGTTATTTCTTCTGTATTTGAAGAGGAAGACATGTTAAAACTACTCAAAGCTCTTTTGATGAAGGAATTCTTATATCCATTAGATCAGTGCTTCCCAAACTGTGGGCAGCGGCCCCCTTGGAGGCCGTATGTTTTGTTGAGTGGGGCCATGAAATAATGAAAACAAATTTAAAATGTTTTAAGACTAAGTAGATTTTTTTTTATCTTAAAAGAAACTTATTTAATTTTTATTATTTATTATTTGTTTTTTGTTATTTTTTATATTTTAATGGAAAAAAATCACACATTGGTGTGGGTTCACAAATTTTGCTTCCTATGTATTTCGGCACTTAATGAATATTAATAAATATATGCTTATTCATATAAGTTTCATTTCAAAGCAGAAATCTAAGAATTACAGTTTCAAATATTTCACCTGATATTGACCTTTTGTGTAGCAGTATTGAAGCACATCCATCACATTAAATTGTTATTAAACTTCTTTGATGTTTTTAATTCTTTCTTTATTACTAATCGTTTTATGTTTCATATGCTTCTACTGGAAATGAACAATAACAATATATCTATCTATATAAAAATATGAGATAATGTGCCATGTTAAATGTGCATGTAAGATGCTAAAAATGTAATATTTGCATTTGATTTTTGCAATATTCGCTGTGTATGTTTTGTATTGAATATAAATACAATAAATACTATAATAATATGTGTCTACATTACAATTTTTTTCAAGGGGGGCTGTGAAATATTTTAATTTTTCCAAAGGGGGCCCTAACATCCGGAAGTTTGGGAAGCACTGCATTAGATAGAAAGGAAGAAATAATATATTGCAGTTCTTTCTGTAACAGATCGTCTGAAGAACAAAAGGAATGAGCCCGATGAACCTATTCGGCTAGAAGAACACCAGTCTTATATTCAATACCTTGAACCTGAACAGTCTGGATTTGCAGAATATGCCATCATCACTAGACACAGAGTTCATTGGAAAAAGACAAGAGTCCTTCACAAAAGTCAGTTCCTCGTGGAACAGCTTTATAAAGAAACATGCGAAATTCTACTTCACTCTCCTAACTTAAACAGATCTGATGGTTTACGTCTATCCCCTTTATGGGAGATAGTACTTTATAAGTCAGCTGATCTTTCCTAACTTCTTATTGTATATATAATTTTTTTTTAGTTAAGAAATTTATTGACCTTTTTAGTTATCTTACATTAGCTACTTAGGTGGTGCTTTTTGGAATTGTCAGTTATTGTTTAATTTTAGCTTAAAATGTACTGAAGATACCTGTGACACGCAGGAGAAAATTATACTATTAAATAATCTTTTTACGTGAGTTTTTCCGTTATTAATATTGTATTTATATGTCTGCTCACGGTATTCCCTTATTAAAACTTAGATTTAATACCATTTTATTTCATAATGCAAACCAAAAAGATGATAAATATGAGAAAAGATAGTGTGCATCCTTGTTTTACACTCAACTACATCAAACTATCTTCCTGTATTTCCTTCATTTCTAGCTACTGACTCACAAGTCAAATAGAGATTATGTACTGATCTGTATAATGTTCTATTTACCCCATATAATTGTAGCATTTTGAAAAGGTTTATTTGGACACCTTGTCATACACCTTTTCCAGATCTATAAAACTTCAGTACAGATCCTTGTTATATTCCTCATGATTTCTCAACTATTTGTAAAGTGAATATCTGATCTTGCCTCTATTTAGCTTGAACAGAGCATGTTCTTCTCTAACTTTCTCATTCACAATTTTTCAGCCTCTTCTCAAACATGCTTGCATAAATCTTACCTGAAACACTTAGTAGAGAAATTCCTCTACAATTCTCACATTCAGTTCTAGTTCCCATTTTAAAGGAGCATTTCTGGTCAATATCATCTACTCCAGCTGCCTCTCCACATTTCAAGTTTTTAATGATTTTTTTCTACATAAGTATTGATATGTATTCCTGTTTGCATTCCTTTTGAAAATTTTCTACTACTGTTCTGTTATTGCTTGTTTCATTTAACAGTCTTTCAGAGTAATTACTCTAGATCTAGAATATCTTTATGTTCAGTTTTCATGTCACCTTTATCATATATGATTCATTTCAACTCTTTCAACAACACTCTTTATTCCATATCTAAGCTCTTCAATGATCAAATCTGCCACCTTCCTGATATTTATCTTCAATATATTCTTAATGAAGTTTTCCCATGACTTTAGATTACATACTTTTACACACAACTAAGCTCTTTTCCATTTTCTTCTGTATTCTTTTAGGGCATCTCAATTATTTGCTAGGAATCTTCATTATGCATTCTTCTTTTCCAAGACAGCTTCTTTAACTTCTTGTATTTATTATTATTATTATTACACCCTTCATGGAGTCAACAGACTCGTCGTAGAAGGTTCATTCAACTGACAACATGTTTATCATATAGAATCTTATTAAAGTCCTTAACACTCCTTGCATTAACAACACATTCTGGTAATGCATTCCATTCACTGACAATTCTCCATGTAAAAAATCTGCTCCTCACACCTTTCTTCACCACACTTTTATATAACTTCCAGGAATGACCTCTGGTTCTTCCCCTTCACCTTCTACTCTTTTTATAATCCCTCTGGATTAATCTGATAAAATCCTCTCACTAACTTAAACGTATCTATCTTATCACCTCTCTTCCTCCTATCCTCCAAACTCTGCAATCCACATCCCTTCAACCTCTCTCCATAGCCAGCATTCCAAACTCCTGATATTGTCTTAGTCACTCGCCACTGGACCCCTCTACAATGTCTCCACATCACATTTAAAACCAGGTGACTAGATCTGAGCACAATAGTCCAAGTGTGGTCTGACCAGTGCCTGATACAGTGGCACGACCACTTCCTTATCCTTGCATGTTGGAGTACTTCTTATCATAGCAGCACTACAATTTGCAACCTTTGCAATATGCCCTTTAAACTTCAGTCTACTGTCAACCATCACTCCCAAATCTCTAATCTCATCCACTTTCTGCAGTATGGCAGCATCGATATAGTACACAGCCTTATATTTCTGCACTCTAAAATGCAACACCTTGCACTTATTGATATTAAAACTACAACCCCCCACTCTTTTGTCCTAGTAAAAAGTCTATTCAAATCTTCCTGAAGGGATTCAGCATCAGCAGTGTTACTTATAATTCTTCCCAACTTTGCATCATCAAAAAATAACTAAAGATCCCCAGTCAGTCCACATGATATATCATTTACAAACAAGTTAAAGAGCAGGGGCCCAAGAATAGAACCCTGGTTATCCTTCTTTTTTGAGAACTGCTCCATCATAAACAACCTGCTGGTATCGTTCAGAAAGCCAATCTCTGATCCATCTAACCAATATACTGTCGATTCCCATCCTCAGCAGCTTGTACACCAACTTATCATGTGGTAATCTATCAAATGCTTTTGCAAAGTCTAAGAATATCATTGTATATGATTCTCCCTTATCTAACACACTCGTCATCTTATCATAAAACACAAGTAAATTACTAAAACAGGACCTACCCTTTACAAATCCATGCTGAGCTTCATAAAGTATGTCATGTCCATCAACCCAATTCTGTATTCTATTCCTTATCAATCTCTCCAACATCTTGACCACAACTGCAGTTATACAGACTGGCCTATAGTTGGAGATTTCTGTCTTAGAACCATGCTTGTAGAGTGGTACTATTTTGTCCTCTTTCCACTCCTTAGGAACCCTACCCACTGCAAGACTTTCATTAAATAAACAGGTCAAGGGCATAAACAACTGTGGTGCACATTCCTTAAGCATACATGATGATATGTCAACCATTCCCACAGCCTTATTCACATCTAACTCAACTAACATCTGACACGCCTCTGTTTCTTTCACTCCCAATTCTCCTAATACTTGCGTCTCTTCTATATATTACACCAGTATGATATACGCTGATAAAGTGAATGTTCAAAAATTCCACTATACCCTTTGCAGCTGTTAGTCTGCTGCCATGACTATCCACCAATGTTAATCTGCCAGTTATCCTTCCTCTTGCTTGCCATGTAGCAGAAAAATTCCCTTTACTTAATCTTGACCTGACCAGCCAATCTCCTCTCATACTACACCTTTTCTTTCTTTACCATGCTCGTCACCTTTCTAGCCTGCACCTAATAGTCTTCATTGATCTGATCACTACCAATTGTCTTGTATCTCCTCCATAACATTTTCCTTTCCAGCACAGCTTGTTTGATTTCGCTATTCATCCATTTCACTTCTACTCTATTTACTATCTACCCAACATACTGATGCTGACTACAGAGCTTCCTATAATCACCTGCTTTATACTTCCACATATATCCATTTTTGGCAGTGACCTTTTCTTGTTTCATCACTTCCCAAACAAAGTACCTCATGATCACTCTCACCAACCAGCAGCAGTATCAACACTTCATTAACAACTACATCTTGTGAAGTTATCGCCAAATCCAAAACATTAAAGCCTCTAGTTGCTTAAATCACATACTGCTTAAGATACTTATCTCTAAGAAATTCCACAAACTTTCTCTCCTTGTTTCCATACACTATCTCCTCCTTCCAGTCTATATTCCTGTAATTAAAGTCTCTCATCAGGATCACCTTCTTTTTACATGCCCAACTAATTTGGCTAAACATTTCACAATCGGTATTCTCTGCATTCTCTGGCCTATAATAGCATCCTATCAGACATACTAACCTGTTTATTTCAACTTCGCACCACATAGATTCAAAATCTGTGATGCATTATCAACTTCCACACTTTGCAGACACAATTCCTCTGCAATCATTAACAGCACTCCCCCACCCCTCCTCTTTTCACATTTTTTTTTTTTTTTTTTTTTTTTTTTTTTACCATGATGTTCTTATTTTTCTACCCTTGTAGAGACAATTTCCCCACAAGTGTTTGCTCTAAAGTAAAAATCTGATAACCCACATTTGGCTTGAGCCCAGTTTCTATTCCAATTTTCTTAGTCACTTCTCATGTATGTTTACATGTATTTTACCTGAAACAGTAGAGAAATTCCTCTAAAATTCTGACATTCAGTTTTATTTTCCTTTTACAATGGAAACTGTTAAAGCTCTATCTCGGTCATCTGGAATTTGATCTACTGATAATCATCTGAATCATACAGTGTGTAGCCACTGGAAAATGTTTATACCTCCATATTTAAGTATATCTGGAAAAATAACAGCTACTCCAGCTGCCTTGCCACATTGTAAGCTTTTGGTAGCTTCTTCTGTTGATTTTTACACTGAATGCACTTTTAAATATTTTCTACCACTGCATAAAGCAAAAAACCAAGCTTGATGTCTCCAATTCTGATATCAGATTATCACTCCAGATATTCAGAATATCTTTAGTTTCATTTTTCATGTCACTTGTAACATCTGATTCCTTTTACTGTACTCTTTCCTTCATTTCTAAGCTTTTTCAAAAGCTTCTGGAATATTTGCTGACTTACTTTCTTGAAACTTTCAATATACTGTCTTCTTTTCCAGGACCACCTTTTTAACTTCTTGCATCTGCCAAGGTGTTCTAGTTTTCTAGAAAGGTGTTCTAGTCTTTCTATCCTTATAGACAACTTCACCATATGCATCCCTAGATGAATCAAATCAAATCAATGTTTTCTTCAGAGTCTGACAATGAAACTCCAAGGTTTGGTTTTTATTATCACTCTTTCATTTTTTCTTGGGTAATATACAAGCACAGTTTAGTGTACAGTTCAACTGTAAAAGATGCTCAAAATTAATTCCTTTTAAAACTTTGATATATATTTTTCTTTTCAATATGACACTCATTTTTGTCCTGCTTAAAACTTCATGGTGATCACTTCTAATTTCTCTAATCTCCTCTATACTCTTGTATCTTGAACAATGTGAAGTTACTGCTGTCAACAATAACATACTCAATAAGATATGTTTTTTTTTTCTTATATTTCTCTCCAAATGAATTTGTGTACATATTTATGATGAAATATGGTGTTAGCGATGACTAGTCTGCATCCTGAACAGAAATTTGAAAGAAAATTGGAAGGCACTTGCCATTATTATTTTAATTTATTTATTTTTATTTTTTACCTTTATCTCCAAAGCTTCCTAAACATTTCAGTATTTATATGATTCATTTCCTGTTCAGCAGTTAATATCCTCAGCAAGGATCAGCTTTCCTGTTTTCTTTATGACATATGCCTCCTCTGATGACTCATAAAATTTCTCTATTTCTTGCTGAAATCCTTCTATGGGACCTATGGCACAAATAACTTTCAAGGTCCAATTCCCCATTTTAAAATTCACCCACTTAACCTGAAACTGCCTACCAATTAAGAAGTTTATCTATGTGTTTGTTTGGTTTTGAATGCTCCTTCCTTTGCTCGATCACTATTCATCATCATCATCATCATCATCAAATTCCTGCCATGTACCCTCAAGGGGTGTACAGGATATGACAGTACTACATGAAAAAATTACATCATTACTAACTTCCTATCTACAATTTTCCTCCAAATCAGTCTGTTACTTGTCAAGACTCCAACATTATCAGATCTTATATTTCTATCGTCTAAGGCACTTTGTACCGTATCAATCCACCTATATCTTGGTCTTCCTCTGAGTCGTTTTCCTGCCAACCTGGCAGAGAACACTTGTTTTGCTAATCTTTCCTCTCCCATTCTATTTAAGTGACCATACCATCTGAGATTAGCTCTGCTAACGCATTCCTGGATGCTGACAATGTCAAGTTCTTTCCTAATATCCTCATTTTTAATATGATATTGCCATTGATGCCATCTGTTCACGCCTCTAATCTTTCTCAGGACTCTCATATCTGCGGTCTCTAGTCTTTGGTCAAGTGTTTTACTTCTGACCCAGCTCTCAGATCCATAAGTTAAAATTGGTTTGAACACAGTCTTGTATACAGCTAATTTAGTGTTCCGACTAATTTCTTTCTTATTCCATATGAATTTATTCAATTGACTTCCCACCATACCAGCTTTGCTGATTCTGTTGTCTATTTCTATATTTAGTTTACCATCTTCAGTAAAAATTGTGCCTAAGTAGCTGAAATGTTTTACTTGTTCCACAGGTTCTCCATTCACAACACAGTTGACATTTTCAATGATTCTACCTATTTTCATTGTCTTTGTCTTTTTATTGCTGACCTTCATACCATATCTATTACAACAGCTATTCGATTTAGTCAGAGAATCTTGCAGACTTGTAGCGGATTTATTTAGAAGTATAACATCATCCGCATAAAGCAAAGAGCTGACATTAACATCTCCAATTTTGATATCAGGTTTAATACCACATTCCTTCATAATGTGATCCATATAGATAATGAATAACAGAGGGGATAATGTACATCCTTGTCTCACACCAGATTTAACATTAAACCATCTTCCTGTACTTCCTTCAATTCTAACTGCTGACTCACAACTCAAATAAAGACTAAGTATTGCTTGATATAATTCCCCATTGACACCATATAACTGCAGCGTATTGAATAGCTTCTCTCTTGGCACCTTGTCATATGCCTTTTCCAAATCGACAAAACTTAAATACAGATCTTTGTTATATTCCCATGCTTTCTCAACTATTTGTCGTAAAGTGAAGATCTGATCCTGGCAGCCTCTATTTGGCGTGAATCCAGCTTGTTCTTCACCAAGCTTTTCTTCCACAATTCTTCTCAACCGTTTCTCAAGTATACTTGCATAGATCTTGCCAGGAACACTCAGTAGGGAAATACCTCTGTAATTCTCACATTCAGTTTTATTTCCCTTTTTATATATGGGTACTATGAGAGCTCTAGTCCAATCATCGGGAATTCGTCCCTCTGTCCAGGCTTTCTGAACTATGCAGTGCAGCCACTGTAAGACTCTTATACCACCATACTTCAGCATTTCTGGTCGAATATCATCTACTCCTGCTGCCTTTCCACATTTCAAGCCTTTGATGGCTTTTTCTACTTCAAGTATGGATATGTATTCCTGACTGCATGCCTGGTCAGTGTTGTTTATCACTGTGCTGTCATCACTGCTTGTTTCATTTAGCAGTTTTTCAAAGTAATTACTCCATACTTCAAGGATATCTTTTTCTCCTGTTTTCATTTCACCTTTATCATCTCTAATTCCTTTTACAGCACTCTTTCCTCCATTCCTAAGCTTCTTCAACAACCTCCAGAATATTTTGCCACCTTCTTGATATTTATTTTCTATATTCTTGCCAAAGAATATAGAAAATATAGTCCTCCCATGACTTTTGTTTAGCTAGTTTTACACTGTTTAGCATTCTTGCATTTGTCTCTGTATTTCTAAGAGAACAAGCTGACTTATTTGACAGGAACTTTTGATATGCTTTCTTCTTTTCCTTCACTGCCTCTTTAACTTCCTGTGTCCACCAGGGAGTTCTGATTTTTTTTATCCTTGCAGACAACCTCACCACATGTCTCTCTGGCAGAATCAATCAATGTTTCCTTCAGAGTTTGCCACTGAATCTCCAAGGTGGTTTGATTCCTGTTCTCAAACTCCTTCATTTTCTTTTCAATAATCTTTCTGTATTTTAGTCTACAGTTCACATCTGAGAGCTGCTCAACTTTTATTCGCTTTAAAACTTTCTTACATGTTATTCTTTTCAATATGAAATTCAATTTTATCCTGCTCAAGACTAAATAGTGATCACTTCCAATTTCAAATCCTCTGTACACTCTGGTGTCCTGCACCAGGGAGAAAACATCACTATCAACAATAACATAGTCAATGAGACTTTTCTTATTCCTAGCCTCTTCTCTCCATGTGAATTTGTGCACATTTTTATGTTGGAACATGGTGTTAGTAATAACCAGTCCATGTCCTGAGCAGAAATCCAACAGATATTTGCCATTATTATTAGCTTTGCTCTTTTCTCCAAATTTTCCCAAAATATTTTTGTATGTCTCACAATCATTTCCTACTCTACTATTTAGATCCCCAACAAGGACCAACTTCACTATCACTATCACTACTCGATCACTATTGTCCAAATATAATATTGTATATTTATTATTTAGCAGGATCTCACCTGTTAGTGTCCACTTCATAGCACCAATTATTTCCATAGTTCTTCTGCCAGTTCAACTTCTTTTCCATGATGATGATGACTATCTTCGATTCTGCTGATATTGAGTACTTTTCAACAGCTGACTATTCACTGTTTGCCCTTGTACCCTGATGAAAACAATAGGGCCTTATTTAACTGGGCAACACCCCCAGCTGGCAAGAAATTTCATAATGCTCTACCATTCTGGTTTAAGCTAATACAGAATACAGTTTGGTAGGCCTAGTCTCAAATTGCCAGCCCATCCTGTTCATTCAGTATCCTCTGGACACCTGCTAAAGGTTTCACATGAAACTAATGCAGGATACTGGGTCAGAAGTTCTAGTCAGTTTAACTGAAATATATAAAATATTTCTCCTTCCTCTGTGAATTAGATAAGCACAGCCAGAAAACTACTATCAGATACTGCTTTCTATCAGTTTCAATTCATTTTTGCTGAAACCATAGCCATACCCTAATGTCCAAAAATACCTTGCTGTTTTTAATAAGTTCTGTTTGTGAAAAAAAAATTCATTACAAACAACAACAGAATAGTGGAAATAAAAAGAATAGTACTACTAACAGAATAATAGTATATAAACAATAAAGGGAAAATAGTAGTATACTATGTTATAAGGAAAAATTTAGCAGCTAGTTCACCACTTTCAAACATTTCAATTAACTGAGACTATCATGTTGTCTGTACTGAACATTCTATAAAATGGGTTTGTGGCTCACAGATAGGCTTACATTTAATGTTAAAATAAAATCTGATAATATAGTATAGTGGAGATAGCCATGGCAGTAAAGTACTCATGAATAATCAGAATACTGAATAGCCCATTCTCAGTTCATCAAGTTTCCTATATCTATTTACCATGACTAGTATTTTAAGATCTGATTTGATAAGCTAAGCAAAACTTTATAGCAATTTTAAATACACATACCTCGTGCATTCCTGCTTCATTTGGAACAAAAGTTCCACTTCCTCCATTTTTGAAGAAGCTAAGCTGGCAGTCCAATGTTCCTGATGGTCCTCTAACTTCAGCCTTTATCAATTTTAAATCAACACTACTATCTAATATGTTAATCCTAAAGTGAGCCTACAAAAATAAATACATAAATAAATAAATAAATAATACTTTTCATTTTATATAACTTTTGTATCAAAATACATACAGCCAAAACATATTTTAACCAAAAACTAAAGCACAATATTATTTTAACTTTTGTATTGTTTATTGTATAAAATACTCTCTTCATCTCTATTGAACATTGTAGAATTCATTGAGACAGACTGTTCCAAAGAACTGAAATGGATGAAATGAAGGAGGAAAATGGAGTTTTAGGTACTTCAAATGTTAATGG
Organism: Typopeltis vanoorti; assembly: GCF_054136105.1. NCBI lineage: Eukaryota > Metazoa > Arthropoda > Arachnida > Uropygi > Thelyphonidae > Typopeltis > Typopeltis vanoorti. The sequence continues at coordinate 61,676,305 of NC_143560.1, forward strand.
ATGATAAGCAGCAGGGAAAAAGGTACTTCAAATGTTAATGGATGATAAGCAGCTCTGACTCAGCATTAAAGGAAATAGAGTTTCCTTTAATGCTGAGTAAGAGCTGCTTTCCAGTTTCCTTTAAGGAAAATCTATAGATAGGTTGCAGAACCTATACTGCATTATTGCTGTACATGGGCAAAGGTAAAGAGAGAAAGATGATGCTATTGAATATTTGCTGGAAACTATAGAAGAGTTAGTAAGGAAGGATGCTAAAAAAAAATAGAAGTAGAGTGAATGAAACCCATTACTATTTTTTTAATATCAAAATGTGCATAAATTTGCAAATTGCATAAATGCAAGTTTTAGATCTGATCATTTCATCAGAGGGTGTAATTATGAGTGGTGGTTTTGCACTTTCCTCCAGTTTGTGAGAATGATCAGGAACTGATCGCCTGGGTTGTGGCTAGCCATATGCAGACTTCTATGAAGATATATGTGGACATACAAGGCTGGTGATTATGACAAACTTAGAAGACAGCTTAGAGCTTTAGCATGGAATGAGGAGTTGAGCAGAAAGGAAGTAAATGCTGCTTGGGAACTGACAAAGAAATACATAACAGCATCTTATGTATTCTTAAGGTCAAAAGGCTGAATAAGGTAGGTATGAAATGGATGAATGAGGAGATTAAGCAGAAAATCTGGAAGAAGGCACTTTGGAGGCAGTACAAGATGAATAATGGTAATAATTAGTTATATGAAGAGTATAAAGAACAAACCAGGAGAGTGACTCAGTTAGTAAGGACAAGAAAAGTGCAATATGAGCAGAAATTGGCAAATCCAGTGAAGAAAAACCTTAGTTTTATATATATACAGGGTGTTCGGGATAAATTTGACAGTTTCGTAAGGAAAAAGAAAATCTTCTTTGTATCTATTAAATTTAATGAATTGACAAAAAAACATTACAGGCAGAGTTAATTACAATACTATCAACAAGATTTACTCAAAATAACCACCATTAGCATCGATCACAGCTTCAATTCTGCTTCGGAACCTCGAACAAGCTGATGCTACAGTCTCCCTGGGAAGGGCCGCAAAAACTGTTTTAATTTTATCCATTAACTGGGCTTTTGTATTACTGGAAGTGCGATTGGTGTCTTTTTCAACTGCGCCCCATACAAAATAATCCATGGGGTTATTAAGGTCTGGGGAGTTTGGAGGCCAAACATTTGGACTGGTGAAGTCGTAGAAATTTTCAGACAACCATTTTTGACTTTTCCCAGAGGTGTGGCAAGGGGCCGAATCCTGCTGCCATACATACGGCCTACCATTGGCTACCCTTGTTATCCAGGGCTTGACTACAGTTAGCAACTCCACGAACAAAGCCCGAATTCCAATGCCAGGGTTCTTTAACACCTGTTCCTGCAGATTTGCGAGGAATTCTGCTGTACGAACGCAATCAGATCGTCTGCTAGGGATCTTTCTTCTTGCTACATCCTCGTAGTCACCATTGCAAGTCTCTAGTTCATGCCTGATTGTTTTTACTGTATTCAGGGAGCATTGGGCAGCAGTCGTAATATCCTTATTTTGATGGCGGGCACGAATCATCATGATACAAGTTATTCTCTTCCATGATTCAGGTGGGTTCCAGCTATCCATCCTTTCTGACATCTTGTATATGAATGAAGAAGGGTCCAAACTTTTAAATGAAGAGAAGTGTGTGTTAATACATGTAACTTACGGAAAAATATAATTAATTATAAATATGTCAAATTTATCCCGAACACCCTGTATATATGGCAAGCAGAAGGAAGAATGATTATGGTGAGATGATGTTAAGGGATGAAAATGGTAGAATGATAACTGCTGCAGAAGGCACAGTTAAGGTATTCAGTGATCAATTTGTATGGATGTTTCATCCTCATCAGGGTGAAATCATGAGAAATGAGTGTATAGGATGGCTTAATTGTCAGTGAGCAGGAGGTATAAGAGGAAATTATTTAAATTAAGGGGATATTAAATCCCACATTGTTTTAAAACCGAATAAGAAACTCAAAGATTGGAATTGTTTATATCGCTGTTTATATTGGGATTGTTTATATCGCCGAAATGAAGCTTATTAGCCCTTTATATTTAAATAAGAGGAAATAATAAATTGATGTCAACATGGCGATAGAATTTGATGACATATCACCGCACATCTTACGGGAATGTTCCAGGGAACTGGCAGTAGCATTGACATGTGTTTAATACACTCTTACAACAGCACAAGTTCCAAGAGTGTGGAAAGAAGGTAAAATTGTTCCACTGCATAAAGGTAGTGCTAAGGCTGTGACTACAAATTACAGGCCAATTTGTATATCTGGAGTTGTGGTTAAGATATGAGAGAGATTGATGAGAACCAGAATACAAATATGAGTCGATAACAGTAGTACAGAAAAACCTCACTTAATGCGAATTTGATATGCAAGATGATCAGTTAGTGCGATTGAGTGAAATGATACTATTTCCCGCTTTAAGAAATGATTAATCAGTTAATTCGTTTTTTTATATTATGCGAAATTTTACATTATGCCAAAATTTTTTGTCACCAATCTGCAGCGAGTGGCGGCACTTGTCAATGTAGCAGCAAGTAGGCAGTGGCAGTGCTGCAGGCAGTTGGCCAGCAACACTCGGCAGTTGACTCAAAGCAATCATCACAAGTGCACATGCTAACTCTGTTGTCTTGCTCAATCATTTTTCCTTCATTTTGCTTTAATTTAAATACCAACAAAGCTTTATATGTTCAACCCCTGATATGGAAAAGAGAACGACTGATAAAGAAAGCACAATAATAAAAAGAGAAGAAAAGTAATTATGTTAGAGAAAAAGCTGAAACTCATTAAGAGACATGGAAGTGGCACTAGTAATACAATGATTGTGCGAGACCTGGGAAACAGCGAGTCTACAGTTTGGACTATACGCTCGATTCCCATTCAGAACAGTTAAGCAAGAATGATCTCCTTCAACTAGAAGAACAGTGTGCATATGAAGAAGTAGATAAGGAGTGCAAACAAGAAGAGAATGTTATGACTAAGAAGCTAATTGCAAAAGAAACTTGAGCTAGTTTTCAATTACACTGAGCATGCTAAGAAAATTTTGTTTGATACTGATCCTGGAACAAAGCTTCGAAGTCTGCCAAAATCTTGATAAAGTGATTGCGAGCTATTGCAAATTGCATGACAAGATGAAAAAGTTGAGCACTATTCAAACATCTTTACTTAATATTTTTGTAAAAAAGTAACTCAATCAAATCAATTAAGTAATTGATTTTTATTAAACTTGGATCATTTCATCCTCTAATATAGATTATACACAATTTTTTTTTTTTCAAATTTATGCTAACTGATAGATGAATTATAATTATTCTTATTGTTTACTGTATTTGCTTAATGCAATTTTGCTTAGCATGCATTAAATGATGAATTAATTAATCACATTAAGCGAGGTTTTTCTGTATTCTCTGTAGTTGTCATCATGGGTTTGTTAAAGGGAGATCATGTTTTACTAAGTGAATATACTTCAATTTTGCAAAAGCTTTTGATAGACTGCCACAAGAAAAGCTATCAAATAAATTGAAAGACATGGGACTGGATAACAGACTATGAGTTGGATCGGTGAGTGGATGTCAGATAGGTATCAGAAAGTTGTATATGGGAGTGCAGTATCCCAAAAGAGGAAGGTCCCTAGTGGTGTGCCATAGGGGTCAGTTTTTGGGACCATTGCTGTTTAATTTGTATATTAATGATACTGGAATTGGTTCAACTGGTAATATGCAGTTGTTTGCAAATGATGAAAAATTGGGGAGAGCAATGCAGAGTCGAGCAGATGTTACGGCCTTACAGATCTTGAATAGGCTGCATGAATAGGCAGGTAAGTGGAACAATCAGTTGAATGTTAGTTCAATGGTACAAAATGTAAGGTTTTGAAATTTTGTAAGCAATGATAGGATGCAAAGTATACACTTGGTGGGGAAACTTTAAAGGAGGTAGAGGAGATCAGTGATCTGGGAGTGATGATGGAAAAGGACCTGAAATTCAGGGGCTACATTGCACAAGTTGTGAAAACGTCACATCAGATAATGGCAATGAAATAAAGAGGTTATAAGGGAAGATCCTTATAACCTCTTCATGTCAGGAAAAAACATGCAGAGGTTATAATACCACTGTATTATAACCTCTATGTATTTATTTTATTTCTTGATCTTGGTTTTCATGGTGATGAGAATATGTTAGAAAAGGTGCACAGAGGATTTACAAAAGTGGTCAGTGTGCTCCACATTCCAAATCCAAAGAGTTTGGAATGTGGGGTACAAGGACAGATTGAGAGAATGTAAACTGCAAAGCTTCGTGAATAGGAGGAGGGGGGGGGGGGGTATGATTGAGACATATAAGTTAGTCGGGGGTTATTATCACATTGACATGGAAGAGAATTGTCATAGAATGGGAGGGGATAGAACAAGAGGCCATCCCTGGAAACTGTATAAGGAGGGTGCATGAGCAGAGGAGTGAGGAGAGGTTTATATGGAGCTTTACATGGAGAGTGGTTGGTGAATAGGATATATTGCCTGAGTGTGTGTTGTGAATGTAGACACACTGAATGACTTTAAGGCATGGTTGGATGAGCTTTGTGTGTGATAGTATGTACCTCCCACGATGAGTATGACTACATGGAGATCAAGTAATAATAATAATTACGTGTCAAGCAGAATAGATATGCATACCCCACTGAAAAGAAAACTGTTAAAAAGTTTCAAAAAGAATCAAAGGTGAAGTGAGAAAAAAATCTCAGATGTCAACAGCTAATGCATACAAATATAAATCTTAGTATTATTTTAAGGCCTCTAAAGAGTAGACTCAATCTGCTCTGAAAATGCATTCCACTCATTCACAAAAACTTCTTTACTCTCATAGATTAGGAGGAGGAAAGATCACATGGCAGGAAATGGATTTATACAGTTACTAAGCGATACTTACTTGAATGTGACAGAGGAGACTCAGAATTCAAGAGTGTTAGATCTTGTTACAGAATCAGAAGACCAATCCATAACTAAGTTGGCTACAATGCCTTCAATTGGGGAAAGTTATCATGTGGTCTTCACTTGGAAGGTAGCAAAATGTGGAAATTCCAATTAAGAGGTATATGTGGAACTACAAAGCAGGTGATTATGATACACTTAGGAAGCAACTTGAAACAGTACCATGGCATAAAGATATGCAAAGGAAAAATGTCTGCAGTACATAAGAAATAGTCAAGGTATATCTGGAGGAAGCAAATATCACATGATATACCCAAGTTAAGGAGAATAAATATGGTAGGCATTAGATTGACGAGTAGTATCATTTTGAGCTGCAATAAAAGAAAATATTGTGGAGGGTATATAGGAGAAAGATGACCACTTAACTAATGAGTAGTACAAGGATCAGGCAAGAAAAGTTACCAGCATAGTAAGGATGGCAAAATCAGATTATGAGAAGAAATTAGCCAAACAGGCAAAAAGAAATCCAGAGTTTTTTCATTACATGGCAAGCAGGAGGAAAATGACCAACTATGGAAGGATAACTTTAATGAGTGCAGATGGTTGATAGGTAACGAAAACAGACGAAATTGCTGAGCTACTGAGCGACCATTTTGTAAGAGTATACCATCCAAGTGAAGATAATGTTATGACAGAGTTGACAGGGACCAATGTGGGAACAGATGTTGAAGAATTGGAGGTACTTATTATTATTACTATTATTTATTATCCCAAGATCCCCACAGAGTCAAAGACTCATCTAGGAGGTCCTTTTGTCATACAAACAGCTTATCATACCATGCCTTAAACACACTCAAATTCTTTGCAAACACCACTCTCTCAGGCAAGGCATTCCAATCATTCACAACTCTGCATGCAAAAAACCAGCTTCTCACTAACCTGTTCACACACACCTTATACTGATCTCCCACCATTTGCTGTAAAACCTCTCCAACACTGATACTTAGTATATTATAGAATCAGAATGCAAATGCAGCTGTGTGATTGGATGGATTATTGCATTGTGTTTTATGAGAAAATGTAAAGGGAAACATTGACAAGACTGCTTAAATTATGTCTCAGCTCTGGCAAAATCCCAAGGGAGTGAAAGATTGGCAAAATAATTCCTTTGCCAATATATATCTAAATCTGTGGAAGCAAAGTACAGACCAGTCAATATCTTAGAAGAGGTGATGAAAGTACTGGCAAAATTGTTGGTCAAAAAGAGAATTCAGGAATGGGTGGATTAAGAATATGATACTCTCTGTGTGACAGCATGGCTTTGTGAAGGGTCAGTCATTATTAACTTTGTATAATAGAGTGATAATTGAGTTGGATAACAGGAATGGCTACGAGTACATAATGATACTGCTGGATTTTGCAGAGGCATTTGACAGGATACCATACAGAACTCTGTTACACAAACTGCAACAAAATGGGAATAGACAGGAAACTGGTGATATGGAGAAAAGGGTGACTGATGGGCAGATACCAAAAAGCAGTATGTGAAGAAGTAGAATCAAGGAGAAGGCAACTTACTAGATGTGTGCCAATAGGGATCTGTGATTGAACTGCTGCCATTTACTTTGCAAACAAATCATATAGGAAATAATTTGAAGAGAGATATTCAGCTGTTTGCTGATAATGAAAGTTGAGTAGGGTAATATTTAATCAAGGTGATGTAGAGAGCTTGCAGGATGATTTAAATAGACTGACGGTATGGATAAAACATAACGGATGTCAATTTAATGTGGAAAAGTGTCAAGTTACCATATTCACTCGAACATAACTCATACTTTTTTCCAAAAATTAAAGCTAAAAAATCGTGGCATGAGATATATTGTTATGTCCCTATCTTACGATTTTTTGTTTGTCTTACAAACTGCCTTCGTCTATATTTTCCTAACTTCTACTTTCAAGACATCACCTAAATTTCTACCAATATCTGAGCTATTGTTCCCCGTAGTATCCCTAGTATTTGTATTTTAACTGCGCCCTTTGGGATATTTAGTTTAAGATATTTTATACATAAACAGAGAAAAGGAACTCAAATATCTGAAAGTGTAACTATTGCAGTCGTGACTGCAATAGTTACACTTACACTATGAATTTACACTTACACTATGAATTTACACTTACACTATGAATTTCCCGCGTGGTTAGGCTCGAATGTTTCTAAGCGGTGCATTGGATTAGCAATATCAGACAACTTTTTTTTTTATTAAACAAAAGGTTTATTATTTCTCTAAACATGGTACATATCAAAATACTCAACTAAATTACTTACACACTAAAATTAGCTTAATACAAGTAGTTGGGCTATGATTCGACAAAAGATACTACGATCATGCCGCCACAAAACTTCATACAAAACATGAATTCACTTAACATGAAAAATTAGATTACCACACATTATTAGATTATTTAACTTCAAGTACACTAACAAAATCATTAACTACTCTAGCACATACTTATAACAAATTCCGATTCTCTACACATCACACTAGGCATTCAAATTCCTCAGGCTACTTGATTACTCAATTTTCACTAATCAAACTCAATATTAACAAAACCATTTACTTCATTAACACACAAACTATGTCATTAACTTTTCTTTTACAATGTAGTAGGCACTCAAGATTCTTAGGATAATTAATTATTCACAAATTATCAACACTAGCTAGCTTACTTTTAACACTCTCTATCAAATTCTAAAGTCCTATTATAATTTCTCCCTAATCACTTTAACAGTTCCATATTATGACAATGGTACTTATCACAAACAACTTCTAGTTAACACAAGACAAAATTCACAATACCTTTCTTTAGCTTCACTTACGGGCCTTTACCTTCTACTGAACGAACTTGCTTGCATAACTTCTTGCAATTCAGGGCTATATAAACATCTGTGCCGTCGGCTGTATTATCCGAAACGAGGACATCAATATTTTCACAACTTCCTATAACTCTATGGTATAATTCGCTTTCTACATAGGAATACGGGAATAGCTTTCCTGCTCACCTTCGATTCCTTGTTGTGGCATGAGGATATAAGCCATATCTCTCCACTCAGAAATACCGTGAAATCCGCTAGAAAACCAAACTCAAACCACCGCGACTATCCAAACGTTTCCTCTCTTCTCGCAAAAGGCAAAAAGGCCTCAAGCCTCCTTGACTATCTAAACGTCTTCCCCAAAACCCCAAAAGAGCCTACTCTTCGAAAAAGCCATGAGGGGGGGGGGTTACCAACCCTTTTATAGCTGCTCCCCTAACGGCGCCCTTTCTTACTTCTTTTTCCCACCTCCTACTTGTTTTCTGTCTATCTACCAATTGGGTAGCATCTGGCCGCCATACATCATTTTGATCGGCAACTCGTAACGAAGTTTCTATCCGGGTATAGGCCCTAAGCGATATTCCGTTATTTCTCTTGTTAGCCTCTATCTTAACCCCCTTTTAAACTTTTTCTCAGAATTCTACTTAATGCTTAATCTGTAGCCTCTTACATAGCGTATTTCATGACTCATTCTTTTATACTTATGCACTTAACTCTTTCATTCTTAATCGCATTACTATATTAATTCTTAGTTAGCTACTTATTTAATACAAATTCCTTGTTTAGTCATAATACATCTTAATACATTCTTTTCTTTTGTTATCTTAACTAAACAATAGACCTTTACATTTTACTCAATTTATACTGGATGCAAGAATATTTTATTAATTAAATTATCCTTTTTATGCAGGGGTTTTTATTTATGTTATTTATTTTTCATGTTACACCATGATAACTGAGAATACTATATTCTCAAGATATCAGGTGTAACAATATGTGGGGATTTTCGGAAACTAAAGTTTTCAGATAAAAAACTGAAAATGGATATAACTTACCAAGAATCTCCTATTCGCTATTGCTATTTCCTGCCTAGAGAATGGTTTCTTTCCATCCTACCCAAATAGCATCATCTTCTTTCCCATTATTTCAAGCAAAAATTACCAGTAATTTACAAGACTTGAGATATGTAATGAATCCTTCACGAATGACTAATAAGAAGTGAATGCAGAGCACGAAATAGACAGCAATGGTAGACCAGTAGAGATAGAGGGCTATGAAGATGTGCATACGATTGGTGCAGTATTAACAAAAGACAGCACGACCCAAACATAAAAGCAAGCTGACAATTTTTGAGTTGAAATGCTAATTCTCTTCAACCGAATTCCATAATATCTAAAACTGCCATAACAACATTCATTATATATTTCTGTTTTCGCATGTTTACAAATTTTAACACATTCAGTTGAATTTTATTGCTGCTTTGCATTTGAGCTGGCAGGCAGACTTGAACACATCTAACTAAAAACAATAGTTTTTAGTTAGATACTGTGTTTGTCAGTGCAACAAATGGTTTTGCTTGAGTCTGTATAGCATAGTTTCTGTGGGGGGGGGGGGGGGGTGACATGTGATTCATTAGATATTGCCATTTTTATCCCAGTTGTTTTTATTGCACTATTTGCTGAGAAATATATTACACAGACTGCAAATCTCTCTGTACCTTATTCAGTGATACAATAAAACTACTTGTTTTTCTTGTGTTTGCAGTATAGTGGCTATTGAGGAGGGCATGTTGTTTACTGCAGGGAGCGAGTTACTATCCCCCCCTGATGTGAATGTGTTTAAACTTTTTTTCATGTGCAAGGTATATGCGAAACTTTTTAATTTCTTTTTTTTGCATAAAGTAAAATCAGAGGTGCAAGTTATACACGAGGGCGAGTTATATTCGAGTAAATATGGTATGCATTCTGGGATATAAAGATTACAAGCTGTGTATCACACTGAGGGAATTGCATCCTAGGAAACTGACAAGAACAGGGATTTGGTGATAGCAGATAGAGAGCTAAAGTTTAGAAGCATATTGCTAAAGTATCCAGGGTGGCTCACAGGATTACTTGGTTATTGAAGAATACACTAACAAGCAAAGATAAAGGAGTCATCAATTTTCTTTATAAAGCCTAGATACAACCACATCTGGATTAATGTGCTCAGGTCAGGTTACCTGGATTTCTTGGAGATAAGGAAGTGGTGGAGAGGATCTAGAGATGAGTGACTAAAATGGTGAGGGATTGCAAAAATTGGTTGATTGGTGAAAAAGGGGTAATATAATAGAAAAACATTTAACTTACTTAAAGGCTTTAATAGTATTGATGCAGGGGAAATATGTTAGCACAAGAAACAAAAGGTCAACAAGAAAAGGGCAGAACAAGAGGTCAACCCTGTAATCTCAATAAGAGTGTAGTTAGCAAGGGCATGAGGACAACAGATTTTTCGCTTGGAGAGCGATGAATGAATGAAATGAGTTGCTGAGTCACTTGTGAGTGGTTTGTCTGTTAATGGTTTCAAGGAGAGGTAAAATAGATATTGTGTTGATAGTTTGGGTCTCCCACAACGAGTCTTAGGATTCCATGAAGGTGTTCATGCAATAATAATAATAATAATCTTGTTTTGACTGTGTGTCAATTATGTGAATAAAGCAATAATAATAACAATGATGCTCATACAGTTTTCACAGATGACTAACGAGATGTAATCAAAAAATATGGTGAAATTTAGAATTTAAGAAAGTGTATTAACCTAAATACAAAGATAAATTAATCTCCTTGGCTTGCCACACACTTGTCTCAATGTTCCATCCACTTTTTGAAACAGATATGGAAGTCATCTTTCTTTGGTTCTTTAAGGTGCATTGTCATGGCCATTTCAAATTCTTGGACTAGGCAAAATGCTTTCTTTTCATCACTGATTTCAATAGAAAAGAGCCAGAGATCACAGGATGCTAAAGTGAGTGAATATGGGCACATGCAGACACAGTAATTTTTTTGTCTAACAAGAACTGTCAAATAAGAAGAACTGTGTGGCAGGGAGCATTGTTGTGATGCAATGTGAAACCATGCACCCACTTCTGTTGTCTTTTTTGGTGCACATCATTCCCAAAATATTCCAGTATTCCTTTATAACATTTAGAGTTGACTGTAGTGACTAGGTACAAACTCTGCACATGCGCGCGCATGCAGGCAAGCACGCACACATGCACGCACACACACACACACACACAATCCCCTGCAGATTGAAAATGGCAAGTAACCGGACTTGCACACTGGATATCGATTGGTACACCTTCTTTGGCTGGGGCGAGTTAGGTGCTTTCCCTCATGAACTCTGAATCTTGGTCTTAGTATCATAGCTGTACACCCAAAATTTATCTCCTGTTATGACATTTTGGAAAAATGTTTAAATCTGAAGCCCCACAATCATCGCTATCCTTTTTTGCAACAATGATGCAAAACATGTGTCCACAAAAACTATATTTACAGCTAAGCAAGGCAAACTGGCTAACTAGTAACTCATCAGGTGACTGACAGAGAGAGAGAGAGAGAGATATGAGATCACATGATTTTTCCCAGTTTCACTCTCCCTCTAATAAATTGAGCACTGCGGATACATTCAGCTTACATCTCATATCATTTTGCCACCATCTATTACTCTATTCAATAACTCCATTATATTTATCTGATAAGGTCTCTTCACAAACTTGTATGTCTCAACAATATCATCTTTTCATTTCCTAACTGCAAAGTTTCCAAGAACACATTCACATTCTCTTAAATCTGTCCTCATACTCTACATTCCTCACTTGCCTCTGTCCATTCTAATATTTGCTTATCACCAAAATATCCAGGTGGTCATACAAAAATCCAATCTGTCAAAAATGTACTCTTTACACAAATCCTGAAAATTAAAAATGGAACAAACTGTTATTCCAGTAGCAACACAAGCCAAGGTCTTGGGACTCATCTTTGAAAGAAACTTACATTCCTTGCACACATTCATAAACTAAGACAAAAGTGCAAGAGGGAATTGAATTTGATTTGCAATCTATTCTCTATTGGATGGGGGTCTGGATCAGTCATCATTGCTACAGCTTTATCATGCACTTATACATTCAAAGCTCAATCCAGGTCTCAAGTATAAAGTTCTTCAAAACAGAATAACCTGTGATGTTTCAATCCCTTCTATCATGAGGGTATATGGATAGCTACTGGTTCCTTTCACACATTGCCCTCTCAAAGTCTTTATGTTGAAGCAAATGAATAGGCTCTATCACTTGGAAACAGTTGTCCATACCACCTGAGATTAGCTCTGCTAATGCATTCCTGGATGCTGACAATGTCAAGTTCATGAATGTTAAATTATGCAGGCTATTGGCATGAATGCTGACATTACATGCACCAAACATAACAACATTGCTCCATAGCAGATTTGCAATCTAGCCCACAACCTCTCACTTTGTCATCCATGGAAGTCTCATACTGTCTACCTACAAATGTTTAATGCATACAGAGCAGCCCAGTCTGATTTCTTGTCCATCTATAGTGCTGGTTCAAGATCAGAGATCTCTGTTGGCTGTGCTGCTGTGTTTCCTAGCATTAACTTCCTGGCACTACAGAAGTTTCATACTCCAGAGGGAGTATGACTTCTGTAGATAAAACACAGAAAGATAAAAACAATGTTGAAACTGGATCAATTCAAGAGATTAAAAAAATTTGGAAAGAATATTACCAGATACTTTTCCAGAGAGAAGAAGACTGAAAAAAACACAAATGAAGAGGCAGAAAGAGAAAAAGCCCAATTCATAATAAAGGAAGAAATTTTGAATGCAATAAACCAAATGAACTTGTCTAAGTCACCTGGTTATGATGAATTTCCTACAGAGCTATGGAAATATGGTGGCACAGAAGCCATCGATTTCTTGCTTGAACTTTTTAACCAAATACTATATACTGGTGAAATTCCAGATGACTGGAAGACAGGCATCATAATAGCAATTCTCAAAAAGAGAGATAAAAGAAGGCCTGAAAATTATAGCTCCATAACATTGCTAAGTCATAGCTATAAATCTTCACATGCATTATTCAAAATAGAATTCAGACTTTAATGAATGAGACAACAGGAGAAGATCAAGCAGGATTCAGACCTGGAGAGGTCTACTACAGACCATATTTTTACAGTTAATAGCCTGGCTGAAAAGTACTGGACTTAAAAACTTACCTATATATACTGAAGTTTTATTGACTTCAAACAAGCATTTGATTCCACTGACAGGAACAAAATGATAAACATCTTAAAATCTATGATGTTAGATTCAGAACTATAAACCTTTATTACAAATAATTATAAAGGCACCAAAGCAACTGTCAAATTTTAATAAAACAAAAAACCTTAGCGCAAATATTGCATCCATTGTCCCTCTTCCTGGCATAAATCCAAACTGCTCCTCACCAATTTTTGTTTCCTGCCGTAACCTTGCTTCAATTACTCTTTCCCATATTTTTAATGTGTGTGACATCAGCTTGATTCCTCTATAGTTGCCACAGTCTTGAACATCCCCTCTTCCTTTGTAGATTGGGACGAGAATACTTTTCCTCCATTCCTCTGGTATCTTTTCCCTGTTGGGCTATTTTACACATCAGATCCCATAACATATCCATGCCCTCACTGCCCAAACTTTTCCACACTTCCCCAGGTATCTGGTCTGCTCCCACAGCCTTTCCATTCTTCATTTTTCTCAGTACCCAAACCACTTCCTCTCTACTTATGTCTTGCACCGGTCTTTCATTTCCCTCTCCATCCTTGCACCTCTCTCTTGGATTCTCCTCATTTAGTAGTTTTCGGAAATATTCTTTCCATCTTCCTCTGATTTTGTCCTCGTCTTGTAATACTACTCCTGAGGCATCCTTTATCTGCTTGACTGATGTTATGTCTTTCGAGGCCTTATCTCTGGCTTTCGCTATTCTCAACAACTGAGCTTCGCCACCGTTTCTCTCCAGTTCTTCATAAACCTCATCAACTGCCCTCGCTTTCGCCCTTGCCACAGTTCTCTTTGCATTTTTCTTTGCTAATCTATATGCCTCCTTGTCGGCTCTAGTTCCAGTCATGTCCCATTTTTTTTCTTTGCCTCTTTATTTTCCTTGATCTCCAACTGCACCTCCTCATTCCACCACCATGCCTCCTTACTGCAACAGATAATAATGTTAAATAAATTATACATGTACAAATTAAAACAAATTTCAAATCAAAACAAAATAGATAATTACTTACTGACTTATTAACATGGACATTATTCAAATCAGTCCCTGTGATGCTAATTTTATCTCCTGGTCTTTTATTTGGCTTTATCTGTTGAAAGCGTGCCACATATGCCATAACACCTAGATGATCTACTTCAGGATCTGCCATTTCTTTTGCCTTTAGCAATGGTTCTATTCCTAAATATGTGCCTCCATTAATACCTACCACAAACAAAAAACAGAAAATAATTGGCAATTGGAGATATAGAAATTACACAGAACTGGCATACATAGATGCATTGTAATACATTTCAGCTATAGCGACACGTTATAACAACTTAGTAATCCAATAATGTATTAAAACAAACATTGCATTGACTATCACTACCTACAAGGTTTGCTGTTGCTATTTCTATTTTTATTTTAAAGGCACAGAGAAACTTATTAATAAAGCAGTTTCTGTATCTCACCAATAACATCAAAATAACTTTTTGAATAAATAGTTTATCAGAATACATAATAATACAGTAATCAGTCAAATTAACCTTAACAATAATTCAGATTTGAGGGCAATTTCAAAAAAATCCAATCTCAAGATTCTCTTCCATCTTTCAACTAGTATTTCCTTAAATAAAGTAAAGTTATTTACAACACTACATTTCTTGAAGATAACCTTATTAGGATTTTCACCTCTGTTACAGATTCAATACAGGTTAACTGAGAATATAATTACTACTAAATCAAAAGTCACAAAGGTGATGCATAAGTACTGTATACTCACTCTTATAACAAGAATTATTAAAGTAAAAATACCTGCTGTTAAACCAGTCATTAAACATTTGATCCTTTGTATTTTGCCATATATGGATTGAATTCAATTAATAAAAGCTAGAGCATATTGAAGTAGCAAAAAATGGCCAAAAAAAGTATTTCTTTCTTCTTCCCCACCTCCTCTACAGAAATCTTGATAGGAACATCATTCAACCAATTTCAATCAAATTTTGAAATAGTTATTTCTTGTAGTGTTTTAATAATTTCTAGGAATTTTGGCAAAACTGAACCAAAATGAGTGAATAGTATTTCTCTGCAGGCCTCTCTGAATCAGATCATTGCACTAATTTTGAAGTTGGGAATATAGTTTTCAGTATAGTCAGACCAAAATAGTCTGACTGTACTGAAAAGTTTTATAATACAATCAAATTAAAAATAGTCATTTATTAGGTTGCTTAAGATTCTCTGGAAATTCATCACAAACAGATAAAAATTAATGTGTGTGTGGGGGGGGGGGGAGTTCTTTCACTGCAAACCTCTGCAGGGTCATGTTATTAAATTGATTTGACAAAATTTGGAATATAGTCATTTTTTGCACTGCTTAATAAGCTCTGAAAATTTCAGCATAATTATACTGAGAGAAAAACACTGTGTGTGGGGGGAGGGGGGGGGGATAATTGATACAAACACTTCCACATGTCACAATTAGCCCTTTTTGAATTATTTCAAAAAAAAAAAAAAACATATATAATGAGAAAGTAGGAGGTCACCTGAAATATAAAAGTGGCTACGTGACTGACATTATTTTATTTTCACCTTACGACTTTTGTCATTCAGTTAGATACATTCTCAACAATTAAAAATAATAATAAATATCAGACAAGTCATCCTTAATTACTATTTATTATTTTATATTGCAGGAATATATGGCATTTTCTTTACATATAAGATATTTCTAAGACAATGCAAATTATATCAAACTGTAATCTCTTGTGTCATGTTTTTTTTTACTTACATTATTAGACTTCAAATGATAAGCTCAAATCAAATCATTTCACTATGTAAACTTTTCCTTCTGATGACAGCTCAAGTTGTTTATTTCAAGAATTAAGTTATAAGAATTTGTATACTATATTTAAAAACATTTACAAAGTAATAATACTTTTCTTTTCATAGAGGAAATTAAGAGATTAACAATTTAAAAATATAAAAGTAAACATTTATTTTTAGAAAATCCAAGATGCTGTATCACACAAATATTTTGAAACACAACAACACATTACCAGCCCTCCATCAAAATATTGATTATGGTAATTATGCCATCTTTTTCTTGAACTTTTAGAGCAACATTGAATGACATTCTTCAATGATGAACAATATCATTCATTATTAGAGATGTCTACTAGCAAACTATTCAAAAATGCAAGCTATCTACTATTCATTCCTAGTATACTTAATTTCAATGCTAATTCGTACTCTATCAATCTTTGCAAAATCTAGAAAAAATGGCTATGTATGCATTCCTTCTATTAAATACAGTTATCCTATTATTAAATAGGACCAGATTACTGAAGCAAGCCCATCCTTTAATAACCAGTGTATTTCTATTTTTGTCGATCTAACCTTGTATTATTACTTCTACAACACCTTTGCCACTAATCACTTAAACACAAAATGGCCAACAGTGACAACTTATTCACTCTTCGGAAACTCTTCAGGAAGAGTAAATAAGGTTACAGAATGTCATACCTATTTAATAATTAAAACTTTAACATTCATCAGCTTCTAGCCTCCTACTTTCCATCTCCACACTGAATGCTGTCCACTTTCCTCCATACTTCACATGCAAACTTTGTTTGCTTACACTTGGATAAAGGATAAAACCAAGAATATAATTTCTTGGCATCTTTAATTTATAATAAAATATTTATTGGACTTTTCCAACATATTGCCTGCCAATATCACCCTAGAAGCAGCACCACCTAGAACAAATGCAATCATTCTTCTAAATGTCTGTTTGTTTATCAACTACATAAATACACCCCATTACTTTTCTGGCCTGTGCTTTATACTTCTTGTGCAACTGTTGGCTATCTTACTGCCTATACCTTCCCCCAAACCTGTGCAGTTCCTGCTTCGGCTCATTATTCATCTATGTTTTGGTTACTCTGTCTTATAAAGAAATGGCAAGTTTTTCAACCTCCAAAACAGACAAATGAATTAGAATCGAGACTGGGGCAAAACTAAGCTTATTGTTTTAGTTGTTTTGGTCAAGAACAACAATCTACTCTGTTTATTCTCTTCAGTAGCTTTCAAATGGTCTTGAACTCTTTCCCACACATTACTGATCTCCCCCCCCACACACACACACACTTACATCCACAAGCTATGATATGTCTTCAAAATGTATTCTGCAAAGTAAACAACAACTGGAAATAATCAGATGTGTCCTAAAATTCTCAATAAATTTCATTCTCATCTCAT
This sequence comes from Typopeltis vanoorti, assembly GCF_054136105.1. Lineage (NCBI taxonomy): Eukaryota > Metazoa > Arthropoda > Arachnida > Uropygi > Thelyphonidae > Typopeltis > Typopeltis vanoorti. Next base: position 61,693,715 of record NC_143560.1, read on the forward strand.
TAATAAAAGTTCTTACATTAAGAAAACTGTTTGTAAAGATAGAAAAGCTAAATTTGAACTACAGGTTGGTTAACTTTAAGACCAGATTACCCATTTTTAAACAGATACAAAATAAGAGACACAAGACCAACACCTGCTCATGCTTGGCCATATTCATCCGTATACAGCACAGTATATAGAGGATGTCTGAATGTTGGCATGCTTACTGCATTTTTGGAAATCTGTATATACATATGGGATGTTAATTTTGAAATGAATTAGTAATATGTATTCAACAACAACAAACAGTCACAAAAATAATCATGATAAACTTTAATAAACTATAAAAAATTATATGTTGTTCAAGGTTCAACTGTATATACATAATTATTTCCATATATATAAAAATTACTTGAATTATCATATTTTGTTTAATGGAAAGATACAAATGCTTATATATAATAATTAACAAAATTTTCTTTAATTATTAAGTCAATGGTCAACAAGTATTTGTCATTCTTGCCATCAAAAAGAAACAAACGATTCCCCTTCCAGATTGATAAGTGACAAAACACACAAAACAGTCCAATGATACCTTTAAAAGTACTAGTTCCTACACATAAACTAGTCAAATAGCTAGCCCAAGCTGTCTCTCAATTCACTGGTCATAACTTTTGTGCACAATTAAATCTTGTCTCTTATTATGCCATCTTCAAAGATATTACACACTATAGTCAGTTATGACACAGCCACTCTCTCTACGTCATCTAAAGGAAAATTTACAACTACTTCAAACTCTGTTCCCACCTACCAACATATCTGCTTCTTATTTTTATTATAATATATTAATATTAATATTAAATATTAATATTAATATTAAATTATATTTTAATATTATTTACCTGGTAGGATAAAATTTAGAGTTAAGGCACTTCTGTGGACTATTTGATTTCCCTTCCCTGACCAATCTATGCATGAAATACTTTGAAAAAAAAAACAAAAAAACTTTAGACACTACTTCTGCCATATGGCTATATACTACACTGATGAAATGCTCTATTAATTAATTAGCTTAATTCCTTGATATAATTTCTGATTTACACCATATAACTGTACTATTTTGAAGAGTTTTCCTCTTGGCACCTTGTCATATACCTTTCCCAGATCTAAGAAACATAAATACAAATCCTTCTTATAATCCAAAGATTTTACAACTATTTGCCTTAAAAAAAAAATAAAAAAAAATCTGATCCTAATAACCTCAATGTGGCATGAATCCAATTTGTACTTTACCAAGCTTTCCTTCCACAATTTTTCTTAGCTATTTTCAAGTATACTTGTATAAATCTTACAAGGAACACTCAGTAGGGAAATGATTCTGAAATTCTCACATGCAGTTTTATTTCCCTTTTTATAGATGGGTAGAATGAGAACTCTACTACAATCATTTGGAATTCAACCCAATAACCAGGCCTTCTGAATTATGCCATGTAACCACTGTAAAACTTTTATACCTGCATACGGGTACTTCTGGTTGAATTTCATCCATTCCAGCTGCCTTTCCACATTTCAAGTTTTTGATGGCTTTTTTGTACTTCACATATTTATATGTATCTCTGATTGTCCTCATGTTGAGTGTTTTCTACCATCATACTATGACTGTTTGTTTCATTCAGCAATCTTTTAAATTAATTATTCCACACATCTACAATATCTTTATCTTCAGTTTCATGTCACCTTTATCATCTGATTCATTTTACAGTACACATTCTTCCATTTCTAAGCTTTTTTCAATAGCCTCCAGAATATTTTGCCACTTCACTTTCTTACATTTTTCTCTGTATTCTCTAAGATCACAAGCTGACTTACTTGTCAGAAACTTTTTATGTGCCTTCTTCTTTTCCTTAATACCTCTTTAATTTTCTGAGTCCAACATGGAGTTCTGATTTTTCTATCATTTCTTGCCAATGAATCTCAAAGATCTGGTTCTTGTATTCAAAATCTTTCAGTTTTTCTTGAATAATGTTGGTGTATTTCAGTATGCAGTTCAACTCTGAAAGCTGCTCATCTTTGATTCATTTCAAAAGTTTTTTATGCACACTTCTTTTCAGTATGCAATTCAACTGAATCCTGCTCAAAACTAAATAGGGGATCACTTACTATTTCAAATCCTTTGTATGCTTGTGTCCGGAACAGTAGGAAATCCACTATCAACAATAACATAGGCAGTGATACTTTTCTTATTGAAGCTCTCATAATTAAGCATGTTTCCTTTATCTATATTAGTGGAGATTTTGAAAACTCTGTCATGTCGGGTGCAAATCATGTCTGTTTTTTGTGCCAGATAGTGATGAGAAGTAACATGCAAGTAACGCTCAGTGTTTGTTGGCTTCCTGTAAACTGAGAAGTTTAGTATGTTTTGTTCGAATACTATGGGTTTGTTCTAGAAATGGTAAAGACCTCCAATTTTACTGATTTCTGGGTGCAATTGTCTTAGTGCACACCCAGCCATCCACCCAATTCAAAAGTGAATTTAATACAAGGGTGAATATCATTCAGGTATGCGTCAAATTCTGTGTGAAACACAAGAGTTTCATGAAACCATTTGAATAATTAATGAACTATTTCAAATTCCAGTTGTTATATGTATACCGACGAATAAGAATACCGACAACACAACTGTATTCTTCTAAGCTGTGTGAAACTTAACATTGGTAGATACCAGGGGAATTTATTCAGGGTGTGCAAGGTGTGTAGTGAGCACCCACAGAATAGCAAATAACCAATATTATAAAATGTCGGTCAGTGTATAGCAAATCACCTATAGCAAATGGAATATATTATGGAATAGCATATCACCAATATTATAAAATACCAGCAAGCGTATTCCCGTAAGCTCTCTGGTCAAATTTCGTATGAAACTTTCATAGTTTCTGCATTCAGCAAGAAATAATGCTGGATTAATGAACGAATAACATTTCTGGCTAGATGGGTGAAGCAAAATTGCTTTTCATATTCCCCTTTGTCTGTAATGAAAGAACTTTGAATGGAGTATTTGTGAGCTATATGCTTGCCCATTGAGGGCAGTGAAATTAGCTGTGTTCAGCTGAACTTAAGATAGACTTTGGTCTTTTATATTTGTAACTTTCTGCTTCATTATATTCCAAAGCTTCCTTGATTAACGGGTTTGGATGGTTGCTTGTCTTGGTAAAGAACTTCTCAGCTAGATCTAAGAGAAGGGAAGAGATATAAGGGATATTAACTTCTCTATGGATCTGGGAGTTTCTAATAAACCAAGGGGCATCCAGAATCATCCTCAGGCACTTATTCTGTAATCTCTGAAGTTTCAGAATGTTTGTATTCATGGTGTGGCTCCATGCAGGGGGATGCATAAGCGATGACCGGTCAAATTACCATCTTGTAAATTGTTAATATTGTTTGTGTGTCCAGTTTACTTTGTCTGTTGATCATAGGGTAGAGCTGTGTTAAGACTTTGGATGTCTTCGAGGTAATGTAACTTATATGTTTGATGAACAGGAGTTTACTATCAAGAATCACTCCAAGATATTTAACTTCAGTCTGCCATGGATTCTTTACTCCCAATAAATAAATGTCCTCTATGCTATGGATTTTCTTTCTAGTAAACAGTATGACTGAGCTTTTCTGGGGGTTAACTTGGATCCTCCAGTCTGCTATCCACTTTTCTAAAATGTGTATGCTGGTTTGAAGTCTTTTAGTTGCCAGTTTTGGACTCAGAGATCTTGCCATCAGTTCAGTATCATCTGCATATAATGCAGTGAATGTTGTTCTTGAGTTCAGAGGGATGTCCGCTACGTAAATTGAGAATAGGAGAGAGGCCAGAAGAGATCCCTGAGGCACGCCTGCCGAGACCCTGCGTCTGGTCGAAACCGTTTCGCCGACCCTGACCTGCATATATCTGTCATTCAGGTAAGAGTGGATTATTTTTATTAACTTGATTGGCAAGTTAAATTTTATCAGTTTGTAGAGAAGGCCTTGATGCCATACTTTGTCAAACGCCTTCTCTGCGTCGATGAAGATGGCAGCCATATTGAGTTTCCAGTTATAGCCTTTAGTAATGATTTCTACCAGCTAGTGTACTTGTTGAGTTGTACTATGGGCCTTATGGAAGCCAAACTGTTCATTAGGCAAAATTTCTAACTTATCTATTTTTGCTTGGAATCTTGAGAGGATCACTTTCTCTGTAACCTTTCCAAGGATGGACAACAGGCTTATGGGTCTGTAGCTTTTGGGAAGGTAAGGATATTTTCCTGGCTTCTTCAATGGCATGATGGTGGCTGTTTTCCATGTAGTAGGGAAATGCTGGAATCTAAAAATGGCATTTGTAATGTTGACGAGATGGACTATGGCCTTTTTTGGGAGTAGTTTTACTATTCTGTTAGTTATGCCATCTGGTCCTGGAGCTTTTTTACTGTTTAGATGGGTGATGATATTTATCATTTCTGCCAGATCTGTAGGAGTGATATGTTCAGAGTTAACAGTCGTAAGGTTGTCCTAACATGACGGTGAATCATGTATATAAAGTTGATATTTAGATTTGTATAAAATGGATTGCACTGAGATTCAAGGTTATCTACGAGTGCTTCAGCTTTCTCTTCATCTTTGTGAACTGTCCCTTTCTTGGTTTGTATAGGGGTATGAGTAGCTTTTTGGTGTGGATCACTGTTAAGAATCTCCAGACAGAATGATCTTCAGTATTGATGTTAGCCAATTTGGTTTCCCATTGATGGTTTCTATGTTTTTGAAGAGCTTCCCAGACCTGTCTGTTTAGGTTGATCAATACTGTTTTGTCTTGTGGGGCTCTGGGATTGTGGTATCTCTTTCTGGCTCTATTTTTTGCTCTGATTAGCTCCATGATTTCTTCTGGGATACGGTTGGTTGGGTGGAAGACAGTGGATTGTCTGACTGATTCTATTCTGATGAACCTAGATTAAGCACTATGGGACTGTGGTCAGAAGATAATTCGTTAACTGATTCCAATTTGAATTGGTATCTTATATTTTTAAAGATGATGATGTCTAGTACATCCGAGCTACCTGAAGGGCTGAAGTGGGGTGGGCTAAGTAGGACCGACCACAACAGCAGAGTTGAGCATTGCAAAGTTGAATAGTGTGTGGCCTTTGGTGTTAATTCAAGCTATGTGTGTGTATTTTTTGAGTTGAGGTCTCCTGCTATTATTATGGAGTCGTTTGGACCAAGTATGGAGTCCAGTTCTGTTGTCAGCAGAGGAATACTCGGAGGATTATAAGCAGCATAGATCATGAGACTCCCAGCATTGCAGGTATGTACCTCATCACCTCCAGGTTTACTGTTTGGGGCTTGGCTATTGTATTATGATTCAAGTAACTCTTAATATATATGCTGTGTCTCCACCTCTTGTGACAATTCTGTCGTTTCTGTACATAGTGTATCTGTTACCGCTAAAGTGCGAAAACCGTTAATGTGCACATTACCTAGCTAATCTGCAGATTAACTGATTTGCTCCATTAACGTGGGGAATCAAGAGTTTTCCACATTTTACCTAGGTAATGTGCACATTAACGGCTTCCGTATCGTTAAAGTTCAAAAGTTTGTTTCTCTCATTTCCTTTCCCTACTCCTTCCCCCCTCTCCCTCCACTTTTAGTTTGGTTTTTTAATAAGTAAACATAATTTTATCATATGTTTTTTTTCTTAATTGTAATAATATTTTAAACCGTTTGATTCCTTGTATTATATTAATTGATTGATGATTGATTCTATCAACTAATTTGTTGATTGTTTGATTGTATTAACTTGATTCTTTAGATATCAAAAAATAAATAAATAACATTATCTTAATTTAAACATACAGAAACGTTGCTGTTGTTCCAGCAAAGATCTTATTTTCACTTTAACGAGTGCCTAGTAGGTAATGTGCAGATTACCTAGGTAATTTGAGAAATGAAACAATTTTCCGCACATTAACGGATCACCGTAGTTAATCTGCACAATACCTAGATAATCTGCAGAATGACTGATTTCTGCACTTTAGTGGTAACATATCCACGGATTTTGGGATTATTAGCTGGTCTTTGGTGCGTTTCACCAATCAAGATGATATCAGCACTGAGACGAGTCACAAATTCTTGAAGTTCCAAGACCTTGTTCATCAATCCATTTGCATTCCATGCCATTCTCTTAAGTTATGGCATGGTATGAATTTTTTACTCATGACAGATGGCTGTTATAATGGTTTGAGTGCCTTGCAGGAATCTCTTTCTGGTGAAGGGCATGTCTTGCTGAATTCCTGCAGCATGGTGGCAAGCGAGGCTGTTAAAACTGATGTTATGTTGGAGCTTTATAGCTCGAGAGATGTAGGAGGCTTAGTTCTAGCAGCCTCAGCATATGCTTTGGTCATGGTTGTTCCTTCCTGTGCAGTTGAAGTATTTCAGACTGGGGGATGACCTGCTTGGTTGCTTAAAACGTCGTTATGTGGAGGAGCAAGATTGACTTTAGCTGATCCTCGATTTGTTGGATTGGAAAGGCATTCCTTGTAGTTGGCAGGGGTGAGGTCCTCTGCAGTTTGCACAGCAGGCTGGAGTTGAGCGTGGCTTGGTGCATGTAATGGTCTGGTGTCCCTCGCCATACTTCAAGTACCTGAAGGCAGCCTTACATAATTTTTGGGCATGCCCAAACCTTTGGCATCTATGACACTGTCCTGCAGATGCTCTTTTCCTAAGTGGCTCAGTTGATATTTTGAGTCTGCATACTACTGTCAGTTCATAGATCTGCTTTTGTGTATTGCTGATTTCCACCAGCACCAAAGGCATTGATCTTTTATATGACCTGAGCATCCTGCTGAGTGATACCCTCCCACAAAGAACCACCTTCAGGTTCTTTTCACTGGGTAAAGTGAAGGTGTGGTATGGAAGATTGGTATTGTCCATAAATCTGGTCATTTTTCTATAATCCATGACTGTAGCAGGTTGAATTTTAACTCCCTCATCCGAATTTTTGCCCCATGAGAATGTGACGTTTTGTTCCCTGAGGGCTGATGAGACAGGAATCCATTTATCCTTATCCCTTAAGATAACTGGTGGTACCTTTTCTTCAGGTACATTGGGTGCTTCCATCCCTGATGTTTCGGGTTCTTTGGTGTTGGCGGAGATTTTCCTCTTCTTCCTGACTGTTTGGAATTCTGTATTTGTTTCCAAGGTCTGATAGATGCTGTCTTGGGATGTATCTTCTTCTAAATTTGGGGAGTGTACAAAGTTTGATTGTGTCTGAGTAGTGTGTTCGTCACTTAAAACATCCATTTTGTCTTCTGTGACTGCTGGAGGGGGGGGGTATCAAAAAAAAGCTTAACTTTCCCTGGCCAGTTGTCACTCAGCAGCTTTCCCAATCTGAGGAATTCCTTGTACACCTCCTCAAATATGGCCTCATTCAGAGGTTTTGCCATGACAACAATAGGTGAAAAATGTATAAGGTGTCACGAGCAGGTTAGAGATAATCCTGTGGACTTTTGAGGATCCACTAGCAAATCTCATAGACACAGGTGTCTACCAGCAACAAAATATTATACATAAATAACTGCCCTAAAATAGGGAAAAGGAGTGTCAAGAATCTACTTGGCTACAGATTGGGATCCTACCTCCCTATAATACCATAGATCCACCACTGGTCCTTATAGCGGGTGGGGGCCTGCCAGCCATTAGACCTCTTGCATGTTTTGCAGAGGGGGAGACAGTAGGAATCAAACTGTATCAGCACCAGTGCAATGTAAGATTCCTGAAAAACCTTATATGCAATCTAATCAGGATCAATCTAAAATGCGTCCATTCTCGTCAGTCAAAAACTCTCGTAATCATCGATTTAATGCTAGATTTAATATCCACTTGATTTATATAATTTGCGTTGCCAAAATGAAGCCTAAGCTCTTTATTTTAGTAAAAAGATATTATATTTTTGTATTTATTCCTGTTAAAGAGTCCCCTAATTTTCTGGCTTTGCATTATTCCTAAAATTAAACACAGTATACTAATGCATCATGAAGAGGACACTTTTTGACATACAACCATTGCATCACATTCACGTTAATAGCCCAGGTGTGCATTCACAAATACAGACACTTTTGAGTCCTTTGAACAGATGGCACAGCAGGTCAAATTCTTAGCATTCCAGTGGTTTTAAATCACCAGAAAGGTGAGTCAGGGTGTGCGTTGAGAAAATAGCACTCAGAAATCAGAGGCTGTGATTGATTATTGTGTCAACTAATCCAATTAAACATTGCCATTTGTCATAAGTTGCTGTTTTTGTTTTCTGAGTTTCATCGGTTTGTGTGTGAAATGTGAACTGACATATTCAGGACATTGATATAGACAAATAATTTTCTATAAACAATTTATAAATTTTTTGCCCATATTTACAATGAGGAAACAGTGTTGACGTTCTACTAAATGTCCTGTTTTCTGTCAGAGCTTTCATGGATTGTATGACTGATTATAATCAAAAGAGGTTAGAACTTGGGTATAAATAATTAAGTAGTTATTTCAGCCTTTCTTTGGTTCAATCCAGATAAATAATAATAAAATAGAAATTGGAAAAAGTAATTACTTTTTCCAATTTCTGTGCATATTATATGGCTGTATTTAAAAATCATGTCAAAATTCAAATTATCTGTGTCTCACTCTAGTATTTGCCAATGATAATCAAATCTTGCCACAAAGAGTAAATCCTTTGTGTTTCTCACATAAACTTGCCATTTATGTGAAATGCATATAGAATGGCTATTGTTCATTTGATCTTTATACTTTCCATATTTAAAATTATATTAATTGATAAATTAAATTACTCAGTTATCCTACAATTAATTGCATTGGACCAATTAAGATGAGCACTGATGTGCTATGCACTCTTAAAACCTTCAAACCTCAATAAAAATGCAATTATATGGTCAAATTGATGTGAATTTTGTAGCGCAGACTGCATAAGCCACACAACAGCATCCAACCTAAATGGACACACAACGGCAATGGCAGACACATCCATCATCTTTTTCTCCACCATCTTTCTGAGAGAGTATGATGTTTTTAAAACATTAGCAACCAGAGCTAGAACCATTTGTTTAGAACATACCAGCCTCGACACACACACACACAAAAAAATTCTATGCTCTTCACCCAAATCTTCCCAAACTGTAATCATAAAAAATAGGACAAGTTTCTTAAAAAATATAACATCTAAACCTCCAAGCTGCACAAAAAATTAGCTATCCATATCCACACACAAAAAGATCATTTTCATTACTTCCCCTACTCCTACAAACTAGCGCCTAATTTGGCAAAACTGGATGAACTTCCAACATCTGCCTAAATGAAAGTGAAAATTACATCCAGTAACTAAACACCACATCACTCAGGTTTCTCCCTCCTCCAACTATACTCAGTTGGAAGAGGGAGAAACAAACTTATTACACAGATATAGGCAATCTGAAAAACTGTTTTTGGAATCCAATAGTGATTCAGCATTCCCCCCAACTTAAATAAATATAACCAATTCAAACTATCTGGGAGACTTATTTTAAGACCATCAGCCCATGATACTTTCTCAAGTCCTGAAATTGAGTGAGATAATTAACACAAAGTGTGAAGAAGATCACTGGATGAAGTTGGCATGCTGCAGTTTATGTAAACTAATGCTAGATTATACACTGATTAGTTCAACTTGGCCAAATGTTATAAGCATAAGACTTGGCTAATGAAGGATAATAATATAGTCATAGGGATAGAACTCAAGGAGTATAGTATTTTCAGAGAGGATAAAGGGATGAGAATTGAGTGGGGTTATTAATAATAGCAGAAAAACTGATGGCAAAAAAAGAGTAGGAGTGCTTTGGGGTGAGGGGGAAGAGTAATGCATTTGGAGTTATCTAGTATGAAATAGAGCCAACAGGATGAAATATGTACAGTCTGGCCTTAATTAATGCAATTAATTTGCCCTGCAAGTGCATCATGCAAAACAGAAATGCATTAATCAAATACAATAATCAATAGGAAAAATTGTAACTGGTCCATGACCTTCAGGAATGAAATGACCATAAAGAATTGTAAAAATACTTTTTAGCAGTATACCACGTAAAAGATGATGAAAATACACTGTAATTATAGAATTTAATGTTTAATGCATAAATGACAACTCAGTAAAAGCTACATTTTATAAAGCTTAGTAAAAATGTTAATAGCTTTGCTAAGAATATTGTCCTTAGAAAATGGAATTCTTTTTTGATTGTAATCCTCTACAAATTGAAAACAGGCTTTCCATTTCAATCAATATTGGAGTTCTGTTTCTGGTATTTTATAAACTAAAAGAAGTTGAAAAACTTTTTTTTTTTTTTTTTTGTATTCGTCCTTACAGCTCAAGACAGTTCATACAGTAAAATCTCTGTATCCTAGATCTCTTACAATTTTGCATGGCTTGCATCATTTTCACATTTTTAATAACTTCAAGTTTTTCAGCTAAAGTAATAACTTTTTATTGTTTTATTTTATTGCAACCATGTTGTTTTTTTGTTTTTTTTTCTATCCATGATTTACAGTGGTAAAAAATCAAATTTTTAAATGCAAGTGTACACATTCTGATTTGATTAATGGGAGACAAACATGTAACTCATCTACTTCTGAGGAATGATGGGCATACTGAAGTAGGTGGAAATGCTTGTTTATTGCCCACCAATGTGAGGTAAGATTAGCACAATTAGCATGAGAAAAACAAGTAACACATCTACTTCTGATAGCTAAAGCTTTGTAAAATAGAACTGAGGTGGGCAGCAGACAAATGATTGTCCATTGCCCATGCAATGTGTGATGATTTGAATCATGCTTAGTGAATAATTCAAATAATTTTCAACTAAGACATAAAAAAGATTGTGTTAACTGAAAATTTGAATTACATAAAGCAAAAAGTGGTGTGTGTGTGTGTGTGTGTGTGTGTGTGTGTGTGTGTGTGTGTGTGTGTGTGTGTGTGTGTGTGTGTGTGTGTGTGTGTGTGTGTGTGTGTGTGTGTTTGTTTGTTATCGAGTAAATGAAAAATGTGTTAATCAAACTCGCATCATGTAAGGCATGGCTGTAGTTGATTACTGCCACAGACCAAGAGACACAAGGAAGAATGTGGATGCATCAGCAAATTAACATAATTAGTGAAGAACAAGTAATTATTACAGGAGTATAAGAAGAGAACAAAATGGAATTTATGCTGCTAGGAGTAATAGGGAGAGAATGAAATGGAATTTATGCTGATAAGAGATAATTTGCTAAGAAAACATATTAATAGAGAGCATGTGAAGTTTGGGAGTGCTGGATCTGGTAACAGCATCAGAACTTAGCAGTAATTAAGGTAGCCAGAAAATTACCTCTGAATGGGGAGAGGATCATGTGGTCAGAACCTAAGAGATTGCAGACATGAACAATTTTCAGTTAAGAGAAGCATATGTAGAATTACAAAGCAGGTGATTACAACAAACTGAGGAGCAAGCTTCAAGAAGTGCGAGAATATAAAAATCAGGAATGTATACCCATAGTCGGGAGAATAAATCAAGCAGGAGATAAAGGAATGAGTAGTACCAATGAGCAGGAGTTGAGGGAAAAGGAAAACATAAGAGGGTATATATCTAAAGAAAAAAGTGATCAGGAAGCTCATAGGCAAGAAGTGTAATTGATATAGTAAGGAAGGCAAAAGCTAATTAATGAAAAGAATCCAGCTGATGTGTTACTAAGTGACTGTTCTGCAAGGATGTACCAACCAGGTGAAGAGATATTCCAGTGACAAGTGTAACACTGGCTGATATGAAAAGAGAGGTAAATGAATTGGAGTTGCTTATGATGTTGCAAAACCTTATACAAATACTGCCACAGAATTAAATGATATATCAACACATAAGAACTGGCAGCTTCTTGCCCAAAGTGTTCAATTTAAACCTCAGTTCTAAGGAGTAGAAGGAAGGAAAAATAATTCTGCTACATAAAGGAAGCCAAAGGTAGCAAATTTTAGTCCAATCTGTATCTTAGGAGTAGTGTTTTTTTTTTCTGATCGACCTATAGTACTTTAATACCGTAAAGGAGAAACTTGACATTCGATTTAAAAGTCTGTATATTGTATTCCTTGGGAAATACATCAGAGGGAAGACTGTTCCACAGTACAGCAGTAGCAGAGATGAAAGAGGAGGAAAAGAAACTTGTTCTGTGGATTTCAAAGTGTACTGTGAAAGGATGTTGGGCGACAGCTGTACATGTTGCAATAGGCTTAGTAAAGAGTGGGGGAATACTGATGCTGTTTCGGATGAACATTTTCCATGGAAATATTTATAGAATATACAAATTGGAGAGACTAAACATCTATGTTAAAGTGAAGGGAGTGAGGTGGTAAGAGATGGGTCATTTATCAGTCTAATTGCTCTCCTCTGTATTGAATCAAGCATTTTGAGGGAGCTTTTAGGAGCCCCACTCCAAATGTGAGAACAGTATTTGATAGCTGGGCAGATTTGTGATTTGTATAAGGTTAACAGCTGTTTAGAGGTAAAGTAATGTCTTGAGCGAAAGAGAAATTCTAGTTTTTTGGAAGATGAGGATGCAATGGTTGTAATATGTTTATGCCAGGAGAGGCCTGATGTCAAGGTAATTCCAAGAAGAGAAATCTCATCTTGTCTGGCAATTTGAGTGTTATCAAAAATAATATTGGGGGAAAATGGTTATTTTTTGTGGGAAATAAGACAAAACTAGGTTTTACTAGCGTTGAAGTTGACAAGGTTATCTGAGCCCCATTGGAAGATGGCTTGGAGGTCAGAATTAAGGGGAGTTGTGATTGATGTTCTGTGGGTTGAAGTGAGTTGTGTAGGGTAAGGTTTATCAAAGGGAGGAGTGCAATGTGCTGTCATTTGCAAAACTGTGTATTGAGTTGGAGGTCAACTGAAGTAGGTCATTGATATGCAGAAGGAAGAGGATCAGTGAGAGAACTGAACCTTGTGGGACCCTAGTATTAATTGGATCTGAGAGGATAGGAAGCCATCTACCATCACACATAGCATGCGTCCAGACAGAAAGCTGGCACTCCATCTGCTGAAGTCCTGAGACAGTCCAAATGATGGGGGTTTGCTTAGTAAGCCTTTGTGCCAGACTCGGTCAAAGGCTTTAGAGATAATATGAAGTGCAACCACCTGGGATTCACCAAATTTCTCCAATGAATTTGTCCAGAGATGGGTGATATATGAGAGCAGATCACTTGTTGATCAGCATCGATGGAATTTGTACTGGTGGTCACTTAATAACTGGGTACATTCAAGGTAGAGGAGTTGAGAATTGATGGTTTTCTCCATCACTTTAGATAGGAGAGGTGAGTGAGATAGGGCGGTAGTTAGATGGCAACGATTTGTCACTCTTATGGGTTGAATATAGGCCAATTTCCAGGCTCTAGTATATATACCAGTGGAGTAAGAGAGAGAGAGAGAGAGTATGCACAGATGGCATAGGATAGGAGTCAGTTCTGCTGCACAGGCCTTCAGGACAATTGGAGGAATGCCATCAGCCTTCTTTGTGTCTAATTTAGTTTATCTCTTTCTGGCAAAAGGATAACAGGGGGTTGTATATTGGGCAGTTGGAATGACTGGGGGGCACATTTGCCATTGTCAGTTATGCATGCATTGGAGGCAAAGTGTGAACCCAGGAGATTTGCTTTTTCTGTGGGTGATGTTGCAATTGAGCCATCTCGGTATGATGGGGGCGGGAATAGTGTAGGGCAAAAGTTACGACCAATGGCTTTGGCAAGAGACCAAAAGGCATGGCTGCCGTTTGGACAGGCTGCAAGTGTCCTGCTTTTTGCCCGTTCAAATTCTGTTTTGGAAGCATTGATAATTTTCTTGCATCTCTTTCGGGCTTCAGTATAGGCACTGAAGGAGGATGGAGTTCTTGATTTGGGCCAGCTCTGGTATGCAAGATTTTTCATTTGCACATCTTTTTGGAGAACCAGTGTTTAGATAGGGATGGCAGTTCAGAGAAGTGTGGGGAATGTATGTTTTCATGCCAGTGAAGATTACTTTGTGATGCGTTCGGTGCATACGTTTGGGTTGGAAGACTGGAAACAATAGTCCAACCATCGGAATGAAGCATAGTAGTCTGGAGGCTGTCCCATTTGGTACTATTATAATGCCAAACTACTCTTGTGTTGAATTGATTGTGTAAGCGTTGTTGCATGGGGGAGGAGATGAGCACTAGGTTGTGGTTAGAATTACCTGGGGGGGGGGGCTCACTACATTCACTGCATATTTGGAAATTTGGAAGGGAAGGGTCATTGTAAGGAAGAAATCTAGGTATTTGGGGAGTGATTCAGGTTATCTCGTATTCTGGACGACTTGTGAACAATTTGTGTAAGGTCGTTAGTAATGGCAAATATTTTAGTATCTCTTCCTGCAGGATCAATACAACTGGAAGAGGAAAACCAGTTGGTGTTATGGACATTAAAATGATCTAGGAGGATAATTTCACTGTTAGGAGAGTGGGATAGGAGAAAATCAACTTTTAAAGAGAGGAAATTAAACAGCTCGGAGTGGTTGATGGTATTAGAAGAGCAATAGAGACAGCAGATGAATTTGATGGAGTGGGGGAGGGATATTTTCAACCAAAGAAGGTCAAATTTGGGCGATTCTAGGTTAGGTGCTCTCTGGCAGGTTTTGTCAGAGTAGATATATGCGCAGATGCCACCCCTGGGTCGAAAGGATTTAAATTTAAATTCATACGGTTTGGAAGGTTGAGATGGATTGTGATGGGGGAAGGTGAGATTTGAGTTTCTGTTAAAAAGAGTAGGTGCGGTTTGGTGGACTGCAGATGGTAGTGGACACTATTAAGGTTGGAGGTGAGACCACGGATGTTGGTGAAGTGGATATGCAACGTTCTGTGAGGCATGGCTTTGACAGCAAGGGTCTTGCACGTTTCCTATACAGTGCCTGCATACCAGTCTCCTTGGTGGCTACTAGTGGTGTCACTTGATTTTTGCACTAGTTTGGTTTGTTTGTAGTCTATGGTCCAACTGTTGTCTCCATTTTGGCGTTTTTCTTCTAGCTGTCTTCGGAGTTGGCATCTTTGTTCCCTTTGGACAAATGTTAAATCAGGTCGAGCACGTACGTGCGAGTGGGGGCAACTGTCCTTTAGCTTGCGATTTATTGCCATTATTAGTGTTAAGGTATGCACTGGAGAAGGTGGTAAATGGTAGAATTCAGGAATAAAATACTGTATAGGAATAAAATACTTTACAGTAATCTATCAACATATCACCTGGACATGAAGTGGCAGAGAAGATCTAGCGACAAGTGACCAAAATTGTGACATGTCTATAGAATGCTTTATATGGGCACAGATTGAAGTCTTTGGGTTACACAAAGATGTCTAGTCGATAGGCAAAAGGCTAGAGTATACCTGAAGGAAGATAAATTACTAAAGGGGTTTTACATGATTGACAATGAAGACTTTTTAATATGTGGCAGGAAGAAAGAAAATGAGGAGTCACACTGGAAATTGTGCAATAGCATGGGTAGTAGGAGATTAGGACTAGATTTTTTGTTGAGACTGAAGAATGGATGAAAAGGTTGCCAGAAGAGATTGTTAGTGCTTTATCAGTGAATGAGGATCATTGTAGACAATAATACTTCTTGAACTCATTCAAGAAGAAATATTATACTCATGATAAAAGTTTAATGAAGTGAATCCTTTCTTTTAGGCTTACACGGTGATCCGAATACATTTTTGAAAATTATGGGGACAACTACTGTGTTTGAGTAAAACTTTAGATTAATATAACCACCTGAACAAGCAACATGAACGTATATAATTTACCATCGAAATTGAAAACCAGAACTCGCTCCAGTTCCTAGATACACTGGTCACACATCTTCCTTCAGGTATACTCTATCCTTCACAGTCTACCGCAAACCGACACACACTGGCCAATACATACATGCTAATTCATACCACCACCCATCACAAAAATAAGAAGTCATTAACACCCTTAAAAACAGAGCTATAACAATTTGCTCTAACTAGCAAGCTCTGAAACAGGAACTAAAAATCATCAGCTTCACATTCATAAATAATGGCTATAACAAAAATACAATCAATAAAATACTTAATAAAACATCGACAAAAAAGAATCTAGATTACAGTAAAACCATAGCCATCCCATACATTAAAGGGTTATCAGAAAAAATCAACAGAATCCTACACCATTATAACCTCAATGCCACCTTCAAACCACCTAGTAAACTTAAAAACATATTCAACTCCTCTAAGGACCCTCTCCTCCCATTGGCACATCCTGGAGTTTATTGCATCCACTGCACCTGTAACTTACCACACATTGGTGAAACAGGACATACAATCCCTAAACATAAGAAAGAACACATAAGACACATTAAATATAACCATTATAGTGAAGCAGGCCTCTCAGATCACACTCTCAACACCTTACACCAAATTGACTGGAAAAGTACCGACTCTTTACACCATACAAAAATCTGGTATGAAAGAAAATTTAAGGAAGCCTGCGAAATTCTGATAAACTACCCAAATATCAACAATAATGGTGGCATGAAAATTCCAAGAATCTGGATGGCACACATTCAGCCTACCTAATACTTAGTATCCAGCATATGTCAGGACTCTAGGCAACCTTCAGCCAGTATTGGAATCCATTCCAATACTGCTGAAGTATTTTTAATCATTTACCAACTATTTTTAATCATTTACCAGGGCTGTTTCACTCCATTAAACTTTTATCGTGAGTTTTTCTCAGCACTTAAGCCTTAACATACGGAGAAACATTATAGATATTGCATAAATAATGATTTAGCATCCCACAATGATGACTGCATGGAGATGCCAAAAAAAATAATATGACTATAAAGAGTGCTAAGTAAAAGTGTAGGATAACACAATTTAGTACTTAGGCTATTGTCTGTCTTCCTTCTGTATGTCTGAAAGCATGTCAATAATCTTATCTTCATGTTTGTGAAGATACCTTGGAGACTGAGGATAAATATTTACATAATAATTAAATAAAATTTAGTTAAGTATCATCTTTAAGCAGTTATTTCTTTCCATTAAACAAAACCTTAAGTGATAATAACTACACCAGCTTACAAGAATCACAACTGCTAAAAATAAAAAAAAATTAAAAAATTAAAAAATAAAAATAAAAATAAACTAATGTGGTCTATTTTTTAAATCTGGAATCAGGTTACCAGGCACAACCTCAATATCAGACTAAAATTTAAGAATATTACATAGCACTGCTATATGGAGGATGCTGCTGCCTAAATAAGCCTTTTTCCAAATTTTGTTATGTGGTGATTATTAAAAGACCAACACCAAACAGTAAGTGTTAAGCAGAAACCAACACCAAAGAGAAATTAATAGAGCCACATGTTATTTATATATATATAGATATACCTGAGTTGATGTCTGATAGAGAAGGGTGACTTATTGCAGGAAAAGAGACACCAAGGGAATTATTAGAGGTGAATAGAAGTATGTAAATTAATTGCTCAAAAGAGGAAGAATGTTGATGTCTGTAAGATAAAAGGGAAAACATTTATATACATCAAAATTAAAATACTGTTAATAAATGAGGGGAAGGAATTAGAGAGGCAAATAAATGAAATTTAAAACTAAAAATAAAACTAACATTTAAGTTAGAACTGAGCTAAATACAGATAAATAATAAAATTTCAAATGATAAACCGGATTATAATATAAAGAGATATATTCAAAAACTTGATTAATAATTTAAATCTAAAGAAAAATTACACAAAGGAAAATTATTTTCATTAAATATAAAGAATTTCTTTTCTTGGTTTTTGGAAATATAAATGTACTGGGAAATAAAAACTAATAAAAAATTGTGTTCTTATCAATTAACTAAATATTAATTACTTACAGATGCAATTATTTCTTTATACAATCTTTCAATAGTAGATGACTTCCATCACCTGGTGTATGAAACTACTTTGTCACTTAATGGAAGCTTGAAGTATGGGATATAATTAGCCTAATTATAAATTACTCAGCTCAAGTGGTTAGTTTTCTTTATTAGCTTACTTCTCACAAGGAAAATAAAAATGGTTTATCAAAACTGTCTATCAGCACATCTTAATCTTTTCAGGCATGAACCAATCTAAATTTATGAGGAATTGTATGAGTATCACACCACCAGAAGTCATCTGAATGCCATATTTCATAAACAGTACAAAACATGTAGTATAGGACACAATGAAGAGACATAATTTTTTAAAGTTATTTACAATTAGCTTTTAAACTCACAAATTGCTCTTCATGAACCTTTGTACGAATATTCTGGCAAATTGGTGGAACCTGGCGACATTCATCATTTACCAAGTTAGGTGGTAAATTATTTTTATTACCCAATGCAAGATCCTGTCCTGAATGGAAGTGTGAAACATCTGAAACAAGTTTACCATGTTTAGTCTCCAGAGCAGGATTCCCAGGTTATCCAACCCTTATCCTATTCATCAACAGTGCATAGGTTCCATCTTTTTATAGGCAAAATTGTCATAAAAAATTTCATAACTGTCAAAAAGTAACACAAAAATGAAAATGTATGTCTGTTCTTTTCGAACACTTTAAGGAATAACTGAGTATGAAACAAACACAGCCCAGAGGAAAAAACAGCATGATAGCATGTATATCCCTTTGTAAAAATGCAAAAAACTCCAAAACCATTATAAGAAGTGCTGTATAATAACACAGGGGAAAAAATGATGACGATGAGACAGCTATGTTATTATATGGCATGTATATATAATTCTTGTTTCCAAAGTGTTAAGAAACTTTCTTGTGGAGAAAATAAACTTCTCCTAAATAAAGAGACCCACAAAACAATCTGAAAATCTTTGGAGAGTTGTTAAAAATTTGAAAACTTGTATAATTCAAGCCTCAGAAGATCCTAATAATATCATCGCTGATGATATTTTTGGAACTGTTTGAAAATTCTTAAAATGGACCTATATATCTCAACATGGAAATCAGCCTTATGAAGCATTGAATATCTTTGTCTTAGCAAAAAAAACAGCTTAAAAAACAGTTGGGAATAAGCTATTCCTTTTCCAGGAATAGCTTATTCCCAACACAGGAAAATACTATATAGCTATTACAGTAATCTATCAACATATCACATCTTCCTCATGTAAAGAGACACCATCAACCTACCAATTGATGGGATACACTACGTTCTTTAGAAAGTGAAATATGCTTGCTTGTATTTGCCTTAAGTGGTATATCTGTTGTGTTGCAGGTTCAGTAAACATATGTTAGACATGACTAGTTCACTCAAAAGTAAATAATACATATGCAAACTAGACAGATGTTCAGTTTCTTATAGTACCTAAATAAGGAGTAGGACAAATATAGTTTAACCACCCAAACAGTCAGATGGGTGAAATATGTGAATTAATTTCTGCTTCATATCCATATTATTTTAATTTCAATGGGCACTATCCATGTAATTATGGACATGCTCACTTGTTAAGGCTGACTAGGTGATTAAACAACTGTGCTTTAAATGCAGTTATTTTAATTGAACACTAAATTTACCTTAACAAGCAACAGCATTTATTTCAACTGATGAGAGAAATTTATTTGGTAGTTCTTTGCAAAGAGTTCCTTGTGATAAAATTCTGTGCAGAGAAATTCCTCAAGGGAAAAATTCTTAGCTGGAAAATTCTTCATTTTAAAATTGAAATAATATCATAATAATACATATATGTGTATTATTATGATATTATATCAATATATATTGATATATATCATAGATGCAAAACAATATTTTAGAAAATATAATTTTGTTCTTTATTTTTGTATTATTTATTTAATTAGATTTCATTTAGCTTTCTAATATTATTATTCTGTATTAAGTTATTTATTTATTAGTATGGCATGAATAACAAAACATGCAGTACAATACACTGTCATTTTCAAAACATATAAAATTAAAAGTCATTTTAAAAACTAATAAAATTAAAAGGTTACATCCATATTGGTCAAAAAGTTCATAGCTTCGGGTGTAGCACTTAAAAAGTCCAATTTATCTCCTGAATATGCTCTGAGATAACATTGGGTCACAATATGGTCCACAGTTTATCTTTGAGCTCCACAATCACAATGTGGAGATGGTCGTTTACCCCATTTTAAAAGCGTGTCTGCAAAGTGAGTCCAGGATTTTCGTGGGAGGTGTGAACAAGCATCAAAACTTTCTTCAATTTGTTGAGAGAAAATTTTGTGATATCATCTGTCTGGCTCTCCCACTGTTCTTGCCACTTTTGCTTCAGCTTGAAATTAGATTGTAGTAGTTGGGCTAATTGTAGTGGTGGATGTCTCGATCTCAATTGTCATACACTTAAGTCTGGGAGATCTAAGTTTATTGGTAGGACTGTGTTCTCCAAGATTTTCTTATACTCCTGTAAGAGAGCTTTAGTCCTGCACAGACTTGGTGGAACAATGTTGCTAAGAGCTCGAAGCCAGTGTGTGTGTGTGTGTGGGCATTGATTTAATTGTGCCAGAAATCAGTCTCATTGTATCGTTTAGTTGGTTATCAACAAGTTTAACATATGTGCTATTTAGCCACACCTGTGAGCAATATTCAGCAACAGAGAAAATTAGACCGAGAGCTGTAATCCGTAGATTATCGGCTGTTGCTCCCCATACTTATTAGTTTTTGTATTATGTTGTTACGGGTTCTTAAGTTAGCAGAAACGTTTATTAGGTGTTGCTTGTAAGAGAATGTGCAGTCCAGGGTCATACCCAAGTACTTTGGAAACTTATTGTGCTGTAATAAACATCCTTAAAAGTAGATATGCAAAGCAACATCTGCCATGTGATTATTAAGGTGAAAGCTTGATACTTTTGTTTTGTCTGGATAGAGCTGGAGCCTCCATTTTTTGTAATATTCACCTATTGTTTTCAGATCTTTTGTAAGTACCTCTTCAGCCTGACTCATGTTTTTGTGTCGAATGGCAATTACAGTGTCATCAGCATAACAGAACTTGTGTGAGATGGTAGCAGGCAAGTCATGTGTATAGGTTATAAAGTAAGGGTGCCAATATTGACCCTTGTGGAAGACCATTATTAAATTTTTGTTGTCGGGACATTTTATTTCCTAATAGAACTTGAAAGAAACGTTCTGTGAGAATGGAGGAAATTAAGTGCGCAGTCCGTTTATATGGGACAATGCTAAGAAATTTGTATATAAGACCTTCACGCCATACTGTATCATAGGCTGCTGTTAGGTCCAAGACGACAGCTGATGTTTTTTTCTTTTGTCTAGAATCCAGCTTCTATGTATGATGTTAAAGTGAGCACTTGATCACAGCAGCCACGTTTTTTCTCTAAAACT
This sequence comes from Typopeltis vanoorti, assembly GCF_054136105.1. Lineage (NCBI taxonomy): Eukaryota > Metazoa > Arthropoda > Arachnida > Uropygi > Thelyphonidae > Typopeltis > Typopeltis vanoorti. The sequence continues at coordinate 61,715,136 of NC_143560.1, forward strand.
TGTTCAATCAAGACATGCTGCATGATTGGTATGGACAATATGTTGTACAGAAGATATTTTAACATTTTATAGGTGCAACTCAATAAAGCAATAGGTCTGTAACTTTTTGCTTCCTGAGGTGGTTTTCCAGGTTTAAGAATAGCAACTATTTTTGACTGGATAGGCAGTCAACCAGTCAATAATATATCAGAAAAGAATTCAGAGAGCCATTTTATAGTATTTGGCTTACTATTAATCAGAAATTCAGGATGGACACCATCGAAGCCTGGGACTTTGCCTGCTTTGATATCTTTTATGACAGCTTTTACTTCATCTATAGTGAAGATTGAGGCATATTGTGAGAAAGCAGAAGCATTTGTTTTTAAAGCTCAAAGTTCTTTCTTAGCTTTCTTGGAATGTTCATGGTCGCTAGTTGACCTTGACATATTAACAATTTGATTAGCTACTTTCTCAGGGGAGATAGTTATGCTTTTTTCTTTTAGGTAGATTAGTTGTGGATAGTTGTTGGAGAAGATTCCAAGCTTTTCTACTTGATCTTTGAGATCAAGGTCTTCAACCATATCAATCCATTTTGTTTTTCAAGATGAGTTCAGGCTATGTAGTAATTCATCTGCTATTTCAGGATCTTCACTTTTGAGAAACTCTCTATAGAGATTTTCACTCTCTTCATTCCATCTGGGGACATCATCTTTTCTGCAACCTCTAGGGATATATTTTTTCTCAATTGATACGATTGCTCCTATATCTCTTGTACTCCGCAACTCTAGCGGGTATCCAAATGAACACATTTATCCAATTCATTTGCAAAATTTCTCCAATTTACTTTTTTAAAATTCCAACTCGGTCATGGAAAGGATCTTGCTATAGGTAGTGTCATACCAATTTCTAGTAAAACTCGTACATGTTGACTGTGTGGAAAATTAGAAAGTACATATCATCTTGCTGGTAATGGTTGCCCTTCTGTGTTTAATGAAACAAAACATAAGTCTGGATTAGACTCCCTTTGCCATGCAGTTGATCTAAAGGTATTTCTATCCTTGGCATCACATACAAGGTGTATATTATTTATTTCTGCCCATTGAACGAGGACAGTACTGCAGTCATTGTTATCATTGTACTTCCATTCTTCATCATGACTATTAAAATCACCAATCCATACTGTTGGATGTTGATAAGTAGGTATCACATCTATAGACCATGATGTTAAAGGAGGTTTATAGACATTGACTATTGTTATGTCGTGAATTTTCACACTCACAAGATGGGTAACATTATCATATCTCGTTGTCAGGAGAGAAGCATTTTCTATAACATCCTTAATATATGTTGCAATGCCATAATTCTGGTGGTATTAGCACCAATCAGGGTGTAGTCAGTTATTTTTCCTCTTCTATTAAGGTTGTCTTTGTTTTCAGCATGCGTTTCTCGAAGAAGCATAATGTCAATGTTATTTTCTTGTAGTATTTTGCAGAGATAGTCACATTTTGCTCTGTTAATTCCCTAGATATTCAGTTGACACATCTTAAGGCTAAATCCCAGTTTTTTGTCAGTATCATCAATAAAATTAGAAAAATCAGTATGGTTTGACTGCTTGCCTTAGCCAGGAGACTAAGTGTTAGACCGGCTGCCAAATTGCTCTAGCTCAATTAGCATTACTCAGGGTGCACCATGAGGAGGTGAGCTAGATTATACCCCTGTATTAAGTGAAATTATTATTAGTAGTATGTGACACCTCCAGGGAGTCCAAAGACTCGTTGAGGGAGGGCACCTATTCTACAACTCTCTCTCTCCACCACTCAATCCACCAACTACACCAATGCCATCTACCGCCCACAACTACCACTAGTATTTTCATGGACAATCGCAAACATCCATGCCCATGGTGGGATTCGAAACAGCAGCCTTGTGGTTGGAGAGCGGATACGCTAACTACTTGGCCAATACAATTATTTTGTATTTACTGACTGAGAACTGTAATTTCAGGTTTAGTTCTTAAAATTTTTTTTTTTTTTTTCTTATTTAGATAGTACATATTATAGGCTCAGTAGATGGGATATATATATATTTCTCTCTCTTTTGAATTAATTCTTTTGTAAACAGGTTCAAATATAAACTGCAAACAGAAATATCTATAACTGTAATTGTTGGAATAGTTGGTCTGGTTGGTGAGAGGTTAACATACCCACTCTGCAACCACACAGTTCATTAATTCACACAAGATGAATAGGTAACTATGTATTTCACTTTGGAGAATGTACCAACAATTTTTTTTTTTCAGTCAAGAAGACAAATGTTATCAAATATCAATTTTAAAATTTCTTTGTTTCATAAAATACTAGTATTGAGAAATAAAGTAAAGACTAATATTTCAGCTGCAGATGGGAATTTTGCCTTAAGTTGATTTTCATCACAAAAGGATTTATGTAATTTACCATCATTTTCTTTAATATAATTACTTAGAGGTGCACATATAGTCTTAAACTAGCCCTGTAAAACAATAATAGCCTTCAAAACCTCTTTACTATGCAAGAAAAGTAGAATCAGTTCCAAAATACAGTGATATTCTATAACTGAAAACACCTCATCCATTGCTCATTAACTGTACCTCGGTGAACCATGTCCTCCATTATCTAACCAGAAAATTGATTTCCCAATGGATCAGATAATTGAAAGATTAATGTATAAGCAGTAAAAAAGAATTTCTAAATTATTATTCAGAACTTAATATTATCTGTTTACCAGAAATATCTAGCAAACATGGAAATAGTGAAGAATTATATAGATATGCAGAAACAAGATTTTGTAAATAAAATATATTCAAAATTAGTTATAGTGCAAAAAATACAAAAAATACAAAATTTTGAATAAAACGGGCAACCCACTAAAAGAAAACAGAAAAGAAAGCAATATTAATTTCTATCTGTTAAAAAAAGGTATAACATTCCAGAAAATTACAGAAATATAAGCATTGCAGTGTTATAAAATGCACAGGAAAATATTAAATAAAAAATAACAAAATATTCTAAAAATTTTACTCTAAAATCACAAAACAGTTGGTTACATGCATAGATCCAGCTTCTTTGTAAAATTAATAATAGCAAGAAGTGTATAATTTAGAAACACATATTACAAAAATTTATAGTCTTAAAAATAATAAACAGTCTTCCAAAATAAAAAAATTTTGAAAATACATTTAATGAGATAAAAAAAGATGACATTTTGATGAGATTTAAAATATTACTAGGCATATACTGTATCAAATAATATTCTCTCTATTATATGATAATATTTGTTATCCCACATATTAAATTCAGTCTGAATTATAATCAGGGAAAAAAGAAAAAGAAAAGAAAAAGGGGTAAAAAGTTTCCCTATAATAAAATGGAAGAGAGAGAATGAACAAAACATTAAAATTTCTGCTACTGTGAAAATGTTATTTGAACATAACATTTTCACAAATGACTGATAATTATGATGAGTCCGTTGACTCCATGGAGGTTACCAAATAATAATAATTACCGATTCTAAAGGTAAAGTTCAGAAAGCTATTGTAATAATAAAGAAAAGATAATTAATAATCTCAAACTAAAAAAAAAAAAAAAATTGGTTCAGGATTCAAATAAAAAACAAAATTTTGAAACAAGTCATTTTTTTTTCACTTAATTAGGATGCATAATTTCATGAGACTATTGCTCAGTGACAGTGGCGCACCCAGGGAGGGGGCCAAGGGGCCCTGCCCTCCCAAAAGAAAAAGGAAATAAACACTAGAAAATTTTCCAAAAATCTTTTCCTAATTAAAATTAATTTTTTTATTTATGTTGTGTCTTCTATTTCTATACTACTTATCATGTATTGGCAATCACTGCAGATGCTCAGTCATAGGTCGTATGTAATGTGTAGTGTGTATTGGTAAATCATCTACTCAACTCACCCCACCCCCAAGATTAAATCCTGAGTGCACCACTGCTCAGTGACAATGTCCACTGGTTGGCAAGATTGGATTCTAATGCTATTTAAGATGCAAAGAATGTTTATAAGAAAGTCTTTGCAACTGTATAGGAGTTAGCTATTGTTATATGGAAGAGACAGAGTTTTTTTTTCCTCCAAGAAATGGGTTTGTCATTCTGAAAGAGAGAGAGAGAGAGAGAGACAACCCAAAAAAACCCGACAGGATGCAGCAGACCATGTAGAAATCATTAACAACCCTATAAGAGCATTAATTAGTTTTCTGTGAATCCAAATCACTTGGCTATAACAGGATACTCAACCTGATGGATAAAAAGATGAAAATTACAAAACACTTAATAATAATAAAGTAATAAGTTACCAGATGTTTAATAGAGGCATGCACATTAGACATAATATAATTTTTGGATAACAGCTTCCCACATGTATGATAAAATTAAATATAATTTATTAATCTTATATATTTTGCCCAATATGTCATAAGCTTCTTTTATATTGAGCAAAATATATAGGAATAATAAATTATATTTAGTTTTCTCTTATGTGTGAAGCCATTATTCAAAAATTATATTAATAAAGTAATAAATTCAGAGTCTTAACCTTACCTTTATGCAAAGACACACTAGGTTAAAAATTTACAACATTGGCTATAACAAAAGCTACTTCATAGAAGATTAACAGTAGATAATATGAAATTGGAAAAAATAGCAAGATATACCCTATCTGATGCTAAATGAAGAAATAATTAAAACAAGAATCAGTGAAAGAGAAAATAAAGAAATAAATAATGGTATAGAAATTGTTAAAATAATGCAAACAAAAAGATTCCCTAAACAACAGTATAAACCAATCCCATTTTTCCAAGTGTAAAAAGAAGACAAGCTCATCCTTTAAAAAGACTGACTGACTAGGCAGCTTCTGAGACCAGAACCAATAATAATAATAATAATAAATAAATAAACATGGCTAATGTTTAAAACAAATTACAATACTCTTTTCATCTCTCTCTCTCTGATTTTTGTTTTAAATAAAATTTATACAAGAAGCAGAATTGTTAATGGCTACATAAGAAATTTATGACACTGACTGATTAAAATATAAAGTAATTATTTAAATAATTTAACATGATGACTTTTCATTAATTTTCTAGACAAAAGATTATTATGCTACTATTATGCATTTTTATGCTAATAAATTTAAGAAACAGCATGATTAGTGATATACAATTTATGTAACAAATCTTTTACTTACCACATTGCAAGTTCTTCTCCCAGTAAGCACGATCTTGTTTTAGGTCAGAATATGTGGGCACTTTAGCTCCAAATGAATTAACTAGTGCACATAATGCAAGGCCATTATTCCAGTCACTCTGTAGTGGAATAAATTTTTTAATTAATATGAACAGCATATAACTCTCATAACAAAAAAAAAAAAGAAGTTGTTTGTTCAAAAAGACTTCAGTAACTGAATTAAGTAAATATAGTAAAATTATAATCAATATACTTTATCTTATCTTCTTAAATAAAACTTATTTGACATATGTAAGACTATCAACTGTAAGAATTATGAAACTAACTAAAAACTGGATCTACAACTTTGTCAGTAGGGGGGAAAAAAAAAACTCATAAGGAGTTCAAGTTCATTCAACCATTGTTGAATTTCTGTAGCACATTAAGCATTTTAAATACTCTGTATTTTGTTATAAAAGTATAAAAATTAATCATTATTTAAATTAAGGGGATATTAAATCCCACATTGTTTTAAAACTGAATAAGAAACTCAAAGATTGGAATCAGAGAGTTTCATGCCGAATATTCAGCATGAAACTCTCTGATTTGAACAATGTGAGATTTAATATCCCCTTAGTTTAAATAATGTTTATATCGCTGAAATGAAGCCTATTGGCTCTTTATATTTAAGTAAAAATTAATCAATTTATTATAAAAAATAGTAATACTGTGACTACAACTAATAATTACTAAGTGTATGAATATCAATAGTTCAGATTGCAATAAAATGTAAAATTACTGAAATCACAAACTGCACATTAATTATTATTGTTATTGTCAGCAGTTGTAATTTCATATTGATAAAAGTGTTGTCCATTCAAGCATTTCGCTGTCTTCCTCTCCTTCTCATGTCCTAAGATTTTTTTTTTCCCCAATGATTTATTCATGCAAAAATATGTTCAAAACTGTTTAGCAATTAATACCAGATTATTCCTTTTTCTACCTAAAATCTTAATTCCTGCTGGAAATTTATCTAATTCAGCCATCTCATAACATATTGACTATAAATATTAAAAGACAGGATGACAATACACACTCCAGTCTCATCTTTTTCTCTGTCCATTTCTCAGAAGAATGTTTTCACTGAATATTTTTGATTGCTATAGAGTTATCTAAATTATACCTGACAAGAAACTATATTCTTCTTTTTATCCTTTACCCAAGCAGCCTCTATATAAAGGTTATTTTACATAGAGGTACTGAATTCATTGCATCATCATCCCATCATGCACAGCATACCTGCTTTCAGATGTGTATATTGTCATGCATTATTGCAAGGGTCACAACCTAGACTGGGTTTGACAATTACTGATGTCTCATCAGTAGGGGACATCAGTAATTGTCAGGGCCTCTATAGATACAAAACCTAAATCAATGCAGACATAATTTTGCCTATGTAAGTAGCAAAATGGGTGTAGCCCAGCTGTGAAGATACTTTACATGCCAACATTTGTCTGCTTGTGTTTGAATAAAAGATAAAAACAAAAATAGCATGAATGTAGAAAGATGTAGAAAGTAACTTTCTATATCTTTCTCTCATCCTGAGATTTTTATTTAATAAGGTCAAAGCACCTTGTGGCAACTTGTATAGGTAAAATTTATAAGCTCTGCATTACTTCAACCTTGGCATCTCTGGGTCTGGCTCCCACTGACGAGACCTCAATAAAGGTCGGAACCAGTCTTGGTAGTGGCCCTTTCCTCCAATGCATAGCATCATACATCTCTCCAAGGGGATGTGCTTTACATTAGGGGAGATACTAAAGGAAAGTGATCAGAGCTTACTCTGGTACACAATAAATAACGGAAAAAAAACTCACATAGAAAGATTATTTATTAGCATAATTTTCACCTGTGTGTCACAGGCATCTTCAGTACATTAAGCTCAAAATTAAACACTAACTGACAATTCCAAAGAGCACCACCTAAGTAGCTGGTGTAAGATAACTAAAAAGGTCAATAACTTTCCTAAAAAAAAAAAAAAAAAATTAATACAATTTTGTTCTACAGACGATCTTTTAACAGAAAGAACTACAATACATAATTTCTTCCTTTCTATCTAATGGTTATAAGAATTGCTTCATTAAAAGAACTTTGAGTAGTTTAATGTCTTCCTCTTCAAACACAGAGGAAATAACGCACATTACTATCCCTTATGTACAAGGCATCAGTGAACGTATAGCAAAAGTTTTAAATCCACTGAATATTTTTGTTGCCTTTTGACCGTTTAGAAAAATCTCCACCTTTCTCACTTCTCCTAAGGACAAGCTTCCACATCTTAATCATCCAGGTGTCTACCAGATTTCGTGCTCTTGTGGATTATCTTATTTCGGACAAACGGGAAGATCTGCCTCTATTCGACTAGAAGAACACCAATCTTATATTGAATACTTTAAACCTGAAAAGTCTGGACTTTCTGAACATGCCATCTTCACCAGACACAGAGTTCATTGGAGAAAGACAAGAGTTCTTCACAAAAGTCAGTTTCTCAAGGAACGCCTTTATAAAGAAACATGTGAAACTCTACTTCATTCTCCTAACTTAAACAGATCCGACGGCTTACGTCTATCCCCTTTATGGGAGATAGTACTTTACAAATCAGCTAATCTTTCCTAACTTTTTATTGTATTAATTTTTTTTTTTTTTTTTTTAGGAAAGTTATTGACCTTTTTAGTTATCTTACACCAGCTACTTAGGTGGCGCTTTTTGGAATTGTCAGTTAGTGTTTAATTTTGAGCTTAATGTACTGAAGATGCCTGTGACACACAGGCAAAAATTATGCTAATAAATAATCTTTCTATGTGAGTTTTTTCCATTATTTATTGTGTACCGATATGTCTACTCACGGTTTACCTCTTTTAAAACTCAGAGCTTACTCCACCTTTACCACGAGTTGCCTCAGACCTGAACTATGTTCAGGTGCAAACTTGACTTACTTGTCTGTTTGCTTACTTGGGAAAAAGGATTAAAACCAAGTTTATAAAATTGCTTGGTATCTTTAACATATATATATGTATATATATATATGTATGTATGCCAGCCTGGTTGGCCGCTCTGCAGCCAAGAGGCTGCGAGTTCAAATCTCACATAGTTATGGATGTTTGTGATTGTCTTCCACCTTCATACATTAATTCACCCAAGTATAGATACACTCTCCCGACATGGACTGGGTCACCATGGGAGTAGTAGACCCAAAACCTCCCTCAATGGGAGAGGCCTTCACCCTGCAGTGGGAAGAAAAATAGGCTGTTCATCATCATGATATATATATATATATATATAATTTTTTTTCCCCGAAATATATATTTTTATGAATTTAGCCTCTATGCTCATTGCATAGAGCAGTGATGGCGAACCTATAACACGCATGTCAGCACTGACACACTTGAGGATTTCAGGTGACACACCTTGGATGTTGAAAGATATTGGTACTCTGATGAAAAAACTGCGATAAATCATGTAAGATCGCTCTCAGTTAAGGTGAAGGTAGGTTTTGGTTCATTGAAAGAATTATATTTTGTAGTTGGCCTGTTTCTATTTTATTTTGTAGTTAGCCTATTTCTATTTTATTTTGTAGTTAGCTTATTTCTATTTTATTTTGTAACTAGCGTATAAACAACGAGCATTTTAAGTTTACATTTTCTTTCTTAATCATTATAATTTCTGCTTAGTCATATGATATCATAAAAATTTATAAAAATTATTATCAATATTATACGATACAAACTTATAAAAATTTATATATTATAAACTTTTAATTATATTTTAATTAATTATATATTATAAACTTTATATATTATAAAGTTTTCATTTGACTTCTGTGTGATATTCGTTCATGCATGCATTCCAAGTCTCTCGAATGAGTAATACAAGTTCTAAACATATTTAAAACCACTTTAACAGAAAATATAATTCGCAGCATTAAATATTGAATTTATCTAAGTAAATAATGAAAACATTTTTATAGTTGCAATAAATTCAGTAAATTTTGTTAAATAATGCAAATAGTAACAACTTACAATGACGTTGCAACAAAACCTACTAAACAGCTGCTATTTAGTAGCATGACAGAGAGTAAAACATAACAAGGTTGCTAAGAACGTACTGGTAATAAATCTGGAAACCCTGCTGAAAGAAGTAGTGGTAGTCTTGCATGGTCTGCCACTTAAGTAATTTGAGTTGCTGGTGTATAATTCATTTCCAGTATTTGTGGGTTCTTATTAATTATTACTGCTTAATTACCACTGTATATAATTCTGCTCTTTTTTAATTTGTGAACCCTTTTAGAATGGCAGCTAGCACTAATAAAAAACTAAAATTATCACAGAAAGGAAGTGGAAGAAATTTCCAAGATGCCTGGACTGAACAATATGATGTTATTGATAGAGGTGATAAAGTTCTCTGTAAATTGTGTGGTGAGCTATCTGTGAGTAGAACTTGGAATGCAAGAAGACATTTTGAAACTGAGCACAAATGGCTCCTAGAAAAAACTTTTGAAGAATGCAAAGAATACATATCGCAACATCTAAAACTGTCAGAATCACAATCAGGGACTTTAATTAAATTTGTTTCAGGACCTTCAAATTTAGTAGCCGCAAGTTACAGTATTTCACATACTATTGTTGAACATGGGAAACCACTTAATGATGGTGATTATATTAAAGAAGCTTTTGTAAAGTGTGCACCATTTTTATTTGAAAATTTTCATAATAAGGAAGCTATTGTAAAGCGCATCAAAGAGTTACCATTAAGTAGGAATACTATTAAAGACAGAGTTATATCAATGAATGCTAGTATAGAAAATCAAATACAACAAGACTTGAACTCATGCTACTGTTTTTCCATTTGTCTCAACAAAACTACAGATATTACGTCATCAACTCGATTGGCTATTATTGCAAAGTATGTTCACGGTGATTCTATGCACAAGGAATTGATGAAGTTAGAAAATTTACCTCAAAACATGACAGGTAAAGACATATGCGACTGTGTTGTTAAAGTGTTCCTTGAGAAATAGATAGATTTATCAAAAATATTTTCGATTACAACTGATGACGCGCCTAATATGGTTGGCTGTAATGTTGGTTTTATCAAACAATTTACAAAATATGTTGGTCATCCCCTGGTTTGTTTCCACTGTATTATACATCAGGAGACACTGTGTGGAAATCAGGCTTAAAGGATTTGGATGATGTGATGAGAATTGTGACAAAAGTAACTAATTTTATTGCTGCTAGGGCTTTAAACAAATGAGAATTTAATTCACTTTTAAGTGAAGTTGAATCAATGTACAATGGTCTATTAATGTACAATAATATTCGATGGTTGAGTCGTGGCCAAGTACTTGAACGGTTTGTTGAATATTTAAATAAAATTAAATTATATTTAAATACAAAGGGCATGGAGCACGAATTTTCTCAGTTGAACGATTCTGCCTGGCTCAGTGAGCTGATGTTTTTCATAGATTTTTCATTGCACCTGAATGAACTTAATATACAATTGCAAGGTTTCAGAAAATCTGTCAATGTTATGTTTGGTACGATCAAGAGCTTTGAGAATAAACTCAAAATATTTCAACGTGATTTAGAAAGTAACAATTTTAAGTATTTCCCAAGAGTGAAAATTTTTTTTTAACGGAACCAGCCCCAAAAATCATGAACAACATATCAACCAAACTATTGAAGTTCTAAAATCAGTAACTGAGCAGTTTTCTTCTAGATCTGAGCAATTTCGAATGTTGGAACAAACATTCCAACATTCAAAATTAAATCGAATGAAATTAAATTTGAATCTTAAATTAGACGGCTTTGAGTGGTTGGATTTAAAAGATCTAGAAATGCAACTAGCTGACTTCCAGTGTAATCCTATCTGGAAAAGAAAGTTTATTGCTCTTAGAAATGAATTAGAAGAACTTGAGTGGGAACGTCTGCGTGATACCCAGTGTAAAAATTCAGACTGCGAAATTCTAAGCGCGTGGAATAGCCTTCCCGAAAACTTTCATGTTCTTAAATTCTTTGTTAAAGCTCTTCTAACAATTTTCTCTTCTACATAATCCTGTGAAACTCTATTTTCTGTCTTAAATAATATCAAATTGAAAGGGAGAAATAGATTGAGCAATGATTTGAGCACTGCCTGTGTAGCATTAAAATATACACACTATAGCCCTTCTATAAAGCAACTTTCTACCAGTACTCAGCAACAGAAAAGTCATTAAATGTAATGTAAGTTTGTAATTTCACTTTATTAAATTAATTGTATAATATGAATTCATAGATTTTATATCAATGTCCTATTAAATAAATAGCCTAATATGATATGTATAAGTCACCATCTATGATTATGTAGTTAAATTTATAATGCATGTATGCAAGTGGCACATCAACAACGTTAATATTTAAAAAAAAAAAGACCATTTAACTAAGTGGTGGTTCCACTCAATGAGAGGCCCACCCTGCCACAGAGAACTCTCAGCTGCCTCTGCACAATGGCAGGCTCACCACACCACCAAGAAGAGACACTCATAACCCAGGAAAAAGCATCCACCGAAGCAACTACAAGACCACTTCAGCAGATTTATCACATCTTGTTTATGTGGGTAAAAAGGTTCGCCATCACTGGCATAGAGGCTGAGTTCATTGCATATTATTATTATTACCCCAAGACCTCATGGAGTCAAAGACTCATCTGGGAGGTCCTTTTATCACACACACATCTCATCATACCGTGTCTTAAACACACTCAAACTCCTTGCAGACACCACACTCTCAGGCAAGGCATTCCAATCATTCACAACTCTGCACGAAAAAAACCTGCCTCTCACTCCCCTACTCACACCCTCTTTATACAGTTTCCAGGGATGACCTCTGGTTCTTCCCAAATCTCCCACTATTTTCTGTAGAACTTCTCCAGCATTGATTCTATAACAACCCCTTACCAACTTATAGGTCTCTATCAGTCCACCAGACTCTGCAAATTACATCTTCTCAATCTTTCCTCATACTCGACATTCTAGAGGTCAGAAACTACCTTAGTCAATCGCCTTTGGACCTTTTCCAATCTCCTCATCCTTCTGAAAACCAGGTGACCAAATCTGGGCACAATAGTCAATGTGTGGCCTAATCAAAGCCTTATACAACGGAACAAGAATCTCCCTACTTCTACACATCAGTGTCCTCCACATCATTCCCAGAAGCCTTTGTTGTCTTCACAATTTTGGCTATGTGTCCCCTAAATTTCAGATCCTTATCCACTATCACCCCCAGATCTCTTATTTCCTCTACCTCCAACAATATATTCTCACCAAGCATAAATTCTGCATCCCATCTTTGTTTTCCAAATTTTAAAACCTTACATTTTGCAACATTGAACTCACATCTCCATTTTCGTGCCCAATCACTCGATTTATTCAAGTCTTCTTGCAAGGCCACAACATCTTCGCCACTCTTTATGGTTCGTCCCAACTTTGCATCATCTGCAAACAACTGAATATCTCCATCCAAATCTTCGCCAATATCATTAATATACAAGTTAAACAGCAATGGCCCTAAAACAGACCCCCCTGAGGCACTCCACTAGTGACTTTCCTTTTCCTGGATATCGCACCCCCATACACAACTTGTTAATACCTATCAGATAGCCAGTCTCCAATCCAATGCACTAATCTAATATCCAACCCTATCTGCTCTAGTTTGACTGTCAACTTATCATGAGGTACTCTATCAAAAGCCTTTGCGAAATCCAAGTATATTACTGTGTATCCTTCTCCTCTGTCCAAGGAAATATTGGCTGTATTTAAAATATTCCTTAGTTTCCTAACAGTATTAAACCTGGAGGTCAGAGTGATAAAAAGAATACACTATGAAACATTTGTATTCACATTTCCATTCTTGCTTTGTAATGTATTGTATTTCATGCTGAAGAAGTAATGAGATACTCATCACGAAACATAAGGAAATATGTTTATATTTCCTTATGTTTCGACTATATCTCATATTTCCTTATATCTCACCTATACACCTAAAATTACATAAGGATTAAAACATTCAATATTAAAATAGTAGATGTTCAGAAAAACATTTTCATTAAAATATCCCCTGAATAGGAATAAATCAAAAACAGAATGTTTGGAGCTAGCTGAAAGTTTTTTCACTTGGTTACACCATAAGCTAAAGATGCCAAGAAATTATATTCTTGATTTCGTCATTTATCAAAGTGTCAGCACAAAGTTTGCACATAACTTCACGACTGGGTTACTTGTATATAGAGGCTAATGAATTCACATCGATTGCATTAGTATCCCATAATACACGACACATAATTCTTATAGACATGTCAATGCTATACATTAGGAGAAGGCCACAAACCTGGATGGTTTCAACCATTATAAAGGTGAAAAAAGTCTCCAAAAACTGGGGTGATCCCTCAACAATGAGTGACCCAAAAGATCATTTAACTCAGTGGTGGTTCTACTCAGTGACAGGTCCACCCTGCCATACAGAACTCTCAGCAGTGGCTCTGCACAATGGCAGGCTCACCACACCACCAAGAAGAGACACTCATAACCCAGGAAAAAGCATCCACCGAAGCACCTACAAGATCACTTCAGCAGATTTCTCACATCTTGTTTTATGTGCGGGAAGGTCTCCAAAAACTCGGATGACCCCTCAGATTGCCCAACAATGAATGCACTCGAACAATCATTTAATTCGGCAGAACTCTTATGGCGAAATCCTCAAGAGAGCCAAAGTTTTCATTCAAGACAATAGACTTCCACATCAACAGAATAGTCAGTAATGCAGGGTTACCTCCAAAAATTTGTGTGATCCCTCAGACCTCTCAAAAACGAGTGACCTGAAGGATCATCATTCGTTAGGGGCTCTACTCAGTGACAGGCCCACCCTGTCGCAGAGCAGAGTCCTCGGCATTGGCTCCACCCAAACAGAGCAGCTCAGCAGTGGCTCTGCCCGGCAAGCCCATATTACTACTGAGCAGAGCCACTCATGATCCCAGGGAAAAGCATCCACTGAAGCATCCATTAGCCTCTATATACAAGTAGCCCAAAATTTATTTTTGGACTAAGGAAAAAACTTGCCAGTGAAGTTCACTGATTATGGAAATTCTTCAACCTACAAATGACTATGTAGTATATGGTTCACCAAAGAATAAAATTGGGTGTACTGTAATCAGAAGAGTTAATGTTTGATTTGTTCTGGGTGACACAATGACAGCAAAGAGCATAATGTGCCAATATAAAGTTTAGAGCAGTACACAAGGTAATAGGTAAAAGAGAAATAAATAAATAAATAGCATCTTCCTAGTAGCAAGACTTATACGTTGGTTAGACATAACTGGTAATTAGTTTACGGAATTAACAACGCATATAAAGTATATTAATTAAAGGTAACTTTAATGAATAACTTCTATATTTCGGCAACGTCACATTGCCATCTTCAGGAACATAAAGATATGGTATGTGCACTCAGGAACTAACACAAAGCAAATGAGGAAGAAAGCAAGAAACTAATATTGTTCCTAAAGTCCTAATGGTGCCCTCTTGTGGGCTAATTTGGTAGTCTTGGCAGTTGGGCTGAAGTTCTCATAATGAAAGTCTCCCAAATTTGGGGCAGTTTCATGCACCCAAATTTGTTGAGGTTAGGAACGTTTTTTAAAGCTGCTGAAGATTCTTTGAATAATCTTTCATATTTAAACTTGCTGCGATGAATTATTTTTGTTTTCTTCCAACGAATTTTATGGTGGGTATCTAAGGCATGATCTGCCAGCCCAGAGCAGCTGTACTGGTGAAACCGGATGTAGTCTTTGTGTTCTGAAATCCTGATATTTGTTGTTCTGCCTGTTTGGCCAAAGTAGGACAATTTGCAGCTGCAAGGGACCTGGTATACACCAGTTAGGTCTAGGGGAAGTGGTTGGTCTTTGGTAGAGCGGATAAGGGATGCCAACTTTTTATATGGTCTGTAACAGGAAGTAAGGTCATATTTTTTGAGGATATTGGTTATTTTCTCAGAGGTGCCCTGGATGTAGGGGATGGTGATAGACTTGGTGTAATCTTTATTGTGGAGGGGTGGAGGGGGGTTGTGGTTTACAGGTTTTAGTATTTTTTGGATTTTTTTGGGGTTATAGCCATTGGCTAAGAAAGTGTTGAGGATGTGGTTTAGTTCAATAGTCAGGGCCTTGTCATCTGAGCAGATTAATTTTGCCCTGTTATATAGTGTTTTTATCACCCCATATTGTGAGGGGGGAGGAATTGTTGGTGAATGTATCTGCCAGTGTGGGTGGGTTTTCTGTAAACAGAGAAAACCAAAGATCCACCAAGCTAGTGGGCGATTAAAGTGTCTAGGAAGGGGAGGGTGTTGTTTTCCTCTTTTTCTAAGGTGAACCGGACTCTGGGGTGTTGGTTGTTTAAGTGTGCTAGGAAGGAGTGGAGTGTGTCTGAGCCATGTGGCCAAATAGCAAACACATCATCCACATAACGAAGCCAAATAGTGGGTTTTTGTGGGGCAGAGTTTAAGGCTTTCTCTTCAAATGTCTCCATAAAGAAATTGGCCAAGGGTGGGGAAAGTGGTGAACTCATGGCTGTCCCCTCTATCTGTTTGTAGAACTTTCCTTGCCAAACGAAATAGCCTGAGTTCATTGTGAAAAGATAACTGAACTGAATTTTGTTTGGCATATGAAATATTATTTTATTAAATTAGTAGTGCTTAACATCAAACAAATATACACATACAAAGGAAAATGAAGTGCAAAAAACATAGCTCCATCTTCTTGAATATAGTGAAGTAACAGAAACCAAAGCTTGCACTATGAAATATGATGTTCTTTTGCACAGTGACAAATTATAGTTATCTCTGTAAAATTACTGAATTTGTCCACACTGATGGCTAGTTATGGTAGCAGAGTAACCATAGAAAATGATAGTAGAATTATTTAATGAATACCTCATCAGTGTATATCATACTAGTGTGAATGATACTGTGCAACATGAAGAAGGGAGGCAGGTATTAAAGGAATTAAAGGTGAAAGAATCAGAGGTGTATCAAGTTTGGGTTAGATGTTAATAAGCTGTGGGAATGGATGACATATAATGTATTTTTAAAGAAAGTGTTAGCTATCCCCTTGACCTGGTTATTTAATGAACGTCTTGCTGTGGGGAAGGTTCCTAAGGACTGAAAAGAAGACAAAATATTAGCTCTCCATGTGCATAGTTTTAGGACAGAAGTTTCCAATTTCAGACAAGTCTGTGTATCTGTGGTTTTGGTTAAAGTGTTTGTAGAAATTGTAGAATTCTGCTTACATTTTATGATGAGATGACAAATGTATTGGATGAGGGAGATTATATGCACTGATTTTCTTGGACTTTGCAAAAGTAATTGACCACATGATAGATTGGGGTATAAAGTGCAGAAGATGGGACTATAGAACAGATTGGCTAGATGAATTGAAGACTGAACTTTCTGAAAGATACCAGCAAGTTGTGTATAATGGAGCAGTGTAATGGTCTAAGAATACTGTATAATGGCCTAAGAATTTAAGTAAAAATTAAAAAAAAAAAATTGTTTAATCTACAGAAACGAAGTATTAATGTTATAGTAGCCAGTTTCATATTGCACTGATGAATTATTATAATATTCTTCACCAATATAAGGAAAATAAAATGTATTTCACTTTTGCAGTGAAAAAAAAAAAGTGTTGCAAAATTCATTATTCTTAAAATATATATATGAGGTGTGGCTATTAAATAACGAGACTGGTTGCAAAAATATGATTTATTATTACAATTGTACAACTTAATTGTTATCCCCTTCAACATAGTCCCCTCCTCTATCTATACACCGTTGCATACGAATTTTTCATTGTTGGAAGCAGTGCTGCAAGTCATCAAGTGTTATCTGCTTCAGTAGCACTGCCGTTTTCTCCTTTACTTCATCCACTGACTGAAAATGGGTGCCCTTCAATGCAGATTTCAACTTCGAAAAAAAGGTAAAAGTCACATGGAGCTAAGTCCGGCGAGTAAGGTGGTCCAACACCGGGATCTTCTTATCAGCCAGATACTGCTTTACAGACAGTGCACTGTGGGCTGGAGCATTGTCCTGATGGAGAATCCAAGCATTGTTCATCCACAGATCGGGTCTCTTCTTCCTCACTCGTTCTCTCAGCTTAGCCAGAACCTCAAGGTAATAATGTTGGTTAACTATCTGACCCTCTGGTATCCATTCAACCATTACCATGCCATTGATATAAAAAAAAAAAAAAAATGATCCGCATTACCTTCAGTTTTGACCTGCTCATTCTTGCTTTTTTTCATTCTCGGTGACATGGGAGTTTTCCAGTGCAATTAATTGTCTCTTTGTTTCTGGATTGTACTGGAAAATTCATGTCTCATCATATGTGATGATCTTCTCCTGCAAGTCCAGCTCTGCTGTCAGCCAGACTTAGAGTGGATGAAGTAAAGGAGAAAACTGCAGTGTTACTGAAGCAGATAACACCTGATGACTTGCAGCACTGCTTCCAACAATGGAAAATTTGTATGCAATGGTGTATAGACAGAGGAGGGGAGAATGTTGAAGGGGATAACAATTACGTTGTACAATTGTAATAATAAACCACATTTTTGCAACCAGTCTCATATTTAATAGCCACACCTCATATATGCACTTAGCTATCGGTTAGTCAACTTTTCAGACTAAATATAAGTTAACTACCCTCATGATACCGCATCCCTGAGATTATAATTGGCAAGTACAGAATCTTTACTGTTGTCATATTCGTGGGAAAGAATAAGCACATTTCCAGAATACCCAGTTTGCTTACCATGGAGAGGCAGCTGGCATAAACATGCATTATCACTTTGTTGACTTCAAAGGATGAAACTAAAGCGAAAAGATCAGAAGACTGTAAAATTCTGACATTCTAAATTTAACTGCATGGTGTCTGTGACACCATGCAGTTAAATTTAGAATGTCAGAATTTTACACTTTCTAAATATATTTAGAAAGTGGATGGATAAAAATGCAGACTGAAAAGTCCAAAAAAATATGCAAAGATTTGTTTGGTACAAAAAAAAAATATATATATACTGAAATTAATGGCTCAGTGGATGTTTATTATATACAAATGGCAACATATATGATTGCTGCCAATAGATGACACACCATCTATTGACAGCAAAGATGGAGCCAATAGACTGGCAGCATCTAAGAGAGAGGTTAACAAGTATTAATTTGATCTTGAAATGAATGCCTTCCAAATTTTTGGTCAACTGATACAGCCATACTTCTTGTGGTTTCAGGAATGTTTTAAAGCTGCTGCTGCTGATTCCAACCACTGAACTCTCACTGTATCTTTGCCACACTTGTTTAGCCAATGGATATAATCTCCAAGAAAGTACTAAATGACCCCCCCCAAAAAAAAAAACTCCTTCGTTTAGTTTTAAGAATGAAATTGAATAATAACCCGAAAAGAAAAGTATGCAAGAAAGTTTTAAAAAGATTCAAGCTGCTTTCAGAAGGTGAAATGTACTCAAATGTACAAATATTCAAGAGAAAATGAAAGCACATGAAGACAAGAATCAAACCTTGAAAACATTGACTAATCTGCTAAGGAAGCATATAATGAAGTTGGCTACAAGGATAGGAAGATCAGAACTCCATGGTGGACACAGGAAGTTAAAGAAGCAATCATGGAAAAGAAGAAAGCACATTTAAAGTACATAGAAAGTAAATCAGCATATACTTGGAGCTACATAGAGTAATAAAGCAAAGCAGTATGTAAGGAGCTAAACAAAAGTCATAGGAAGCCTTTGGTAAGAATATAGAAGATAAATACCAAGAAGGTGGCAATGTTCTGGAGGCTATTCCTAAATATTCAGAGGCTTAGAAAGAGAGGAAAAAATATTATAAAAGGAATCAGATGATAAAGGTGATATGAAAACTGAAGATATTCTAGATGTCTCGAGAAATTAACTTGGAAAGATTACACAATGAAACAATATGTAACAGAACAATGGGAAAACAGTCAAGAGGAATGCAATCAGTAGCAGATATTGATACTTTAGGTAGAAAAGTCCATCAAAAATCCAAAACGTGTAGTGGCAGCTGGAGTAGTGATAATTCAGATAGCTTGGTCATAGGGTCAAATTCCAGATGACTGGAGTAGAACCCTCATAGCACTCATCCATAAAAAAGAAATAAATCTGAATCTGAAAATTACAATGGAATTTCCTTACAGAGTATTCTTAGTAAGATTTATGCAATCATACTTGAGAAGAAATTGTGAATAGGGATACTTGGAGAAGAACAAGCTGAGTTCAAGCAAAGAGAGGTTGTTAGGTTCAGATTTTCACTTTAACAGAAATACTTGAGAAATCATGGGAATATAACAAGCACCTGTATTTAAGTTTTGCAGATATTGGAAAAAGCATATGACCAGGTGTCAAGAGAAAATCTGTTCAAAATGCTACAATTTATATGGTGTAAATGAATATTGCAATGAGCAATTATATCTAATCTAGCCTAAATACTCATAATTTGAACAGTGAATAAACCTTTAATCTATCATTAAATCATTTACAGCTTTCAGCACATACAAACCACATGTATAACATGTATTTAGCAGCACTCAATGTTCAAAATGTCTTCCTTTTGCCTTCACACATACCAAAAGTCTGTTAGGACATATCAATGATGGCATGAACATCCAATGGAAACACTGCCACCTTCAGGCTGGAGATGCTGAGGGGGTGCTGTTTCTTGCAGGCTATTCTCTCGAGATCCAACCACAATTTGAAGTTCAACAAATTCAGATTGGAACTTCCAGAAGGCCAATCAGATGGCAATATGTGGTTGGGTACATTAGCCACCAACCACTGGTGTGTAGTTGAATCCCGTGGGAAGGTCCACAGCTTACCATGAAACAAGGTGTTGTTCAGAGGGTAACAGGTTCCAGCATGGCTCTTGACACTATTTGGAAGAGATTTTGACCCCTTTCTTGCAGAAATAGAACTTGGCTATCCCTTGGAACATCATCCATGCACCAAACCATCACTGACACAGGGTGATGACCTCTCTGAATCCTGGATGCTATGAAAATGCTGTGAGACCATACAGGGCATATACCTGATCCTCATCTGTGAAGAGTCAGTACACATAACATCGTTCTGCATGAAACATTCATCTCTCATGATATACTTTGTGTTTTCAGGATTACGGCAGAAGTGTCTTCACAGCCCTCACAAGCTGTTGCGTCCTAATGCAGCATGGATGGACATGGATGACTTGTCCATGAGTGGAGTGGAGCTCAGAAAAGTCTTCTGCATTGTTATAATGTATAATAGATAAACAACCATCCTACTGATCCCCAAGTGTTTTTTAGCATGTTGAAAATAACAGGTAGCTGCATTTCAACCATGTGAAGTGCTATTACAGCTACATGGTTCTCATAATCTCCCCACTGCATGGTAACCTGTACAGACAGACAACTCTCTCTCTCTCTCAATCTTTCTCTCTCTTTACTCATAACACATGAATGTTGGCGGCACACAACTCCACTAACGGAACTGGGTTCAAGCAATTCTGTGGGCAGCGCTGTGGTGTACGAAAGTTGTAACAGTATTTATGGCAAGACTGTGTATTGTCCATATCTAAGTTGTAAATCAGTAATTAAGAGGTATAGAAAGATAGCTTGATCTAATTCCAGGTATAAAACAAGAGTACATATTATCTATGATAAAGAAAGTGACATTAAATCTAATATCGAAACTAGAGATATTAATCTCAACTCTTTACTTTATGCAGATGATGTACTCCTAAACAAAAGTCTGTGAGATTCCCAAACTAAACTTAATACCAGAAGTAATAAATGTAGTAATGAAATTTCTAATACATGAAATGAAATGAAAACAGAAAGAAATGTGGTAAACTTCAATAGCATTCTCAACTGAAAACCTACAGATCAAATAAAATATTTTAGCTATTTAAGCACAATTTTTAGTGAAGATGGCAAATAAAATATGGAAATAGACAATACAATAAGCAAAGCTGGTATGGTAGGATAAATTTATATGAATAAGAGAGAAATAAGCCAATTACTAAACCAGCAGTATACAAGAAAATATTCAAACCAATTTTCACTTATGAATCTTAGAGTCAGGTTAGAAATAAAACAACTGATCATCATCAAATTCCTGCCATGTACTAAGGCACTTTGTACCAGATCAATCCAGCTATATCTTGGTCTTCTTGTCAACCTGGCAGAGAACACTTGTTTTGCTAATCTTTCCTCGCCCATTCTGTTTAAGTGATACCACCACCTGAGATTAGCTCTGCTAAAGCATTCCTGGATGCTGACAATGTCAAGTTTTTTCCTAATATACTCGTTTTAAATATGATATTGCCATTGATGACATCTGTTCACGCCTCTAATCTTTCTCAGAACTCTCATATCTGAGGTCTCTAGTCATTGGTCAAGTGTTTTACTTCTGACCCAGCTCTCAGATCCATAAATTAAAACAGGTTTGAACACTGTCTTGTATACAGCTAATTTAGTGTTACAACTAATTTCTCTCTTATTCCGTATGAATTTATTCAACTGACTTCCTACCATACCAGCTTTGTTGATTCTGTTGTCTATTTCCATATTTAATTTACCATCTTCATTAAAATTCGTGCCTAAATAGCTGAAATGTTTTACTTGTTCCACAGGTTCTCCATTCACAATGCAGTTGACATTTTCAACAATTCTACCTATTTTCATTTTCTTTGTCCTTTTAATGCTGACCTTCATACCATATCTATTACAACAGTTATTCAATATAGTCAGGGTATCTTGCAGACTTATAGGCGGATTTATTTAGAAGTATAACATCGTCCACATAAAGCAAAGAGCAGACATTAACGTCTCCAATTTTGATATCATGTTTAATACCACTTTCCTTCATAATGTGATTCATATAGATAACGAATAACAGAGGGGAAAATGTACATCCTTGTCTCACACCAGATTTAACATTAAACCATCTTCCTGTACTTCCTTCAATTCTAACTGCTGACTTACAACTCAAATAAAGACTAAGTATTGCTTGATATAATGCCCCATTGACACCATATAACTGTAGCATATTGAACAGCTTCTCTCTTGGCACCTTGTCATATGCCTTTTCCAAATTGACAAAACTTAAATACAGATCTTCGTTATATTCCCATGATTTCTCCACTATTTATCGTAAAGTGAAGACCTGATCCTGACAGCCTCTATTTGACCTGATTCCAGCTTGTTCTTCACCAACTTTTCTTCCACAATTCTTCTCAACAGTTTCTCAAGTATACTTGCATATATCTTACCAGGAACATTCAGTAGGGAAACACCTCTGTAATTGTCACATTCAGTTTTATTTCCCTTTTTATATATGGGTACTATGAGAGCTCTACTCCAATCATTGGGAATTCGTCCCTCTATCCAGGCATTCTGAACTATGCAGTGCAGCCACTGTAAGACTCTTATACCACCATACTTCAGCATTTCTGGTCTAATATCATCTACTCCTGCTGCCTTTCCACATTTCAAGCCTTTGATGGCTTTTTCTACTGCAAGTATGGATATGTATTCCAGACTGTATGCCTGTTGAGAGTTTTTTTACCACTGTGCTATCACTGCTTGTTTCATTTAGCAATTTTTCGAAGTAATTACTCCATACTTCAAGGATATCTTTTTCTCCTGTGTTCATGCCATCTTTATCATCTCTAACTCCTTTTACAGCATTCTTTCCTCCATTTCTAAGTTCTTCAACAACCTCCAGAATATCTTGCCACGAAAACAACGGGGGGGGGGGCTTTGTTTAACCAGGCGACGCCCCAGCCGGCATGAAATTTTGTCATGTTGTACCATCATTTTGTATTTTGGTTTAACCAATAAGAATACAATTTGGTCGGCTAAATCCCAAATTGCCAGACCATCCTCGTTCGTTCAGTATCCAGGTAGATACCCAACAGGGTGCACCACGAGAAGATGAGGATTGGACATTAGGTCAGAAGCCCTGGTCGGTTCTCCGCATTCCTTTAAAGGCTATATGGAGGTCTCCTCTCAGTTATACAGCTTTGACCCTTAAGCACCCCTTATCAGTTGTTTGACCCTTAAACAATTGATCATAGACTGAAAATCACAGAGATGAAAGTTCTGAGAAAAATTAGGAGAGTGAACAAATGCATCTTGTTATGGAAGAACCATATCAAGATTGGAATTTGATATTGTTAGCATTCAGGAATGTGTGAGCAGAGCTAATCTAAAGTTACATGGCAATGTTTAAATAGAATGGGGATGGAAAGGTTAGCAAAACAAGTTTTTTTTTTTTTTCATGATGGCAGGAAAAAGAACCATAGGCAGACTGAGATCTAGGTGGAATGGTACAGTAAGAAGTGACTCTTAGAAATCCTAAATATAAGATCTGATGATACACTGGAGTCCTGACAGATTTGAAGGAAAATGTCAATAGGAAGTTGCTAATGGTATAAATTCTCAACATAATACTATCATAATATCCTGTATATGCTCCCCCCCCCCAAGGGTAGATATCAGGAATTTAATGATGGAAATAGTGGAAAGGATTCAGAAGTGATTTCGCAAAATGACTGGTGAGAGTGCTCAGTATGAGAACAGGCTGAAGGTTTACAGGTAACCTGTAAAGTTTAACTGATATGCAGAAGAGAGAAGATGCAATAGGAACATATAAATAAATCAGTAAATTTTTAATGTATTTTATTTCTCAGAGTGAATAAGAAAAGCTCCTTTAGCCCTAACTAACATTCAGAAATCAGTCTCCTCCCTAGCATCACAATACTCATTGTGATGCTGTATAAGCATCACAATGATTATACAGCAGAAAACTGCAATTTTCTCTTGATCCTAATCTTTAACACTTATACTGTTATCTGTTATGAGTTCTACAGTCAATTTTTTGAGATGCATGCAGAGTTAAAAAACTGATTTCCCAAGAGAAAAATCCTACTAGCCTGCACCAAAGATTGAATAACTCAGTAATCAAATGGAATAAAAAAAAGTCTGTCTGGTCATCATATAGAATCAAACCTAGAACAGTCTTAGTGTTTCTTCTGACAATCTTCCCCTAAAATAGTAACAATGAATTACTAAAAGGATTTTATAGAGTAGGTGCTGACAAATATTCCAATGTATGAGTGGACAGAAGAGGAAAAAAGGGTCACGCTTGGACATCACGTAAGAGTGTAATAACTACATTTTAGTGTGTGTGTGTGTGGAAGAGCAGAGTGCATCACCTCTGGAGGCATGTAGGGATGCCATTAGCAAGAGTGTGAGATGAGACATTTTTTTGCAGGAGATTAACAAGTGGAATGAATTTGTTAGAAGTCTATATGCTCTGTCAGGGAATGTATTTAAGGAGGCACAGACACTGTGGTTAGAAGTTCATGAAAATGCTCTCATAATAACAGTAATATCCTCCTTTTTTTCTAAGCTATGTCATAATTCATACTTTTTAAAAATCTTAAATCTCTAAATGTAATGATTTTAATTTCTTTTTTGATTTTGTTTTTAATCTAAGTATATCTCACCTTCCCTTAATGTGTTTGGGTCAAGAAATGGTTCATATTAGTGTTTAACTGCAGAAATATTGGCATTTTAACTTAGATATTACAAAATCATCCATAAATAATAACAAAAAATATGAAAAATACAACCAAAACAATTATAAAAAATAATAAAAAATATACCCAAAAAATAATAATAATAATACCAAAATTTCTTCCAATAAAAAACACTTCCATATTCATTTCACCAACATTCAAGACAACAAATTAGGCAAGACTTCTGAACACAAGGACTACATCTGTTTTCACAAGTACAGCCATTCTAGTCTTGCAGACCATGCTCTGGATACACGCCACAGAATACGGTGGAAGAAAGCTACAGTAATACACCATAGCAAATACAAATTCGAAAGACTATTTATGGAATTAGTCTCAGCCCCTAAGAAACTCTCCAAACCTCAACAAATTTGGTTTTACACAACTGCCCCAAATTTGGGAAGCTTACATCAGCAGACCTTCAGCCCAATGGCCAAGAACACCTACTTAGCCCGCTAGAGAGCAGCATCAGGACTTTTAGGAGAACAATAGCTTCATCTCTTCATTCTTAGTTATTGTGTTGTAGTGCCTACGTGCACGTGCCTTTTTTTGTAAGTTCCTTTTGAAGATGGCAACGTGACGTTGCCGAAATATCGGAAATATTTATTCAAGTGTAATTTAATTTATATTCGTATCTATGTTGTTCAATTCCTTAAGTGATTTAATAATGCATAACCAACGTATGAGTCTGTCTACGAGAAGTAAACCCTAGTGGTAAACCCTACATGGCAACCTCCATAACTACAATCTAACTCAGCTATCCCAACTACATCTTGAATGATGCATTCCAGAAAAAAGAAGGAACGTGCAATTTCAAATCAGAAATTCCTTCCCGAGCCTATCAAACATGGAATCCACCCACCCCCAACCTTTTCACTCTGGTCTAGCTTAAGATTTCTTACTTCAATTGATAGCCAGGCAGAACTTACACTTTTCCCGAGGTGAGCAGGGCCCAAGGTGCTAGAGTGCTCTAAGGGATCCTTCTTCATTGTTTGGGACCCTTAAATTGGCCCTAATTTAACCCCCAGGTAGAGCCTCATGCTTATCATTGAAAGATGATTTCATACAGTCTAACTAACTAAATTGTGAGATTATCTTCTTAGGAAAAATTAACATTCATAACACAAACTGGCTCCCATTCTCCAACTTCATAAATCACGCTAGAAGGGAAGACAAATCATTTGTCATCAGTCATGATCTATCACAAATAGTTAAATAATTAGCACTTGTTTGTAATCTATTACAAATAGTTAACCCTCATAAATTCCTGACTCTTTTCCATACTCCAGTGCTTAAAAATGTGCTCTTCTGTCCATGATAAAAATGTAACATATGTTCAACAACTTAAATAAAAAACTCAACTTCTCATTCTGCTTATACTGCAATGCTAATTTCCTCACCATTCCTTAAATGGGGTGAAGACAACTTAGTAGTGAATTTCAATGCTGTTAAAACTCGGGTCTATCTTATTGCCCACAAGAGAGATCCTACCTCAATCTCGCTTACTACTGATAATGCTGCAATATTCTTTCAAGATCAACAATGTCTTCTTGGGGTGACTTGATGACATCCAGCTTAGCCTGGCAAAAACATGTTATTATATCAGTAGCAGTGTCTAAAAAACATGATGTTCTTTTTGATTCAAAACATTACTTCTATTCTGTTCAACTCCCAACATTTTAAGTCTGTGATATGACCAACTTTGGAATGTTGTTCTCACATTTCAGATAGTACACCTAAAACCTCTCTACCAATTCTTAATGATATACAGATGAGGGAGATCCACTGAAGAGGTGACTCCTCTCTAAGAGACTCTTCAGTCACACAGGCACTCTGTTTCCATGCTATGCCTCTTCTATAGATACTTTTGTCAGCATTCCTCTACCAAACTAGCCACTGTCATTGCTCAGCATTCTTCTAATCATGTAAGAACTAGAGAAGTCACTGGCCAACACCCATATACTGTCAAACTCCAAACACACCAAATGAACTTCTCACCTTCCTTCATTCCATCTACTTCGGTTCTTTTGAACAATCTCCCCATACTGCTTTTTCCCAGAGTACAATGCCCAATTCTTTAAGAAACATATCAATAGATTACTTTTTTACCTCCTTGATTACACACACACACACACACACACACACACACACACACACACATTCATTATGCATGCTGGGATAGTAGGAAAGAAGAGAGTAGATCAGCTGGCTAAAGAAGTGGCCATAGATGAACAGTTAAAAATAAGTTACTAAAAGTACTCCAAATTTGCTATGCTATAAAAACACTTGCAGAAGATTAAGCCTAAATTTGTGGGAAGAAGAACAGAAAATATCTAAAAATGGATCAACAACAAAAGAATTCTTGCCACATATCAGAAGCAGACTCTGGCTGAAAATATATGACAAGGTTTAACCATGCTACCAACATTAAGACACTACCTACACAGATTCCATATTCCAATATTATGTATTTGTTGTCCAAACCCTGAACAGACTGTCGATCACTTACTGTATGACTGTCAGCTTCCATCCAGATGCCGCTAATGTAACACATCAATCTTTTGGGAGACAAGTGGCCAGTGTCAAAACTGAGACTTATCCAAAAGTATTACTCAAAATTATTTAATTTTGCCAATAGAATCGACTTCCAATCATTGTAAAGTAATATAAACTACTCATAATGTTTGGTTTATATAGTATAAATATAGCATAAATAGAGTTGTAAAATAAGTGCCTTCCCTCAATGAGTCCGTGGACTCCTTCCAGGTGTCATGTAATAATAATAATAATAAATATGTGTAGATATAAAAATATAGATGTAAATATATGAATGTAAATGTAGGAATACATACATATAGATGTAAAAATGTAAATATGAATATTGATACAAAAATATAAATATGAATGTTAATGTTATTTAGGAACTACATGTAATATATGCAATGGAGTATGTAGGAAATAAAATAGGGTTACTATTGGGAGGAAAACACACATACGAACACAGTACACATCATGAAAATTATGCAAACAACTACTGCATTAGAGTAAAACTTCACAAAGAAACAAGCTGCACTGCAATCTACATGGTATGCTAAAGTTACCGTTAAAACTATTGGCCTGACCTCTGGTGAAAAAAAAAACTCACTACATCAAAGCTAGAGTCTATCCTGTTATAATTATTATCTATTAAGTTACAAAATTAAATTACGCTGGAGAACAAACATGTTGACACAAAAAAATACTTATATAAGTATATATATAAATTACAACAAACAAGTATGGATGATGGCCAATAAAAGCTGAAAAATTGCTTAGAGCCCTAAAGTCAGGGTTTGCTGGAAAACTAAGTGGGGTGAATGTGTGCCATCCGAATTCTTGGGATTTTTATGCCACCATTATTGTTATTAGGGTGGTTAATCAAAATTTCACAGCCTTCTTTAAATTTCCGTTCATAGCAGGTTTTTGTATGACGTAAAGAACAAGTACTTTTCCAATCAATTTGGTGTAGAGTGTTAAGAGCATGATCTGAGAGACCTGCTTCACCAAAATCATTAAATTTAATGTGCCGTTTGTGTTCTTTTTTATGGATAGGGATTGTACATCTAATTTCCCCATTTTCTGTTGTAGTTGGTGGATTAAGTGGTGGAGACTGAGAGCTGTAGAGTAGGAGCCCTCCCACAATGAGTCCTTGAACTTCCTGGAGGTGTCATGTAATAATAATAATAAGTTACAGGTGCAATAAACTCCAGGGTGTGCCAATGGGGAGAGAGCATCTTTAGAGCTGAATATGTTTTTTAATTTTAAAGGTGGTTTAGAAGTGGCATTAAGATTATAATGGTGTAAAATTATATAAATTTTTTCTGATAACCCTTTAATGTGTGGGATAGCTATGGTTTACTGTAATCTATATTATTTTTTGAAGTTTTATGAAGAACTTTATTAACTTCAAAGGAAAGTAACTGACCTTTGTTTAATGTACTCACATGGATTCGGCAAAATTTTTCTCCTGGAATCTCTGTTTTTCATCCCACAGAGAGGCACATCAGCCAGAGAACACATACAATGAACTAACAAAAATACACCATCTATGCAGTATGCCATCTACTGTCACTAATAGTGACCAGTACATGGCAGAGTACATAGACAATAGATGGATGGATGGATAGTGTTGTGCAGTGTGCAAAAGGAAGATTAAGAAGTGCATATGTTGGATTGATGATGATAATAGTAATAATATATTATTTGGCCAGGTTGTCCATTTTTTTTTTTTTTTTTTTTTTTTTTTTTTTATCAAAATTAGAGTTTCTTTTAGGAAAAATCATACTTCCTCCATTAAGAGGCCAGTTAACTCATCTTCAGTTGAAATGGGCTTTTAAAATATTCTTTGCATTCTAAATGAAATTTAAACCTAGGTCTCTCAAATCAAAAAGCATCATTAAAAATCTTTCTAGTCTCTGGCTAGAAAGACCTGGGTTCAAATCCCATCCAGGATGAAAAGAATCTTAATAAAGGATTTTTCAACTGAAGGTTACTTAACTGGTCTTATAAGTAAGTGGCAAGGTTTTTTCCTCTCACAAAACACATAAACTGGCCAGAAGAACAAACATACAGTGAATACAAATAATACACTGGGATCAAAGCCTTAGTTGCTTCAGGAATTATTCTAAATAAAAATAAAAGCATCAACAATATTGAATAAGCTACAGAGGCTTTTGTAAATCTTGTATTAAAAATATACAGTACTCAAATATAAATCAACAGAGTTCACTGGTGTCACAGATTGATCCATTTATTCATACAGCAACTCAAATACTTAGTGCCTGAAATACGAGCATATTATTTCAAAATATATCCGTGAATCTGCAAAAGCCTTATTCCCTTATAGGGAGTAGGCAAGGCTGTTTTAGCCCTTCTAACTTTTGGAGACTGAGGGAACAGTTCAATCTCCACTGGTAGTCAAGACAGGCCAGTTGGCCGAGTAGCTAGTGTATCTGCTCTCCAGACAAGAGGCTGTGAGTTCAAATCCTGCCAAGGGCATGATGTTTGTGATTGTCCTAATTACCATATATACTTCTGTGACCTTGTGTCCTGGTGCAGTATGACCCTTGATGTCTTTGTGCCATAAAAATAAATAAATAAAAAACCAGCAGCTAATCACAGATAGCTGGCCCAAGACTATCACTAATTATAAATGGCATCCAGTGAAGAAACAACAAGTGCTGCCAACTTGTGATCCCTATTGTAATGCTATATATTTATTGTCTGAGATAGTGTGGGTTCTACAGTCAATTTTGTTGAGTTTATGAGGCGAAAAATCTGAGTTTCCAGGAGAAAAAACCCACTTGCCCATAAAGGGAGAAAAGATACAAAATATTTAATAAAAAATATTTGTGACTGATAAATTAAAATGGCAGAATACCCTTTATGTCCAAAATTAGTTTTCAATTAAGAGCATTAAATTCTCCTTTCCATAACAAACTATTGCAGTCACTAACCGTGAAATTCTGAATGCGAAGGAAGGATAGGTGTCTGGATACCCACTGCAAAGTAGCTTTATATCCTGGACTATCTTCTTTCATGAAATATGACAGGTAAGTCATGCAAGACAACTCATCCATATTATGGCTGGCAAGATCTTCAGGTGTAATTATCATTGGTATGGAAAACACTTCTTTAGCAATATGCATAGCTTTGCGACAGTTTTCTATGCTAGAAAATTACCAAAAAAAAAAAAATTATATAAAAACTGAAATGTTTATCTCTATCATTCATAAAATACTAAAAGCATAGATCATTATAAAGACTTCTCAGGTGAAGTGATTTAAATACTGGAGGAAAACACCATGCATGTTTAAACCATTTTAAAAGAAATAATAAAAATAATAATGAAAAAAAAAACTTAAAAGTAAGCTTCAACCAACTGGATATTGATCTGAGATTAAAATTTAGGTTAATAATCATTCATTCATACATCTTCAAGGCCCACCTTTCCTAATTGGGTTGTGGGGGAAGCAGCTGCAAGAGAAATTTCCAATGGTTACGATCCACCACCAACAAGCTCAGGTGTTCTGGTGGGACTCCCAAATGTGTCCACCCAAGGTTTTGGATATAATCTATCCAGCGAGTCCTTGGCCTTCCATGTGGCCTCCCACCCTCTGGCTTGGCAAAGAGGGCATGCTGGGAGAGCCTCTCTTGTGGCATTCTGACCAGGTGCCCGTACCAACGTAATTGTGATCTCTCAACACAGAGAAGCAACGGTCGAGTATTGAGGGTTTCCCGAATTGCAGAGCTTCTGACTGTCAAGTCTTGTCAGCCCAGCAACCCTCAAAGGAACCTCATTTCAGCCATTTGGATTCATGTCCGCATTCTTTCGGTCATTACCCAAATCTCATGACCATAGGTAAGGATGGGGACATAGACTGTATTGAAGACATCCAGCTTTGCCTTCTGGCTTAACTCAGCTTTAATACTACCGAAACGGCCAAGCTTCCACAATATTGCGCTTGCTCAGCCAATCCGAGTATCTAGCGCTATGTCCCACTTTCCATCACTCGTGAATATGGATCCAAGGTATTTAAACTTCTCCACCTGCCTCAGTGGGACTCCACTCACATGTAGAGTGCACTGAGATGGTTGTCTTGAGACCACAAATGTTTCAGTTTTGGCCACACTGATCTTCATTTCGGCTTCTGCACAAACAGCTACAAACCTATCCAGGGTTCGCTGGAGGTCATCTGTGGAAGAGCTAAGCAGAACTAGGTCATTTGCAAAAAGCAGACGTCCAATGATACATCTTCCAATTCTGACACACTCACTGCCTCGGCTGTGCCTATCAATCCAGTCCATAAATATTATGAAAAGGAGGGATAACAGAACACACCCTGGGTGGAGGCCAACAGAGACTGTGAAAGATTCAGACTTTGTGCTATTTACCCTGACACAAAACTCCGGGCATTCATACAGGTTAATATATATATATAAATATATACACACACACACTGGTTAATATACAACAATCAAAATCTTAATGTATGACATCATATGAAAGACTGAAATAATCACCGCAAACATTTATTTTATAATCTGTTTGCAGTTAACATTGTTACACTAAACAATATGTTTTATTAAAATATTTAATAAAAACTATTATTTATTAAATAATAGTTTTTATTAATTAATATTTATTAATAATAGTTAATATTAATAAAAAATAAGCTAGTATCTAATGAAATACTAGCTTTGAAAAATAAAATGCTGGTGATAACCAGATATTTGACAATCGTGAACCCCTCCCCCTTCCTTAACTCAAATGATAGTGACCTAAAGAGATCTTTATCAAATATCAGATTTAAGTTCTCTTGGAAAATCCAGGTCTGCACTATCAGCCACTGTTGCTGCCATGAAGTTGTCTTTTGCTCACTATCATCATGCTTATATCAGCTAATCCAGGCTAAAGCTCTCAATCAGTGGGATTCTGGGCTGTGTCCAAAATGCTATAAAATGTATACATTATATGCATTAAAATTCTTATGATGTCTCAGACATTTTGATAATGTGAGGATTTGGAGTATTATCTAAAGCTATATGAAATGAGATCTTCAGTGTCTAAAATTTTTTTACGTGCAAAACAATTGTGAAACACATCAAAGAAAACTGTGATAATTCCCATTCACCGACCAGCCTTAATTGATCTTTATTCTTAGCCTTCAATACACATGAATTTAGATATAAGAGCTTCGCTATAAAATCTGCTACAGAAACACCAGGAGGAGGACCAATCAATGTTTATGAGTTCTAAATCTTGAAGCATTCATCATTTGAAAGAAAGGTTCACTATGCCATTTGCTTCCAAGTGCAAATCAAAGATTATTAAATTTAAGAGTCCTAAATCTTGAAACATTCATCTTGTGAAAGATTGCTACTCATATGAAAATATGACTTCTGCATTACTTCAACCTTAGCATCACCTGTGGGTCTGGCTCCCACTGACGAGACCTCAATAGAGGTCGAAACCGGTCTGGGTAGTGGCCCTTCCTATAATGCATAGCATTATAACATGTCTGAAAGGATATATGCTTTGCATTATGGGATACTGAGTCAGTATCCCATAATTCTAAGTCAGGTGATGTGAAGTCATTAGCTTCTTTACACGAGTTGCCCCAGTCCTGAAAATACTTCAGGTGAAAACTTTGTTTGCTTACACTTGGATAAAGGATCAAACCAAGTATATAATTTCTTGGTATCTTTAATTTATACTCTCAAAAATGAATTCCAAGAACTTGGCTGGCATTGCTACTGGAATAACAGTTTGTCCCATTTTTAATTTTCAGGATCTGCATAAAGAATATATTTTCAACAAAAGTGTACACAGATATTTTTTCTACTGAAAACTTGAACCCATTACTAAGAGCACATAAAGAGACACAATCATATTTGCTAAAGTTGTCTTTCAATTACCCTCATATTATGAGGGTGACAGTAAATTATGAAGTCATCAACATATAAAGCATGACCTACAGTGGGAGGAAGGTGTTCAGGTGCTGTTAACTTTGACAGCAAAAAGTGTTTGGTGTCATATGTGGATGATGTTTGAAATGGCTGAAAATGCACTCTTCAAGGGAAATGCATCTTTGTACCACCTTTGTGCAATGCGATCATCGTACATTCTTTCCATTTGTGTGAAATCTTCTCTGTTCTGAGACTCATATTATATAGCCTGGTCAAAATAACAGCCAGTCTTTCTGAACACTCTTTCAGAATTCTTGCTGATATCCCATCATCCCCTGTTGCCAAATTCTTATTCAAGAAAGTAATAAAAAATCTACACAGATTAATATTATGGCATTTATGGAGAACTAAGCTACCAACAGTCATATTTAATTGTAGCATAGTTCAAAGTCATGACATTTCTTTCTGTACATAGGTTATCCTGAAGAAGGACCTGTATTCCTAAGACATTTTTTATATAATCCTACCCGTGAAATGCTGTTAGCTTATAGTGCAATAGTAGTATTAGGGTAGGCTAATAGTTTGATATGAAAACTCTACTGCAGACACCAAACATTCGCATTTAATGTTTTTTTCAAACCACTTCAAGCCTCCAATAAACAGGGGTGGTAGTCTCACACAAGGCAAAGAAAGTCATCTCCTACCTAGCTTAGTTACATAGGAGATGAATAGAGATTAACTCTCCAACCAGAAGTGTAGATTAATTAACCAACTGGCTAGCAAGGATGGCTTAGTAACCATCAAGTTGTTGTCTTGGAGCATGCAATGGTTTATTCAAGATGTGAATAGTTCTGATATTGCAACCATTTTTAAAAGAATGTCTGTGATAGCCACTATGAAATCGTAGTGGCTCTCTAAAGATTTTGATGTCTCATTATTGTGACAGGTAGTGATGGGAACTGGCATGTAAATACCAGCTAGTGTTGAATTTCTCCTGTATACTTCAAAAGAATTATTATTATGATCTTTAATTTAAATCTTTTAAATCTGCAACTGAGATGAGAACATTCAGGATTTTTTTTTTTATTAAAACTGTTAAGAAAGTTGATGAAATTATGGAGAGTTTCTTCAGAGCC
Source organism: Typopeltis vanoorti (assembly GCF_054136105.1). Lineage (NCBI taxonomy): Eukaryota > Metazoa > Arthropoda > Arachnida > Uropygi > Thelyphonidae > Typopeltis > Typopeltis vanoorti. Next base: position 61,749,636 of record NC_143560.1, read on the forward strand.
TAGTCAATCAATGAAAACTTCATCCACATATCTTACCCATAATCTTGGTTTGGTATGGAATCTCTCAATAGCTGTTGTTCAAACCTTTCCATGTATAGGTTTAAGTGTAGACAAATTGCTGTGCCCATGGCTAAGCCTTCAGACTGTTCAAAATAGTAGTCCTGAAATCATGTGGAACATAAGCTTTTTTTTACAATGACTAGCTTTTCACACCATGAATGAAAACATCAAGTCAATTGACAACTCACAAAAATTCTGTACATACTATTCAATAATTAGGTACATAAATATGTATATATAAGTATAAATATGTATATATAATATGCATAAATATAAGTAGCAAAAGAAACAAGTGAGAGAATTAAGACCATGAGTCTATTGCTGCAGTATGACAGAGCAGAGCTGAGAAGGAGGGATCATAATAGCGAATGATTCGATGCATAGGTTATGCAGAAAGAGTGGTGTGGAGTTTGTGGATATTTGGAGTGAGTTTGATGGGTGAAAGGACTTATACAAGAAGGAGGATAGTTTGCATCTGAATGATTTGATGTTCAGAGTCTGTAAAAAGTGTTGTTGAATGAAATGAGAGTGGATGTGCAAAATCAGGGAAACTAGAGCTTTATCAAGAGGGGGAAGCTGTTGAGTGGAATATGCAGACATCAGTGAGCCAGTTGAGTGTAAGAATGTATATAAACCGCTTCAGACCTCACCACTGGTAACAAACCAGAATGGGATAGTTAGCATAAAGTGTCAGAATAGCAGTGGGCCTAAGGGGCTTTTGCACTTTTTGTACACTAATGTCAGGAGCATTCGGAACAAGCAGGAAGAATATTTGGCATTGGTCAGTTCATCCTGGCCAAGGTTATGTATTAGTGAGACATGGCTGACAGAAGATGATACAGTTAGTGGGATAGAATATAAAGGGTATAGTGTGTTCAGGGAAGATAGAGAGAGAAAAGAATGGGGGGGAGTGTTATTGATGACAGCCGAAGAACTGCAACCAAAGAGAGAAGTTCAACTGCAGGCCAGTTAAAATAGCACATCTGAGGCTATCTGGTATAAGATAGAGGTTAGTAGAACAAAATATACAGTTGGATGCTGCTATAGACAAGGGGATGGAAAAGATGATAGGGATAGTATGCATCAGCAAATAGACTCGATGAGTGGAGGGTGGGTAATTATTGTTGGAGATTTCAACTATGGGAACATAGATTGAAAGAAGGAAAGGAAACATGGGAGGGAGAAAGGAAATGGAATTTATGCAGTAGCTAATGAATAATTACCTGAGATAGCACATGATGGAATATACTAGGGATTTAAGAGTGCTCGATCTGGTAATTGCATCTGAGAATTTATCTGTAATGAATATAACCACATTCCTGCCAACTGGAGAGAGTGATCATATGATCTTGACCTGGAAGGTGGCTAAATGTGTGGAATTTTCAGTTCAGATGGGGTATATGTGGAATTACATGGCTGGTAAGTATGACAAGCTTAGAAGATTGCTTGGATCAGTGCCATGGCATGTGAAATTGCATGGACTGGATGTTGATAGTGCATGGGAAGTGGTGAAGGAGTGTTTGAGGGAAGTAATGGCAGACTACATACCTAGAATCAGGAGAGTAAATCAAGTGGGAGTTAAATGGATGAATATCATCATTAAGCTGGAGTTGCAAAAAAAAAAAAGAAAATATTGTGGAGGGAATTCAAAGTGAAAGGTGATGACCAACAGGCACATGAGCAGTATAAAGCACAGGCCAGAAGGGTAACCAGTGTGATATGAAAGGAAATTAGCACTGCAGGCTAAAGATAATCCCAAATGATTCTTTGGATATGATGCAAGTAAAAGAAAGAATGTTTAAGGCAGAATGATTCTAATGAATGCCAATGGTAGAGAGATAACTGAATCAGTCAAAATAGTAGAATTACTAAGTGAACACTTTGCAAAGTGTTCACTTAGTAATTCTCTCAGTATCCAGGTGGAGATACTGCAGTAAAGAGAAGCAAAGGCTTATATGGGCACTGAGGTAAATGAAATGCAGGTGCATAGCATATTACAGAACCTTAATGTGAATACAGCTGTGGGATTGGATGGTATACCAGTTCGAGTTTTACGTGAAGCTGCTAGGGAATTGTTAGTACCCTTGACAACATTGTTTAATCTCTCAGCTTTGGGTTAGTCCCAAAGGGATGAAAAGAGGGAAAAATAGTTGTTTCATTGCATAAAGGAAGCTCCAAGACTGATGTAGCAAATTACCAACTGATCAGCATATCAGTTGTTGTTGTCAAAGTATTGGAGAAGTTGGTCAAGAGTAAAATACAGGAATGGATAGATGGAAATGAGATACTGTATGAGGGCAAGATGGTTTTGTGAAGGGATAAGTCGTGCCTCAGTAACTTGCTCATGTTTTATAATACAGTGGCAGTTGAGTTGGATAAAGGTAATGGATATAGGGTTGGTGAGGTGGATAGAAGAATGGTTGATGGAGAGATATCAGAGAGTAGTTTATTAAGAGCAGAGTCCAAAAGAAGACCTGTGATAAGTGGCATGCCGCAGGGTTCTGTTTTTTGGACTGCTGCTGTTTAATTTGTACATTAATGATATAGAAAAGGATCTGAGAGGAATTGTTCAGTTGTTTGCCGATGATGCAAAGTTGGGGATAGAGCAATAGTTAATACAGATGATGTTAAAATTTTGCGGGATGATTTGGATAGACTGGCAGTCTGGGCAAAGGAGAATGGATGTCAGTTTAATGTAGCAAAGTGTAAAGTTATGCAATCTGGGGTGAAAAGATTACCAGCTATATGCTACATTGGTGGAACTGTACTCCAGGAAATTGACTAAGTCAGAGATTTGGGAGTGATAGTGGATAGGAAGCAACATTTTGGGGGTGGGGGAACATAGCAAAAGTGGCTAAAAACAGCTTATCATCATATTACTTGGTTGCTGAAGAATTATGATGAGTAGAGACAAGCAGGTTATTGTTCCTCTTTATCGAGCCTTGATAAGACCCCCATCTTGACTACTGCGTGAAGATCTGGATGCAAGGGTTTCTTGGTGATGAGGAGGAGGTGGAGAACAGAGGCAAGTGACCGAGATGGTAACAGTTCTATGGAATGAACCTTACAATAGGTTGAAGATTTGTGGTTACAGAAACTGGTTGATAGGTGAAAAGGGGTGATATGATTGAGACATACAAATTACTGAGGGGTTTTTATAAGATTAATTCAGAGGAAATTTTTCAGAACAGGACTGGTGGTGGTGGGAGAACTAGGAGCCATCCATGAAAACTGAGTGAGAGTGGAGTTAGCAAGTATTTTAGAACTAGGTTTTTTGATTGGAGAGTGGTGAATGAATGGAATAGATTGCCAGAATCTGTTGTGGATGCCATGACTGTAAATGAATTCAAAGCAAAATATGATAGATACGGCACAAATGTTGGATAGTGCTTGACATGATTAGGACCTCCCTCAATGAGTCTAAGGACCCCATGGAGTAGCCGGTAATAATAACAATAATAATAATAATAGTAATATAAGGAAGCAAGTGAAATGATATGATGTCTGACCTAGCATAAAAAAATACCAAGGCCTTACCTCAAATCAACTCTGGGTGGCAAATATAAAAGATCTACACATTAATGAATTAGGCTATGAGACAAGGTATGCAATATCTTGTAACAACAAACTGCATGTATGATACCTCATTCCTATATCTGACATCTGTGTGTGTGTTGAATGAATTAAAAAAATAAGTTTACAATTCAGAAAGTGTAAAATGCCTGTTTATATTTATGTTTTGTCTCAGTCTGTAGAAGCACACAATAAGGCTATATGAAACTAATAATTTTATTCAAGTGTTTTGAATTTATTATGTGGTTTTCACCAGCAATTAATTAAAAAATATGGATACAAGACATAGGGATTCAACTAATTATAACAACCTACAGTTATTATTTAGAAGTATTATTTTACCTGTTTGTTTTCCTGTCTCAGTAACACTAATTGTACTGACAGAGTTTGTATAATTCCTCAGCTAGCTCTATCACTTTTTAGTGATTCTTACACTGATAGTTTCTATCTTCTATTGAGTTTCAGGTGTTCCAGTAGCTGACTTTTCACTATTCATACTAGTTAACTGATGAAATCGATAGCGAAAGGAGAGAAGGGCCTTTTTAACCAGACTTTTTAACCCAATTAAAATGGTATCTGATCATGCTGCACCATCATATGTTTCTTCTGCCAATACAAAATCCAATTTGTTGGTTAAATCCCATATTGCTTGCCTCTTCATTCATACACAGTTTCCAGAAAGGTACCCAATAACTGGGTGCAATGCGAAAGTGAGGACTGGATGTCTGCTCAAAAGCCCTGGTCAATTTTCTGCATTCCTCTACAGCATTGGTTCTTAACCTTTTTTTTTTTTTTTTTTTTTGTTTGCTGCCCCCTTTCAACTATTTGTATGGCCTGGTGCCCCCTACTCAATTTTATACTAGGATAATGACTCAATAAAATAATTATAATATATTATCAGGCAAACCTAAACATATTTGAACTGATATGTTACCATCAACAATTTGAACTGATAGTTACTTAAAAATTAATGACTGATACAAATTAATTTTTACTCAAAAAATAGGTAAACTTACTGTATTTAATAAGTCAATCATTAGTAGCTGCAGCCTGATGAGATCCTGCCTAATTTTTCAATATCAGGTTCAATGTTCGAGAAACAGTCTCAAGTCCCCTCTTTCACTTATTTGCAAAATCTATTTCACTGGTTAGCTAACAATTGCAACATGATGCTGAATCTTTTCTCGACCAAGTATGAAGAAGGAAAAGCAATGAGCAGTAATTTTATTTCTTGCCGGAGCTAAGGATACTTGCAGTGCATGTTTGGCCAGAATCTTTTATACCCACACTGTTGAAATTATACTTGAGTTTCAAAATCATTTTTTAAGTCAATAAATTCTTCTCACAAATTTGGATGAACAGAAGTGACATTAGAAACAGATAGATTTATGACTCAATCAGGTACTTTAAGCTCATCAAAGTCTTTGAATATGATCATCGAGTCTTCTTTCAGTGTCAGAAGATGGGAACAATAACAATCCAAATATTTATTATCTAATATTAATCATCATGATTATTTGTAGACTTGGGAACTGCAGAAATTCTCATCCTGCAATGCTCTGCTTGTAGAATGTTAATTTGCTGATAAAGGAATTTATAATTCCCTTTGTTCTAATAAGATTCACTTTGCTTCCCTACAATTTGATGTTAAACTAATTTAATTTGGTGAAAATATCAGAAAGATATGCCATGTCAACCTTTTCCTTTTTTAGAAATTACACGTTCTAATCACGTGAATTAAGAAATTCCAAAACAGTATCGTAAAGATCATTCAAGCATCGCAGACAGTTTCCATTTGAGAGCCATCTAACTTCAATGTAAAGCAAAAGACACTCGAATTCTTCTTCATTTTCATCGCAAAGTTCCTGAAAAATACAGGTATTCAATGACTGAGCTTCTATTTTATTCACTGCTTTAATAACATCATCAAAAGTCTTATGTAGTCTACGACTATGATGTTTTGCACTAAGTGCTGTCTATGAAGAATGCAGTGAATTATAAAGATATTTGGAAGTGCTTCTTTTAAATGTGCTATAAATCCACAGTGACAACCAATTATAGCTGGTGCTCCATCAGTTGCACACAGAGTAATATTTGTGAGAGGTATGTTTTTAGCATTAAAAAACCTTGAAAATTGTAGAACCTTTTGTGTCAATCATCAGTTGTTCAGCAAATAGAAACTCTTCAATAATTTCTTCATTAGTATTTATATAACACACATAGGCCATTAACAAAACTCGGTTGTCATGTAAAGTTGTCTTTGTCTCATCAAGTTACAAAGAAAATTCTATGGTTTTTAAATCATCCCAAAGTTTTTTTTAATGTCCTTTGCCATTTCATCAATTCTTATTGATACTGAACTATTGTTGAGAGGAACTGATGACTTCATATTACTTTTACTTGGGACAATCATTGTATCTAAAACTTCATTTATAGCCAGTAAGATGAGAGTTTAGCCAATAGGTATGGTTTACCACATTTGTCAATTAATTTTGAAAGTTTGTAAGACACAACAAGTGTCCCTTCTCTTGTTGGTTACTTTGCTTTGCAACTAACTTTTTAAGTCAAGAACGATTTTTGAATTTAGTCTTTAATTCACAAAAGTACTCCACATCCTTTTTTGCTTTATTCGGATGCTTTGTTCTAAAATGTTCAATCATTCCTTCATTTGAGAAAGTTTTTTAACATATTAAGCACATTGATAACTGCTCATTATTTATAAATGGAATAACTCCATATTTCAAATATTCACTTGAATATTGATGACACTTTCTTTTTTCACTCATTTTAATGGGCTATGGTGCTACACAATCAACGAAGTGTGCCACACAATACCATGGGCTAGATTTAATCTGCAAACTAGGGTTGTCAGATAGGTGTTAGGAAAAGTAACAGATAAAACTTATAAAAGTAGTGGATTTTGCTAAAAATAGCCCAAATTAACTATTTTCAATGTAGAAAACTCAGACCAAAAAGTTGCCCAATTACTTAAGTTTCAATGTTAAAATTCTAAAAAATAAGTAGCGGATAAATTTGAACAGTATTGCCAGACATACAATATTCTCAATAGTGTCACCAAACATACAACATAAATAGGGATGCTAGATTAAATACGGAATTTTTTGCTTTTATTATATTAGTAGTATTATAATGTTTACCACTTCCCTTAGCGTTCACATCACCGGGGGGGGGGGGAGTACAGCCCAGGTTAAGAACCACTGTTCTACAGACTATGTGAAGGCTATGGGACTCTCAGTTTTCTAGCTTTGACCCATGGTTACTTGGCATTTATATGCAAAAGCCCTCCTTCGTGAACTACTTTGCTACAATTTCAGCAACATTAAATTCATGGCATATATACTCAAATAGTGAATTTGTTTAGATCATATTTCTCCACCTTTAAGTTTAGAAATGCAGTGAAATTTTCAAATGAAACTATTAATGTTAACAGATAAAGAATATAATTAAATTCGTTAAATTATATATTTTAATTTAAATTAAATTAAAATATATAATTAAATTAAACAACAGGATTAGTGAAACTTAAGTATTAAATAACAACCAATTATATTTCAGTTATAACTCATGTATCTAGTTAAAATAGCTACTCAATTTTACTCTAGTACAAGGGTGGGGAACCTTTTTAGTATCAAGGGTGAAAATTGCTAATTTAAAAACTTCCGCGGGTGACTGGAAAATTTTAACTCTTATATATAGTGTATGTAGTGTGCTGATGTACATACGAGTACATCAGCAAAGGGGCGAATTGAAATAGACTCGCAGGCAAAATTTCACCCGCAGGTGGGGGGTTCCTCACCCCTGCTCTAGTATATGTTTTGTCTTTGAACACAAGCAGCATAACTTGGCTGTGCCAGCTTTCTAATTCCAAACAGTTATATAAAGCTATTATTAACTTACCCATTTCTTATATCCAAAGATTTCCAGTGGGAGAAAAGTCCAGGCTGGCAATAATCAAGTAAGGCACTAAATATCATATAAAAATGAAGTTAGTTTATGATTTATATATCATTTATACTTATCTATAACTAACATAAGCACTATCAAGCAAAGACATCTCTTATTTAAAAAATAAATAAATACATATTTATTTATAAATTATTTATAATTTAATTTTTAATAAATAAAATGTATTTACAAGGGAGGGGGAGGTTGATGGAAAGCTCTGATAAACACCTAGAACAAAAATTAATTTTATGCCTTATATATTCTAAAAGAAAAAGAACAAATTATTACAATTTGATGAAACATGGGTTAAAGGGTTTTAAGAAGTGTTTTTTTTTGTGCTTATATCAGTTGCTTTATCATTTTTGTTCTAGGTTTATCAGAACTTTCCAGGCCCTCCCCCCCCCCTCACATTTATAAATAAATAAAACTGAAATGGAGAAATTCAGTACCACATGATGAGCTGATATTTAAGTTGCAGCACAGTCTATATGTCAGGTTAGTGAACTGGATTTGGGATTGGGTATCTGATAGGTATCAGAGAGCTGTGTATGGGGGGAGTAGTATCAAGAAGGCAGAAGGTTACAAGTGGGGTCCCACATGGCTAAGTGCTGAGTACTTAGTACCTTTATATCAATGAAACTGTCAATGAATTGCAGGGGTATATTCAGTTGTTTGCAGATGATGTGAAGCAGGGAGGGGGTTATTAGTAATAGTGCAGATGTGGCAGCCCTGCAAGAGGATTTGAATAAACTTGGTAGGTGGGCAAATGAATGGGGATGTCGGTTTAATACAGCAAAATTTGGTCTTGAAATTTGGGATACATCGATGGAGGTTAGATACTCTGTTGGAAAAACTGTACTGGAGGAAGTGGGAGAGGAAAGGGATCTGGGGGGGGTGATGATTGATAGGAACCCGAAATTCAGGGAACATATTACAAAGGTTGTGAAGGTAATCCACAGGACTGCTGCAATACTGAGAAGGACAGTGACTTGCAGAGATAAAAGAGTTGCCTTTCCATTGTATAAAGGCCAGATCAGACCACACCTGGACAAATATATACTCAAATTTGGACCCCAGGATTTGAAAGAGAGAAATTAACCGTGAAAAGAGTGCAGAGGGAGATAACAAACATGATATCAGGAGCGTATAATGTTAGTTATGAAGACAGGCTGAGGAAATGCAGAATGCAGAGTTTGGTAGATAGAAGAAGGAGAGGCAATATGATTGAGACTTTTAAACTGTTGAGAGGTAGCTGCAGGATTGACACTGGGGAGTTCTTTCATTTGATGGAACAGGGGGAAGGAGTGAGGATAAGGGGCCATCCATCATCATGCATATCAAGGATTTAGGCCTAGCATGGCCTGTTCCAGCCTTAGAAGTCATCGTTGAATCATTTAAGAGGACGTCCTGGTTTTCTTTTTCCTAATGGCTTGTACTTTAAGGCTTGTTTTGGTAATCTTTCTGTTTTCATTCTTTGAACGTGTTCCATCCATTTGTGTTTATATTTTTTAAATTTTTCTATTACTGGTTCTTGGTTTAATTCTTTCATAATTTCTTCATTTCTTTTGTGATCAAATAGAGTATACTTTGCAGTTTTTCTCATAAACTTCAATTCTGCTGTTGTTAATCTTTGTTTGTCTTTTTGTTTTATTGTCCAGATTTCGCTTCCATACATTAAGACTGGTAGGGCTAATGTATTGTATACTTTTAGTCTGGTTTGTTTTTGAACTAGGTTTGGTTTAAATATAGAGTTAATTACACCTGTTATTTTTAAATATTTCACAATTTTTCCGTTTATATCTTTTTCATATGTGATCATACATCCTAGGTAGTTAAATGAATTCACCTGTTCTAAGATCTTGTTATCTATTACTATTTCAGTTCTTGCTGGATCTTGTCCTTTAAAGGTCATAGTTTTTGATTTTTCTGTTGATATTATCATACCATATTTGGATATCTCATTTAGATCTAAAATAGCTTTCTGTAAGTTATCTTCAGAATTTGTAATTATTATTTGGTCGTCGGCAAAAAGGAGTGTTTAAGTTCACTGTAGAAGAAAGTTTAATTCCTTCATGTTAATTTTTATTCCATTGTATTATTATTTCATTTAAGTAGATATTAAAAAGAGTTGCTGAGAGGGGACATCCCTGTCGGACCCTTTGGTTTATCTCTCTCGTATATGATAGCTTGTGATTTAATCTTATTTGTATTTGATTATTTTCATATATACTTGTGATAACTTTTAGGATATTATTTGGTATTTATCTTTCTTTTAATATGTTAAATAATATGTTTCTTTTAACTTTGTCAAATGCTTTTTCAAAGTCAATAAATGCAATATCTGTTTCTAAATTGTATTCTCTTCTTTTCTCTATTATTAATTTTAGGCAAAAGGCTGGGTCTATACATGATCGTCCTTTTCTAAATCCATTCTGTACTTCTAAAATAAAGTTTTCGGAATATTTCATTAGTTTGCTATTTAAGATTCTGCTATATATTTTGTAACATGAATTTAGTATACTGATACCCTCTATAGTTTTTATGGTCATCTCTATTACCTTTTTTAAAGATAGGAATCACAATTGCTTTTTTCCATTCTATTGGGGGGATACCAGCTGAGTAAATTTTATTTAAAAATAATAAGAGTCTTTCTTTGAATCTTGTTCCTGCGTATTTATATAGTTCTGAACCTAGCTTATCTTCTCCAGGTGATTTTCCGTTTCTTGTTTCTTTCAGGCTGATTTCTAATTCTTCTTTAGTTATTTCCTCTTCATTTTTGTTAATTGTTTGCCAGTTGTCTTTTTTAAAATATTTGTCTGTCCACAGTTCTGTGTAGTAATTTAGAAATTCTTCTAATTTCAATTCAGTGTTTAATTTTATGTTTTCTTTGGTATCTGCATTTAAGTGTTTCAAAATCTTATATACATTGGGTCTTATTTTATATAAATCATGTTCTAAATTAAAAACAAATTTGTTCCATGATTCTCTATGTCTTTTTCTGACTTCTCTTTTAGCTATGGCTTTTATTCTTTTATATTCTATTTCATCTTCTAATCTTTTACTGCTTAACCATTTGTGATAGGCTTCTTTTTTCTTTTTGATTATTTCTTTGATTGTATCATCCCAGATTTTCATTTTTTTCCTTTTATTGAATTTTTTGGTCTTTCCTAAGCTTTCATTTGCTGCTGCATTTAGTATCGTTTTTATATTAAGCCATTCTATTTCTACTTCTTCATTTTATTTTATTTTATCTAGATATTGGTTAATTCTTTGTTCATATAGCCATTGTACATTTGTGTCATTCAATAGTTAGTTTTATAAACAAATGTTCAATTTTTCTTTCTGTTCTTGTTACTTGTAGCCATTTAGGTGGTAATCTTAATTTTATTTTAACAAGGAAGTGGTCAATGCTTATTTCATATCATCTGTGAACTCTAACATCTAGTGAAAATTTTGATGTCTTTTCATTTAATATGAAGTAATCTAATATTGATTTCCATCCTCTTGCTGCCCAAGTATATTTATGTATGTCTTTATATTTATAGAAGGAATTCATTATTTTTAGGTTATTATAAACTACAAAGTCAATCAATTTTTTTACCATTCCTGTTTAGAGTATGTTCTCCATGTATTCCTATATTATTATTAATTTTCGTGTTTCCAATTCTTGCATTTAAGTCTCCTGCTAAAATTACGTAATCATTTTTATTTATTTTATTATATATGTTTTTGTAGCTGATTATAAAAATCAATATTATCCTGTTCTCTTCCTTCTTCTGGGCATACAAACCAATTATTGTTAAATAGCCTCTATTTTTATTCTAGCTTCTATTATTCTTTCATTCCATAATTTATAATATTTTAACTGTTTTGAAAGGGAGTTATGAATCCAAATCATGACTCCTGCTTGTGCTCTTTGGTCTCTGTCGACTCCACTGTATATCACATTAAATTTTCAGTTCTCATAGTGCCTTTTAATTTCTTTTTTGTTTCAGTGATTACTGCTATTTTAAAATTTCTTTCATTTAATAATCGGTCTAATTCTATTTCTTTATATGCTATTCCTCTTACGTTCCAGTTTGCTATGTGTATTATATTTTGTCGTTTCCATTTTCGTTTTCCCTTTTCCATTCCAGGGTCGTTTCCCATAGATTCAATCCGATTATCTTTTTCTGTCAGCTTACAAGTAGGATTATGTTCTCCATGTCAGGAGACTAGCCTGACAATGGAATAGTTCAGTGGTAGGGCTGCTACCTTAAGGCTTCTGAACTAGCCTTCTTCCAAATTTAAACCCATAGGAGGAACAGGGTATATTCAAAGGGAAAGAGTAGATTATAGAAGAATTATAGTAAAGTTTATAGAGAGGGCATAGTTGTAAAGCCAAAATGAAAAGACCCCATGGCACTCGAGTACACTAATAGCATAAGGATCATAAAAAAAGAAGAGTTGGCTGATAAGGCCTTATAGCCAAAGTAAGTGGATCTTCCTCAAAGTAGAAGGAGAGGACAGATCAAGCTAGGGGTCCATGAGAGTGCCGCTTCCCTTACAATCGAGATGATTGCCCCTTATGGCCCTGTTGGTCCACGAGTCCTTATTCAGTATATTCAGACCACCCCACCATACACACACACACACACACACACACACACACACACACACACACACATGGTAGGCTCCCCGATCCACCACCCAGGGAATGCACTCTCTAGGGGTTACAGGGGCCATCCATGGAAGTTAAAAAGGAAGTTGTTAGCAAGAGGATAAGGAGTGGTTTCTTTGCATGGAGAGCGGTTGAACTGTGGAATTCTGTGACTAATAGAGTGGTGAAAGCATGAACAGTCAATAAGTTCAAGGAATAATATGATAACTAAATAACTTAAGGAATTCACAACGTATACTGGAATATAAATTAAAATAAACTTTAATATATACTTTCTATATTTCGGCAACGTCACGTTGCCATCTTCATGGGAACAATAGATTAAGACACATGTACACAGGCACTAAAAACAGCAAATGAGGTCGAAGCAAGGAAACTACTGTTTTTCCTAAAGTCCTGATCCTGATGGTGCCCACTAGCAGGCTATATTAGATATTCTTGGCCGTTGGGCTGAAGTTCTCAAGATGTACGTCTCCAAATTTGGAGTAGTCTCATGCATCCAAATTTGTTGAGGTCTGGCATGTTTCTTAGGGCTGAGGCTGATTCTATGTATAGTCTTTCAAATTTATACTTGCTGCGGTGTATTACTGTGGCTTTCTTCCACCGTATTCTGTGGCATGTGTCCAGAGCATGGTCTACAAGCCCAGCTCGGCTGTACTGATGAAACCAGATGTAGTCCTTGTGTTCCAAAATTCTGATATTTGCTGTCCTGCCTGTTTGGCCAAAGTAGGACAGCTTACAGCTGCAAGGGAGCTGGTATACACCAGGTAGGTCTAAGGGAAGCGGTGGTCTTTAGTGGAGCGAATAAGGGATGCCAATTTTCTATATGGTCTGTAACAAGAGGTCAGGTCATGTTTATTCAGGATTTTGGTAATTTTTTTGCATTACTAACAAATTAAAAGTTTTAATTTGTTAGTAACTTCCACAGGCCAAGAAGTGACCTTCTTAAGGAGCCTATGGAGTTTTCTAATTTGTGAGTTGGTGGGACTGTATTCAATGGGGTGGTAAGTAGCCCAATCTAATAATAAAGCATTAAGCTTACCTGTGTAGTCAGTATGGTTGAGCACTACGGTGCGTTCCTCTTATCAGCTTTGGTAATTACTATTTCTTTGTTTTTCTTCATTTCCTGTAGAGCCTTATATTCACTATTGGATATGTTGGTTTTTGGTGGTCTAGCTTTGGTGAGAACACAGGCTATATCCAGTCTAATATTGTTGGCGATGTGGTTTGGAAGGTGGCGGATACCGCGTTCAATCTGGATCATAATTTCTTTGACTGGTATTTTTCTAGGAGCAATGGTGAAATTATGGCCACATGCAAGAGCATTGAGTGCTTCAGGCTTCAAAATAATGGAAGAAAGGTTGACTACTGTGTTGAGTGGTAGTTTTGGATCGGAGGTAGAGTTCTTTTTTAAATTATCAAATTTCTTGATATGTCGACTCTGTATTTTCTCAAATTCTTTATCTGCCGAAGTGCACGAGATGTCATACAGAATTTACCAATTTACCAAAGTTCATGATTCAGCGTGATGGAAAGCTCTTCCTCTAGAGCTCGAATAGCTTTCTTTGCATCAGCTAGGAGAACACGAGTGGCAGTAATTTGTTCAGGAGCAGTGGTGAAATTCCCACCAACTCACAAATTAGAAAACTCCATAGGCTCCTTAAGAAGGTCACTCCTTGGCCTGTGGAAGTTACTAACAAATTAAAACCTTTTAACTCTAGACCCCCCCCCCCCCGTATATATGGGCTCCCAAAAATACATAAACAAAATGTGCCATTACGTCCCATAGTAGATGGCATTGATTACCCCACGTACAAATTAGCCAAACATTTAGCCAAAGCGCTCACACACTATACTGGCAACACACCATCACACATAAAAAACTCAGCCCACTTAAAAGTCAGTGTAGAAAACCTTACACTCCAACATACTGACATAATGGTCAGTTTTGACGTCTCCTCCTTATTCACAAATATCCCACTCAGGGAAACCTTAGAGCTCATCCAAACCAAATTTCCCCCCAATATCTTAGCCCTATTTCAGTTCACAATGAATTCAAGCTATTTCGTTTGGCAGGGGAAATTCTACAAACAGATAGAGGGGACAGCCATAGGTTCACCACTCTCCCCACCCTTGGCCAACTTCTTTATGGAGACTTTTGAAGAGAAAGCCTTAAAGTCTGCCCCACAAAAACCTACCATATGGCTTCACTACATTGATGATGTGTTTGCTATTTGGCCACATGGCTCTGATACACTCCTCTCTTTCTTAATGCACTTAAACAACCAACACCCCCAGAATCAAGTTCACCCTGGAAAAAGAGGAAAATAACAGCCTCCCTTTCCAAGACACACTAGTCACCTGCCACCCTAATGGAACCTTGGTTTTCTCAGTTTATAGAAAACCCACCCATACAGGCAGGTACATTCACCAACAATCCCCCCCCCCCCACGCACACACACAAGAAGATGGAGTTATTAAGAGACTATACAACAGGGCTAAACTAATCTGTTCAAATGACAATGTCCTAACCACTGAACTAAATCACATCCTTAACACTTTCTCAGCGAATGGCTACAACCCCCAAAAAATACTAAAACCAGTAAACCACAGCCCCCCCCCCTTTACAAAAAAGATTACTCTAAATCCATCACCATTCCCTACATCTGGGGCACTTCGGAAAAAAAATACCATAACCTGACCTGACCCCTTGTTACAGACCATATAGAAAATTGGCATCCCTTATCCACTCCACTAAAGACCAACCACTTCCCCTAGACCTATCTAGTATATACCAGGTCCCTTGCAGATGTAAGCTGTCCTACTCTGGCCAAACAGGCAGGACAGCGAATATCAGAATTTCGGAACACAAGGACTACATCCAGTTTCACCAGTACAGCCACTCTTGCAGACCATGCTCTGGATACATGCCATAGAATACGGTGGAAGAAAGCCACAGTAATACACCGCAGCAAGTATAAATTTGAAAGACTATTCATAGAATCAGCCTCAGCCTGAAGAAACATGCCAAACCTCAACAAATTTGGATGCATGAGACTGCCCCAAATTTGGGAGACGTACATCTTGAGAACTTCAGCCCAACGGCCAAGAATACCCAATATAGCCCGCTAAGGGACACCATCAGGACTTTAGGAAAAACAGTAGTTTCCTCGCTTTGACCTCATTTGCTGTTTTTAGTGTCTGCATGCACGTGTCTTAATCTTATGTTCCCGTGAAGATGGCAACATGATGTTTCCGAAATATAGGAAGTATATATTAAAGTTTATTTTAATTTATATTCCAGTATACTTTGTGAATTCATTAAGTTATTTAGTAATCATGTGCAATCAACGTATAAACCTTTCTACGAGAGTGATATAATAGACTGTGTTTTCTAGACTCTGGCCTACCACGATGAGTTTTCTGACTCCATGGGGGTCTGAATCATTATCATAATAATAATAGCATTCCCTTAAGACATGATAATATGTTATCAATCATCAAATCCTATTGCCTTATTGAGATCAAAATTATTTATTTCCTCATATACCTCCTGCTCACTCACAATTAAGCCATCCTCTCCTATGTCCTCTACACTTAAGTTTTCATGAGTTCATAGCGATGAGGATGAAACATGTTCATAAATTGTTCACTGAATGCCTCAATGATGTCTTCTGCAGCAGTTACGATTCTACCCATTTTCATCCATTAACATCTTCTTACCACAATTATTCTTCTTTCTAATTGCCACATATCTGAAAAACTATCTAGGTTTTCAGATATGTGGCAAAACCACATATATATATATTTTTTTTTTTGGCCTGATTTGCTAATTTCTGTGTTGTTTTGCAGTTCTTACCAATTGAATATGATAGACTGTGTTTACTAGGGTGGGCCTCCCACAACGAGTCTTGTGACTCCATGAATGCCTGAATCATAATAATAATTAATAAATAAATAAATAATTTAAAAAAGATTATATATAAACTGAAATGGAGATGCAAAATAGGCTTGGAGTTGGATATGAGAGTGGCTAACTGACTGATATCAGAAAGTGTATGGAGAATCTGTGTCTAAGAAAACAAAGGTAACCAGTTGGAATATAAAAATTCATCAAAAACAGTTAATAAAAAGACATTTGACTAAAGACAATTCAGTGAGACAATCTGCTGAAAAAAAAAATAAAAAAATTCACCAAATAACAGTTATGTGAACAACAATTCATTGAAAAAGCAATTTGCTGAATGAAATTCCCAATAAAAACAACTTCTCAAAAATACAATTCATCATAAAAATAATTTATGTAAAGAACAATTCACTGATAAGTTCCAAAGCTTGCTTTTCACAGTTCGGTTAAGCTTGCAAAATACTGTTTTAATATTTTCATTAATATGATCTAAAATTATCTTAAGATATAATATGATTTGGCATTCATCTAAGATTTTAATAACTATGTTTTGTTTTAGAATTTTGATCTGTAACGTGTATGTTCTACTTCATAGCAAGCCTGGTGATTTTCCTTTAATAGTGTCAATATTTTAACTTACACTATCAGAGATATCACACTATCAGGTCATTATCAGAGAAAAGAATGTGAGTAGTACTCCTGTAAAATATTTATATTTAATCAATACTGACTAGAAAATACACTTTACCTATTTATGGATTTTGTTTTCTTGCATAAAATCCCAATATCATAACTAATAATCAAAAAACCTCTCATTTGCTTTTTTTGCTCTTTGTTGTCATCACTGGAAACTGTGAAAGCCCTGTGAAACTGTGATGACAACAAAAATCAAAAAGAAATAACATATCTTAAAGATATAACTCCTAAAAATGGATAAAATCTTAAATCCATCAATAACATCATAAAGAGTCATGAAGATTCTTTACAGGTAATACTTGGATAAAGGATTACACAAAAAATATAATTTCTTGGCAACTTTAATTTTATTTATAATGAACTGAAAAAACTTTCTACAAATATTCCTAATCCAGATTATTTTAATCATAACATGTTATATGTTTTCAATAACTGTATATAGGAAATATACAATTTCTGCATTACTTCAACCTTGGTATCCTTTCCAGGTCTGATTCCCACTGATGATACAGTAAGTAATGTCCATCTTCGGGCTTGCTTGCTTCCTGGAGAGTAGAGAGGTTCTGCTTAGTAGTAAGTTTTTGCCTGTCATTGAGTAATGAGTTTGGTAGCGATCCTTTGGGGTTGCTCAGTGAGAGCAGTTCCCAGTGGTAGGGTGAACCTGTCACTGAGTGGAACCTGCTAAATAATAAGTTAAATGATCATTTAGGTCACTCATTGATTGAGCGATCTAAGAGATCACCTGAGATTTTGGAGAAAGCCTGCACTTTAACAATATTAATGTTCATCTTTAGCCTTACTTGCTTCCTGGGAAGTAGAGGGCTCAGCTCAGTGGTGGCCCTTTGCTTCTCACCCAGTAAAGCCACCAATGAGTTTCCAGTACTGGAGTGATTCAGGTCGGAAATAATAAGTTAGTAATGATCCTTTAGGATAACTCTGTGAGATTTATGGTGATCTTGTTGATTACCCTTCCCCCCCCCCCTCACACTTTGAAGTACCTTAATAAAGGTCAAAACCACTCTGGGATGGCTCTTTTCATAATGCATAGCACTATATATTCCCAAAAGAATATTAACACAATTAATATGAAGTCATTAGCTCTATACATACTGTTTTTGTGAAGTCTAGTCGTGAAGATCCTTCATGTGCAAAATTTGTATGCTTACACTTGGATAAAGGATTAACCACGCTACCGGCCAAGATGTATATATACGTCCCAGTTATCATGGATGCGAAGTGCATATTAAAATTGTAATACCATGGATATTACATTGAAATATATGATGGATACAAAGCGTGCGAGGATGCGTATTTGATAAATAATGGCTGGTAAGGTGGTTAAACAAAATTAAAGTTGCAAAAAAATATAATTTCTTGGCAACTTTACTTTTATTTATAACCAGGTGAAAAAACTTTCTATAATTTTAGATCATTACACATTCCAGTGAATATATAGCAGTAAGACATCTACAAAGATACTGTTCCATTACCCTACATAAAAAAAAAATGTTAGATAAAATAGCAAAAATACTCAAGCAATACAACTTAAGAGTTGCCTTCATGCCACTACAAAAAACTGTCCGTGATACTAGGATTTCCAACACAAGCTTACCCTCCCCAACCCCTCAAAATGACCAGGGGTATACAAAATTTTCTGTACATGCAATATCTGCTATGTGGGTCAATCTGGGGAAATATGAAATCTGCCTCAAAGAGCATTAAAGTTGTAGAGAAAAAATGAGTGCATAAGTCACGAATGGTGTTTCATACCAGCAAAGAAAAATATCAGGTACTTTAGCAGCTAACAGGAATGTCATACATATTCCTGTAAAATTTTTTAAAAACAGATTTAAAAATCTAACGAAATGATTCATTGTCCAACTTGTAACAAATACCAAGATTTTCGTCAGCATATATCAGAGATCTACATATTAACGAATCATGATATGAGAAGATAAAGAGCACATCAAAACAATGAGCTACACATCTGATATCTCAATGCATTATTCAACATCAGTTTTAGTTCGTTCAAGGTATAACAGTTATTAACTTAGAAATCTTTCTGTTAATACCGTTTTTATTCTATTTTTTGTACTTAATTTGAAGTAGTAAATAACAGGATGTACAAAACTAGTACTTGAAAAATTTCTTCTGAATGTTATACATAGTTCTTGCTTGATAAATAATTATTTTAAAAAAAATGAGCAGAGTTGCAATAGTACAGCACTATTTTCCATAAAGGAGATACACTATCAGACCTCTTCAGTTGGGAGGCAATTTAATATTGCTTTACAGCTACTTTTTTTTCTGTAAACCTTTCTATAAAAAATCTACACTTGGATAAGACTAGTTATCTTCCAAAGAATCCTGTGTTTAGAGGACACAGCATGATCTGCAAAGCTGGATTCACAGACTGCTCAAGACTACTGAAATCCGAAGTACTTTTTCATTATCTGCAACAAAAGCAAATCATCCAGGTTGGTCAAAATATGATAACACATAAGAGCAAGCAATCTGGTAGACAGAAAGTTTGTCTTTAAGTGAAGGAAAAAAATTTCTACTTTTCTTTCTTCACCTAAAGGACAAACTTCCTGCATTAGAATTTTCAGATGTCTACTACCAAATTATTCCTTTTGTTTTGTGATTTAACATATGATAGTCAATTCAGAAGATCTGCCTCTATTCAAACAAAGAGTACATCAAGTTTCATGAACCTGAACAGCCTGTAATAAATTTAGTTTAATCCTTTATCCAAGTGTGAGCAAACAAAGTTTGCGCCTGAAAGTATCTTCAGGACTGGGGTAAGGTGGTGCAACACCAGGACGACACCTTGCAAAGGTGGAGCAAGCTACTAACACTCCTATCTCAGTATCTCCCATAATGCAAAACACATCTCCTTGTGGATATGTCTAATGTTATGCATTAAGGGAAGGGCCACCTGAACAGCCTTGATTTGCAGAACATGCTATCTCTTCTCTAAACACAAGATCCTTTAGAAGTAAAATGAAGACATACACAAGAGCAGATGTCTTACAGAAACGTATACAAAGAAGGTAGTGAAGCATTCTTAATTAAATCACTCTAATCTCAACAGATGGTATATCTTGTACTCCTCAATTCTGCACATCTTTTATAGTTGTTTTTTTTTGGAGGGGGGATAATTGACATTGTCTTCCTAAAGCATTAGTCATGTTAATCAAATTTTTGTGTTACGTCATATTCTATTCCAATTTATACTAAGAACACCCATGAAATATGGACAAAACTTTTATGCCAATAAATAGCTCATTTTTACATATCTTATTCATATGAATTTAGTTATATCCATTTCTCCCAGTAGTGTAACTGGGTGGAGACAATATTTTTTTCACTATGTGTGTGTGTCTAAGAAAGCATACTCATTTTCAGCCGCATTTATACTTTTGGAAGCCCGAAGCGCAACATCATTATGAGGCCCTCAAAAATAAGCATTTTTTTAGTTTATTGAAAATAAAAATCAACATTTCCATAATAACTCATTTTAATAACACAATACAACATTGGTATACATATATTTGCATTTTAAATAAAGTATAAAAATAAATCAGTTCAAATTTAAATAAAAAAATTAATAACTAAAAGTTTTTTTTTTCTGGCTTTGGTTTTAGCAAATATATCTATAATGTCATCATAATTGATCGAGTCCATTACATCTGATTCAATGCATAATAACGACAGGTCACCTGTTTTATTTTGGTGCAAGTTGGTTCTTAAATAATTTTTTATTCGTTTCAACACTGAAAATGAGCGTTCAGCACTTGCATTTGAAATAGGCATCGTCAAAAATATTTTTTAAATTGTTTCTACGTTCGGAAAAGTACGGAAAAGTAGACCTTAACCCATCATTTATAAATTTGTACATATTTTTAATTGAAGAATTTTCTTCCTTTATCATTATTAAAAATTGCTTAACTTCATCAGTAAATTTTTCTGGATCAATATCAGTCCCATAAGTTTGTAAAATTTTATCAATACTAGTCTTGTACTTGTCTTGATCTATATCTTCCTTCAAAAAAATGTCAAACATATCTAATATGTCGAAATAGCTTTTTGTTCTTTCATTAATTTCCAAAATTAGCTTATCGCAAATGACATTAAAAGTGTTCATAGCGAAATTTTCTTTCTCATGTAATATAATCTCATTGTTAGATTGTGAAACTTCGTCACTCATTTTTTTCGTTTTTTAACTCTTTCCTTTTGATCTTTAAATTTTGTCTCATATTTTAATAAATTCGTCTCTTCATTTACAGCAGCAAAACTATTTCTTATATCTAAAATAAAACCAACTAAAGAGTGTAACAAATTATTAGCCTAAAAACAAATCCATATCGGGATCTTGTAGAGATTTACTAGTAGCATTTATTTGTTGTAAAATTTTGTTCCACATAACTGTTAAAATTGCTGTTTCTGGTTTGTCAAAATGTTCAGCCAATGATGAGCTCTCTAATTTAGAAATAGGTTTTTCATGAAGAGAAATGGATAGTTCAAGTAATGCATCTTTAATTTGTTTATATCCACGTTTCAAAGCCAATATAGCGTCAGCCGTTGCGGAACACCTCGTTTCACTTAGTCTTTTAACTGTTAAAGATTTATTTTCTAAATATTTAAGGAGTATACTCCATCTTCTTGTTGTGAAAAGTAATTATATACATTTTGAATAAAACAAAAATATTGCACTGCTTCTGGACAAGATTCCACGGCATAGTTGCCAATTAAATTTAAGGAATGACTACAGCACGGTATATAATGTGCAGAGGGAACATCGTGCACATCGCTCGTATATGCTCAGTAGAATGCTCATGATCACATAAGGTTCGTGTTATATTTCCCCAGTCATTAAAACCCTTCATTAAGCTATTATTTGATTTAGAAAACAATTTACAAACAAAACAGTAAATTGCTTTACTGGTTTCTGAAAAAATTAGCCACTCTTGTTTCTTCTTTGTTCCATTCGCCTTTTTATAGTAAAAAGGTGATATATTTACATTTCTGACATATATTCTATTGCGTTCTGTGTATTCTTTTTTTAAATTTTCGATTTTACCAACATTCTGGGACAATTTATTAAAATATGCTCGATAAACTGTTCATTAATAGTAAGTGGCCACACTGCTATATCAGTAGGATAAGAGATAGCTTGCTTGCAGGTAAGTACAGACTCCGATTGAAAATTTTCTTCAGAATTCTCTTGATTTGTTTCATTTACTTCTTTCTCTCCTTCAATGTTTTCTACATCATTTTGATGTTCTTCATTTTCACTTTCATCTCCTCCTGATATTGATATCAATGTTTCATTTTCATTCTGAGAACTGTGAAGTACAACTTCAGTTCTACGAAATTCTTCATTTTATATAAATAAATGACTAACTTATATCGATGGATTATAAATAATTATGCAACTTCTACGATACTTTATTTTTAATATTAAATTTTCTAAATAGTTTAAAATCTTTTAATGTAATTCTAAATATATATATTATTTACATTTTTAAATATTCCATGTAACTGAATCATAATTAATTTAAAGAAAGATGTAATTAAAATATTTCTGTGAAAGATTTCAATTGCAGTGTTGATCATTGATTTTGAGAACATTGATTTTGTTTGACAAGCTGCATTGACAAGCATCATAGTTGCTACAAAAATTCTGAATACCGAAAAAATATTAAAAGTAATAATTTAGTATAAGGATAAAAGTTTTTTTTTAAAAGAATTTAAATGCAATCAAATTAAGCTTGCTAATCAAAGTAAAAATTGGAACTTCATGAACTAAAGTTCAGATATTCTCACTAAAAAGAAAAATTTTGAATTTATGGTAATAAAAATTATAGCAAAAATCATTATATTTATGGAATTACAACAGTTATTTATTACAAGATTTATTCAACTCCAGCTTGGATTTTTTTAAGTTGCAGTAATAAGCATAATAATTCCAGGTTTTGTTAAAACGTAGAGGCAATAAATAGTAACGATAACTTGCTATGTTTGCTAACATCCACTTTTTACTCAACATTTTACCCTAAAATGACTAGAATCTTGATGCACAAAAAAAATGAACTGAAAAATCAATTTAATTTATAAATAATAATAAACTTGAAATTCAAATGCTCTATTTATGTGATATAGAAACTGCTCTTACCCAACTAATTAATACAAATAGCAGCGGCACACAAGAAAACCTCTGTTGTCTGGAAAGTGTTTCAAAATAATCGCAAAAACTTTCTTTAACTCAAAAACTTATTTACTCTGTTTACAATATCCACTTATTAAACTTCTAGTATACTTGCAAAGAGGTTGGCTAACTCTCTATGAAGTCACTTTTACAAATTGTATATCAACTTCAAATATGGCAATAGATTCTCTTAATGACACTTCTTGTTACTGTTAATCTAAATCTCAATTGTCGAACTAAAACACATTATAAGAGGAATTGTACAAAGGTATATAACTTGCAAAAGCTCTGTATTGCACATTCAGTCAAAGGTCTTGCTCAAAAAGTTCTAAGGCAATTCTCTCATCTCAGATCTTGAGCTTCCTTCAGGAAATCTGGCTTCAGAAATATCTCATCGGGAAAATAGCAGACTGTGAAGTGTGCCCTGTGGTACTCATATACAGCTCTGGCAAAAAAAAAAAAACTTCCGAGCGAAGGTGTTTCAGGTAATTTGTCCCGCCTTTTCTCCTCTGCTTGGGCTCACCAAAAATGCCTGGAACTTCCTCCTTTTTCTGCCTCCTCCACTAACTCGAATTGCTGCCAACTGTCAACCGGGATTCCGCTCTGGCATGGAAGCTTTTCTCCGGCGATTGGAACATCTTCTTTCGGCAACTCGAAGCCCTCTCTTAAGACTGGAACCGGGAAGCTCCTCTCTGGCAACGTCTGGAAACAGGAAGCACTCTCTCTCTAGCGACTTCTGGATACGGGAAGCCCTATATGCTTAGCACTGTCCCCTTTTATTATGCCTTCTCTGAGACCTCACACGAAGTTTGTAACCCCTGAAGAATTCGACGTGATTCTTTCATCTTAAGTTTCAAGTTCAACCCGCTCTTTGTTCTCTTCTGTGCCTTCTTTTGATTGTAAGTTGCCAACCATTGGAAAGTTGTTTGAACCTTTCTGACTGACTTCGGAGGTGTTTACGTGCAGAGCTTGTAAGCCTTTCTCATACACACAAAATTTAATAAACAACCTTTCTAATGCCACCATGTATATCTATTACATACAGCTCCGGCGAAAAACATTGCCTCTGTTTTTAACACTCTAACATATTCTTATTAAAGAAGTATATACAGTTAATTTCCAAAGGGCTATTTACAAAAATATCTAATACAAAATATACAGAGACAAACAAGGTTATTTTTTACAACATTCTTATGGGACTTGACCTAAGTAAAAAAATCGATGTAATGTGCTTTGGAATATTTAAGCTACAGTCGAGTTTTTACAAAATTGATAAGAATAATAGTCTAAAAGTCGGTAGTCCAGTGAAAAAACATCTGGGACAAAATGAATTTTTCTATTTTATTATTATGCTGCTAATATTTCTTCAAATGCGACACTTTTTACAACAAAACTGGCTAAGTTATGTTGAATATATCTGTTCGCAAATATACTCAAAATCCCTTTGACCTAATAAAAAGGCAGAATGCTGATGAAACTTCATCAGCATTCTATATGTTAAAATGCAATTACCCTCCCCTCCCCGCAGTTAATGGATTATTGTAGTTATGTGCACTGTATTTCTTGGATTCACCCTTTTTTTGCTGCACAATTTACTTATTGTGTCTCTTCCCAAATAAAAACGAATTTCACATGTGCGAAAATAAATGATCAAAATGTTTGTTTACATTGGAAATATTATGTCAAATATTTATATTTTTTAAATAACATTTATTGAAATAAATATGACATTTTGCTTCCTTTCCTTGCAAAATAAGATTATATAGGTCGCACATTTCAATTTTAGGAACGATTTTTTTTATTTTTTTTATGAACAACAAATGGTGTTAAACTGCATTACTCGGGGTTTCCGACTGCACGTCTTTTTAATTTATATCCAATGGTATTTTATCAGAGATTCTACGCCTTTGTCTTTTGCTTAAAACTGCAACAGTACAATTACTTTGGAAAAATAACGAATTCAAACAAAAAGAAAGTGAGCACATGTTATCTAGCAGTATTTGTGTGTATGTGTGTGGTGATAATTTGGGGAGGGGGGGAGTTAGCCATTAAAGGCGAATTAATTCTGTTATGAAAATTTTGGAAATAAAATTTCATTTTGACGCATGCACCTACACATGTTTCAAAAGATAAACTGTAGGGAAAATATCACTACTTCAAAAGTGCCGCATAATATCTAAATTAGCCGAAAATATGTACATAACAGTTGACTTCATAACTGCCATTTATTTTGATTTGTAGTGAGTGATTAGGGGGGAAACCAAGAAAGTTGAAATGCAAAAACCTACAGATTACGTTATAAAAATTATGCATTACCTGATATGATTCAAGATTTACATATGATAACTAACCTTCGAACTAAGATTATGAATAAAATAGGAAACTTAATTTGGAACAGATGGAGGCTGTATTCATTTTCAGATTCGGATTTTCATGAATTTATAAAATAATTGTTTGACAAAAATAATTATCTTCAATCAAGTTCTTGGAGAATTTTAAAATGTATTGGCGATTAAAATAATTAGCAACAAAATTGATAGTGACATTGATCTTCCAAAGTGATACAATATGAAGTGAAGAAAGTATGAAAGGATTTCTTATTTTACGCTGGCATTAAAAACTATAATTATAAGATAAAAACAAGCAGCAAAATGAATATAATTCATAGGTATTTAGTCTGATATAACTTAGATTCCGGTTACCGAGCAAATGGCAAGCAACTGCATTTCTTGCTGTAGGCCACAGAACGTAGCTACTACGTATGCCAGATAATGTAGTTAAGTGTTCCTTTCAGCGTGAAGGATTATTGTACTTTCTAATGGACATGACGGTCAAACTACACTTCTTATCCATGTTCTTTCAGCAGGTGGACAGAATATTATCCAGGTTTGTTGGACATGTATATATGTCCAGCAAAGAAATGGTATGCTTACATACATGAATTTTATGGAATACAGAGTTCCTGTTAGTTTTATATTCTAAGGAAAGAACAATGTATTTTAAATGGAAGCGGGAAGCCTCACAAATTTTTCGGCGGCCTCTAGTTTTTATATTATGAATTTAATATTTAAAAATAAGTATTTTATTTTGCAACTATAACTATGCTGTTTTTTATTGTTCTTTGTGAGGAGTAAGGTTTTAAAATGAGGCCCCCCCTAGAGAGTGAGGCCCCATCTTGCGCCTCATGCACCTAATGGTAAATGCGGCCCTGCTCATTTTTAACCACTTGTAATTTACTTTTTATCTCCCAGAGGCAGATTAAAGATTCTATTGTTTCTAGAGATCATGAAATTAGTGCCACCAATTATTAACTTATTCAAGTGTTTTGCTTGTATGTATTTATTACACACACACACACGTGAGGTTTCAAAACCTATAGTATATGAACGGAATACATGAGAAGTGTGAAGTATATAATTATTATTACTGTTAACATCTGACCTCCATGGAGTCAAAAGACTCACTGCAGGAGATCTATACTCTCGCTCAAAAAGATCACTGAACCATGCCTAACCCATTCACAATTTTGGCTCTCAAGCTTCATGACTTCATGAAGTATGTTCAGATGTATACACATCCACAAAGGATACATACTTTGCATTATGGGATACAAAGGCAATTGGTGTGAAGTCATTAGGCTCTATATACAAGTAGCCCAGTCATGAAGGTATCTCACTGTTTCCTTACACTTGGATAAAGGATTAACCTAAGAATATAATTTCTTGGCATCTTTAAATTATAGTATAACCAATTGAAAAACACTTTCAACATCTATCTCTAATCTAGAATATTTCAATAATAAAGTGCAACACCTTTTGATTACTTGTATATGGGAAATATATGATTTCTGCACAATGGAGTCTGCATGCAGTCCAAAGGAGCAACGGACTACCGCCAGCTCACCAGACTTATGGATGAACAGAAAGTCCCATATCACACATACCAACTGAAAAGTGAAAAAAACCTTAAGGCAGAGGCTTGGTAGAAAACATAACATCTGAAGAGATAGCTACTGAGCTTGGAGCCAATCAAGATTTCTTGCATGTATCAAGCAGACAAGCGCCCCATGCCTCTGGTCTTAGTGGAGATCAGTAAAGATCAGAGAGAGAGAAATTTATGATCTTAGAATAGTCTGCAACTTGGTCATCAAGACCGAACCACTCAGAAGAAAGGCATCTGCTGGTCAATGCCATCGCTGCCAAAAATACGGGCATGTGCAAATGTTATGTAGAGCAGATTACAAGTGTGTAAAGTGCAGTGGCAACCATCCCTCGCACACTTGCATCAAGCCAAAGACCACACCTGCTAAATGTGCGAACTGCAAAGGCCCACATCCTGCCAATTACAAGGGTTGTTCTCTCCACCCATCCAACCTCCAAAAGTCTAGACAGGAATTAGTCCTGCCCATTCAGAAAAATATCATGAGATCTGCACCTGAAATCAAAGCGCGGGTAGTTACACCAGATAAATCTTATGCTTCTGTGGTTTCCTCGCATAACACCGAGGTACTCCCTGCAACTAGCGGTCAAAACTCCTCAGCAATTCTCGCTGCCTCACAAGGGGAGATGCTAACGGCCTTTAGCAAAACAAATCCCAGCCAGGCCAACACCAACAAATTCCTTAGGAATACCCAAGTCATCTTCTCCATGATTAATGACTAATCCAGCTTCAACATCAAATTCTATGCAGATAGTATTCTGGAATGCAAATGGTCTCAACAACAAAATTTTGGAATTACAGGAACTTGCAGATCATTTACAAATTGATATTCTCCTCATTAACGAGACTCACCTACGTCCCTGCGATAATCCCAAACTCAGAAACTACTCATTACTTAGAAATGACAGACTCAATGCCAGAGGTGGAGGCACTGCCATCTTTGTCAGAAGAAACATCTGCTATAATGAGATTAAGAAGACTAATACATCTAACCTCGAAAAGACAGGCAGCTTAAAGATTTATTCTGTATACAATTCCCCTGGCAAACCTCTCCTACCCTCTGATCTCTCTCAGCTACTAGATACAAATGAAGCAATAATTGTGGCAGGAGATCTCAATTCCAAGCATCCTTTATGGAACAGCAAGAGTTTTAACAATTATGGAATGATCCTCTACAATTTTGTCTTGAAGAGAAACATTGTTATTGCAGGCCCGATTGATGAGAAATGTTGTTAAACATTTCTCATCAATTCCAACTTCAAGTGGTTGACGAGCTCAGTTCAGATCACAATCCAATACTTTTAAGTTTAGGAGGGGATCTTGAGCTCATTCCCAGCCAATCACACTAACTTCGCAAAATTCAAGGATAAAATGAACACTATCATAGACTCAGTACCTACTATCTCCTCCCATGAAGAAATTGACACGGCAGTAAGCAATCTTGAATGTAAAATCCATTCTGGCTTATCCGCAGCTTGTTCTATTTCCACCCCAGCTCAAGTAAACTTACTTCCTGAAGAAATCCTTGCTCTAATCAGAAATAAAAATAGACTCAGACGCCGCTATCACAACACGCTATCTCCACAAGACCGTCGAGAACTAAATAGAGCGTCCAACCATTATGCATTAAAAGATCACAGGAACCAGCAATGGGAAAGAAAACTCTGTTCTCTCAAAACTGAAGATAATTCTCTGTGGAAATTGACTAAAGCTCTCCGTACGGATCACTCTTAACATCCAGCCCATTTTACAGAGAAAGAGGCCTTGTTTACAGAGATGATGAAAAAGTCGAAGCTCTTGCTGACGCTCTTCAATTTCAGTGTCGTCCTAATTATGCGCATGCGGATTTGGTCTTCATAGAGAAAATACACCATTGAGTCCATACTGCGCTCCAGCAGCCTTGTAGCTGTGAAAATATCTGTCCCACCTCGCCTCAATCATTAGGAAGCTTAACAACAAAAAAGCCCCTGGTCCAGATGAAATTAACAACAAAACAATTAAGGCCCTCCCACACAAAGCTGTCATGAATTTAGTAGCCATTATTAATGCAATGCTGAGATTAAATTATTTCCTCTCACGATGGAAACAAGCTGACATATTCCTTATTCTCAAGCCTGATAAGGCACCTCAAATGCCACAGAGCTATAGACCTATCAGTCTTTTATCATGCCTGGGGAAAATTGCAGAAAAAGTCATTCTCAACCGACTTAATGAGGAGGTGAATAAAAACAACATAATTCCGAAAGAACAATTTGGTTTCCGTACCGGACACAGCACTACACAGCAAATTCACAAACTGACAGAATTCATCACTACAGGCTTTAACTGGAAACAACACACAGGAGCTATCTTTTTAGATGTTGCAAAAGCATTCGATAAGGTGTGGCACAAAGTACTCATCTATAAATTAATTTCAGCCAACATCCCTCTTTACCTTACTAAAATTATTGACTCCTTCCTAAAGGACCATAAAATCCAGGTCAAGTTGCGTGGAATTAGATCCTCACTGAAAAAAATCACTGCTGGTGTCCCTCAAGGCTCGCTGCTCTCACCGCTGCTTTTTAACATCTTTGTTTCTGATGTTCCTAGCACATCACTAACCACTATAGCTAGTTATGCAGATGATATGGCAATTCTTAGCAGATCTCTCAGGCCGAATATAGCTACGCAGCGCTTACAAACTGCAGCAACAAATGTAGAAAACTGGTTCAGGAAATGGAGAATAACTGTAAATGGCGATAAAAGCACTGCCATTCTCTTCACAAGAAAAAAAACATCTCACTTCGGAGAAGTTAAACTTTTTAACACAGCCATCCCATGGAGATCTAGCACCAAATATCTAGGCATTCAACTTGATAACCATTTAAACTTTAACTCACACATAGTTTATGCATGCAAAAAAGCAAACTCTGCAATTGTGCAACTCTGTTCTCTCCTCAATCGAAGAAGTCAAGTCAGCACTGAAAGCAAACTATCAATCTACAAAACAATTATCAGACCCTCGTTAACTTATGGATCGCCGGCCTGGGGTCACACTTCCCCCACCAACATCAAAAAGTTACAAGTTATTCAAAACAAGTGCCTCCGTATGATTTCAACGCTCCGTGGTTTGTCAGAAATGCTCTCTTACATCGCGATGCTGATATTACAGATATTCCCACGTTTCTCCATAATACTGCCACTGCTTATTTTGCCAAAGCAGCTGTTCATCCCAATCAACTCATTCAAGAGTCATCTAACTATGACGAACACAATAGGTGGAAACATAAGCGCCGAAATCAGCTCTGCTCATCGGTTCAGGTGCCTCCGTACAGCCCTAATTAGGGTGAGCCAGGTGCTCGCTAACCTCTAATATAAGCCTATTTCATAGCGATGAAGGGATCAGAATCCATAGGATTGATATCCATCAAGACACATCAGTTATCAATCTTGGTATCCCAAGATTGAAGTAGTTAGTTTTTTTGCTATTTCAAATCTGCCAATGTCTGTTGCAAATAGTGACATAACTGTTTTTTTTGTTGTTGTTGTTGTTGTTGAGGAGATGATTGATAGAGCAGAATTCGAAGAGTGAGGTAGAATTGGAGAGAAGAGACTTTGATTTAGATGCAATTTAGGAATTGTAGTGAATTCTGAAAAAGAAAATACGTCATTTGATTTTAACGGTAGCTATCGCAGAAAGCAAACTTGTGGAAAACTTTACCAGGTGCATTCGATACAAAGGAGTGGATTTTGATTGAGATTCACTCAGCAAAAGGTAAGGTTTCACTATTAATTTTCAGTTTTAGTAATTGACCAGCCCCCATCAAAACCTACTAGACATAATTATGACCGAAATAGACACCGACACCCTGATAGAAACACTAGACAAAGGTCTGGCGCTAAGCCTACTCAAAAAATTACTAAAAAAATTTGAAGTGGAATGGCCAAGCTACTTGAACCTGTTCTCCACAAGGGACGATGAGGAAAGCGAGGATACTGCTAATACAGAGCAAAAACTGGATTTGGTGGTCTCTGATCCCCCCCCCAGGAACAAGGAGAGACCCACCCGCGGAAAAACGCAAAACACAGACGACAGAACCACCCACAGATGAAGGTATGGAGGAAGACGGACACAACTCTGACCCTCCTGCCTCCACTAAAGAGAAAAGAACAGGTGGACGGAACTAAGGGCCACAATGACTAGTCTACAGATAGCATACACAACAGCAAAGAATTTAGACGAGGCATCAAAATTCAACCTGCCACTATAATGGACTACCGCAGAATCACAAAGGAGCTAGACAATAAAGGTGTACAATACCACACCTTCACCCTCGACTCCGAGAGGAGCCTGAAGGTGGTTCTCCGTGGAGTATCAGAGCACATACATACAGAAGATATAGCCGCCGATCTCTGCTACCAAGACCTACCACCCATCAAGGTCAGCATAATGACCAGAGCAGACAAAAGTCTGATGCCACTTCTCTTAGTAGAGATCCACCAGGCATACAAAAACATATATGACCTAACATCAATTTGCAGGCTAAAAATCAGCCCAGAACCACTAAGAAAAAGGACCTCATCAGGACAGTGCCACAGGTGCCAAAAGTATGGTCATGGCCAGAGATTATGTAAAGCCAAATACAAGTGCTTAAAATGCAGTGAGAGCCACCCCACAAACACCTGCACCAAGCCAAAATCCATCCCAGCTAAATGTGCAAACTGCAGGGGCCCACATCCAGCAAACTACAAAGGATGTATCCCAAAAAACAGACAATCTGCTCCCTCTACTAATCTACAAAAACCAGTAGCAGCAGGCTAAATCAATCTGCAGGCTAAAAATCAGCCCAGAACCACTAAGAAAAAGGACCTCATCAGGACAGTGCCACAGGTGCCAAAAGTATGGTCATAGCCAGAGATTATGTAAAGCCAAATACAAGTGCTTAAAATGCAGTGAGAGCCACCCCACAAACACCTGCACCAAGCCAAAATCCACCCCAGCTAAATGTGCAAACTGCAGGGGCCCGCATCCAGCAAACTACAAAGGATGTATCCCAAAAAACAGACAATCTGCTCCCTCTACTAATCTACAAAAACCAGTAGCAGCAGCCCCAGCTCCTCAACCCACCAGAGGTCGACAAAACACGATACAGAACCAACTGCCACAACCAGAAGCCCCGATCGAAGCAAACCTCAAAAGGCAGATGAAGACCTACGCAGATGTAGTCGGCTCAACAAAGGCTACTCAGGAACAATAACACCCAAATTTAGCAGCCGTCATCACAAACTCCCTTGCAAATATGCTGCAAGACTTCAGCAAATCTAACCCCACATCTGACTCCAGAAAAAGATTTCTACAAGAAACCCAATCCATCCTGGCAGCTCTCATAACTGCATAAAAACAAAAGCACCCCAGTTTCCCTACAGATCATCACTTGGAATGCGAATGGACTTAGAAAGAAGATTCTGGAACTCCAAGAATTCGCAGCGAGATATAACCCAGATATCATCCTAATAAATGAATCTCACTTAAGACCAGCAGACAACCCCAAAGTTAGAGGATACCTCCTCCACAGAAACGACAGAATAAACTACAGAGGAGGTGGCACCGCCATTTTCATAAAAAGCCACATCGATCACCACTCTGTAACCAGCCCCTCGACCAGAAATGTAGAGCTCACAGGAATAGTAGTACCCACTACCTCAGCTGGGAAACTAACACTTTATGCAGCTTACAATCATCCATCAAAGAATCTACTACATTCAGATCTGGATGCCGTCCTGGGCAATAAAGAACAAGTCATCATTGCTGGTGACCTAAATGCAAAACACCCTGCATGGAACAGCAAAGCCACCAACAGAAACAGCCACACACTCTTCAGCTACTCCAGTTCAAACTATGCAGTGGCGGCAGGCCCCCACAGAACCAACACATCATAGTACGTATGGCACAGCCGACATACTTGACATTGCTATCCTGCAAATACTAGGCTACAGTATAGCCTAGACTCTTTAAACGAGCTGACATCTGATCACAATCCAATCCTGCTCCAGCTGGGAAAGCAAGAACAACTGCTGCCTCCCCACTCCTTCATCTCATGGAAAAAACTACCAGAAGTACTATCGGAACACATTGGACCTGTCCCTCACATCAAATCCATAAAAGAAATTGAAAATGCTGTCAAAAGCCTGACCCGGCAAATTAACACAGCCATAAAGGTTGTCACCTCTACCAAAACCACTCTTAAGCCAAACCGACTACCCGAAGACATCATGGATTTAATTAGGAACAAAAATAAAGCTAGGAAAAGGTATACCACAACACCCGTGCACCTCATGATAAAAAGATCCTTAACAAACTAAACAATGAAGTTAGAGAACACTTAAAGCTCACAGGAACAAAACATGGGAAGCCAAACTAGCCTCTATATCACCTGGCGAACACTCCATCTGGAACATTAAGAAGCCTCAGAAACAAAAACAAATCTCTTCCCCCACTCAAGTCAGACAGGGACCAAGTACACACGGATGCAGAAAAAGCTGAAGAGATAGCAAAGAACCTAGAAAAACAGTGTAGCCATACACACGACAACTTAGACATCAAGCATGTCTATAAAATCCACCTCCATGTCAGGCATGCACTAAAACTCACCGACACCTGCAACCACAAACCAGCAAACACCTCACCAGCGGAAATCTATGAAGTTCTAAAGAAGCTAAAGAATAAAAAAGCCACTGGCCCAGATGGTATAACAAATAGAATAATTAAACTGCTGCCCCGAAGAGCTGTCGTACATCTCACCACCATAATCAATGCCATGTTCCGATTTAACTATTTTCCCAGTTATTGGAAAGTCGCGGATGTAGTCCCAGTGCATAAACCAGGTAAAGATCCACACCTACCTGATAGCTATCGACCCATCAGCCTAATCTCAAACTTAGGCAAAATTGCCAAAAAAATCATCCTCTCCAAACTTCAAGCCTTAGTAAATGAGTTAAATATCCTTCCTAAGGAACAATTTGGCTTTACACAACATCACAGTACTACTCAACAAATTCACAGGATAATTGAGTACATCATCACCGGCTACAATTGGCACCACCACACTGGAGCAGTTTTCCTCGACATAGCGAAAGCTTTTGATAAGATATGGCACTTCGGATTACTACACAAACTCATCTCAGCAGGCATACCATAAAGAATCGTCCACTTAATTAAATCTTACCTCCAGGACAGACACATACAAGTCAAAATAAACGGTACAGTTTCCAGTCAGCGATGGAGCTCTGTGGGAGTTCCCCAAGGTTCCCTACTGGCACCGACCTTATTCTTGATATATATGGCAGACATCCCACACAACCCAATGTCAGCCATCTTAGCACTCTATGCAGATGACACAGCAGTACTTGCCAGATCTCTACAACCAAATCTTGTCACTAAAAAACTGCAAGAAAACCTACTAAAACTAGAACAATGGTTCTCCAAATGGAGATTACAAGTGAATCCCCAAAAGAGTATAGCGATACTTTTCACCAGAAGATTGGCAACTCCCAAGGGGGACCTTTATCTATTCAACACCAAAATCCCCTGGCAAACAGAAACAAAATATCTTGGGGTAATTCTAGACAAAAAATTAATGTTCAACCCACGCATCAAAGCCTTATGCGCGAAAGCATCTAAAACCATCGCACAACTTTACCCTCTAATAAATAGAAAAAGCAAACTAAATACCAGAATCAAAGTACTCCTCTACCTGCTGACGATCTGCCCCATAGTGACATATGCATCTCCAGCCTGGAGCCACACATCCAACACCAACATCCTCAGGCTACAGAGAGTGCAAAATAAGTGTTTGCGCATGATCCTGGATGCACTGTGGTTGGTAAGGAACGTCCAACTGCATAGAGATACAAACATCCCTTACATCTGATCCTTCCTACTAACTACAGCGGAAAAATTCTTCTCAAAGATCTCTACACACCCCAACGATCTAGTTAAACAGGCAGCAAACTATGACGAAACTGACCTCTTCAAATACAAGAGGCCAAAAGCCATCCTAAATACTAGCAACAATGACTAATCTCCGTGCCCCCCCAGGGCGAGCTCACAGCTCGAATCTTTCCTTCAATTCATCCTCCCTATCAGACAATGGGGAATAAAAGCATCTTGCTTCACTCTTCTTGCCAATGATGTTATGTTATGTTATCTTGGTATCCCTTCTGGTTCTCATTGATGCAGTTTTTTCTTGATGTGGGAAGTCTGCTGAGGTGGTTCTGTGGCCATCCCAGTGAATGTCCCTCCCTGGGATATGAACAGCTCTCTCAGTAGTAGGGTGGACCTGCCACTGGGTGGAGCCAACACTGAAGGTTCTTCTTGGTGGCAAGGGTGAGCCTGCCACTGAGTGGAACCACTGCTGAGTTATGAGTCAAATGATCCTTCATGGTCACTTGCTGATAGAGTGATCTGGGTAACTGCCAGAGTTTTTGGAGAACTCCCTTTACTTAGAAGTAGAGAGGGTCTGCTCGTTGGTGGGTTTTTTTTGCCTGTCACTGAGTGAATCCACTGCTGAGTTTCCTGTCCTGGACTAATTCAGGTTAGGAATGACAAATTTAGTAGTGATCTTTTAGGATCATTCAGTGTAATTTTATATGATGTTGTAGATCACTCAGTTTTTGGAGAAGTATCCCTACACTTTAACACATCTTAATAAAAGTCAAAACCAGTCTGGGTGGTGACACTTCCCATGATGCATAGCATTATACACATCCAAAAGGGTGTGTGTGTGTGCTTTGCATTATGGGATACTAAGACAACTGATATGAAGCCATTAGCCTCTATATGCAAGTAGCCCAGTTACGAAGATACTTTATGTGCAAACGTTGTTTGCTTACAGTTGGATAAAAGGATTAAACCAAGAATATAATTTCTTGGCATCTTTAATTTATATGAAAAAACTTTCAAAACCAAAGAATATGTTAAATTTAAAAAAAAATAAAAAAGTCAATAACACTAATGATTTAAACAGTGCTAAAAATATTGTTTTCATGAAACTTTCTTTCGATTCATTTTTAGATGAATTGCTCTCTTTGATAATTTTCTGTTTCCATGAATTGTGGATTTCTGATAAATTGCATCTTTGTTTAACTGCTGTTTGATGAACTGTGTTTTCAGTTATTTTGATTAATTGTTTTTCAGTCATTTCAGTTACTTACTGTTCAATGAACTGTTCACTACAGTTCCACTTATATATTAATGATATCCAGGATGATCTGAAAAATAATGTCCAAAGATATGCCAATGATGTAAAGTGGAAACGTGACATGTTTTTATATGAAGTCCTTGCAAGTTCATTTGAATAGAATGATGCTATGAATGAACGAGTATGAGTTCAATGTTTACAAATGCAAAATTATGCATTTTGAACTTGAACAAATAATAAACAGATGGAAATCCATTGCAAATACTGAATGAGACCAGAGACATAAGTATAACAGTAGACAGGGAATTAAAATTTCAGAAATCACTGCCAAAATGTTTATCATTACGGATAACTGCAGTATTGATGCAAATGCTCATTTTTATGAAGAAGGAAGTTTATCTTCCCCTTTGGCATGTGTAATGTAGTAAGATGGATGACATGACATGTCCTTTGGTTGGAAAAGACCTAGATTTGATTCTCATCAATGGCATGAGGAAAGGTTCAACCAAAGGTGAGTTAGCCAGTCTGATATGAAAGTGACAGATTTCTTCCCCCCCCCCCCAATTATCTGAACTAATACTCTGATACTCTGAAAACAAGAACACAAGGAAATACTGCTTGCTTTTAATGGAGGACAATATGTGATTTCAAAAGCTTTTCTCGGATCATGTGTGAACAAGTGGAATAAGTTGTAAGTGGGAATTGTGACTACTTCTTCAATGAATGAATTTAAGGGAAAAATGAGTGTTTAGAAGTCATGGGAGGATGAGATTGATGAGCCTTTGAGTTTCTGCAGATGATATAATAATATATACCAATCTCTTCAGCATGTGCAGAAACACTAATATACAATATGGTATTAATGTGATATTACATTATCAAGAATAAAATGCAGCAGGTGATTTGGCATTCTCTTGCCAAAAGATCATCATCTTATCACTGCTAATACTATTTATGGTGCAATTTACTTTTTTTTTTATTTACTTTTTTTTATTCGGCAATGAAGTATTTTGCTATATTACCTGGATGGATAAGGTGGTGTATAAGCATGGCATTAATGCTACGAGCATAAATTAATTACATTAATAGTAAATGCTAATCAAAATTATTATTGAAAAGTTAAAATTTTAGATTTATTATTTTTATTTCAAGTACATGTTTTATAAACCTAAAGTGTTAATTATTTTTATTTATTTATTTATTTTTATTATTACAATACACACATTTTCTTTGTTAGGCTCAATAAGATGATACAATGTGAAGCATGAATATGATGTTTCCAGTCAGTCATCTAGAAAGAATAATAATGAATTTACAGACTAACAAAGATGTCTAAAATGCTAATAGGTTAATATATATGTAATAAGATTAAGTGTAAGGTGGATTTGTAAAGTTCTAAAACTGATCATGCAAGGCATTAAGGAATCAAAAAATGAGTAGCAAGAAACAACTAAATACTATGTACACCCACTATATAAGCAAACAAATGATGAAAGTCCTGACAAAAGTCGCACCGGTACAATGCTGTGCTAAAATAAATTCATTTTAGTAAACTATCCACTATAACAAACTGTTCCTGTGGACTCTACAAGTTTGCTATAGTCACAGTTGACTACATATAAAAATAGCAAGGCAACAGAAAGCAAAAAGATTTCCAAGGTTTGCTTCAACATTGCAATTATCCTCTGAGTTGTATTTCCAACTTTTGCTATGTAACCTTTGAACCTCAAATTCCTATCAAGCAACATGCCAAGATCTCTTGCCACCTCCTTAGTTTCTTGCAACATAACCCTGCTAATATAATATGCTGTTGGAAATCTAATCATGCCAAAGTGCATAACTTTACACTTACTAACATTAAACTGAAATCCATTTTCATTTGCCCAAATTTCCAGCCTATTCAAATCATGTATGAGCATCCCTGACTGCCCTTCCTATCTTTGCATCATCGGCAAACAATTGCACATATGATGTTAGATTCTGCCTGATGTCATTAATGTATAGATTGAGCAATAAAGTCCCAACGACTGAATCCTGAGGTACACCACTGGTCACCTTAAATCTGGCAGATCCACACCCACTGTATACACTTTTTGATATCTGTCTGTCAACCATCCCCTGATCCAAGTCAAGAAATTATATTCCAATCTCATATTCTCCGGTTTATGCAACAGCCTTTCATGTGGTATCCTATCAAATGTCTTAGAAAAATCCAACATTATCATAGTGTACCCATTCCCTTTATCCAACTCGGCCATAACAATATTATAAAATATGAGCAAATTGCTAAAACATGACCATCCTTTAGTAAACCTTGTCTACCCATTTCTGTATGCAAGTTCTTATCAACTTCTCTAAAATCTTCACTACCACACCAGAGATACTGATAGGTCAGTAGTTAGAAACATAAGTTTTTGCACCACCCTTGTACAATGGAACTATCATACATTCCTTACATTTCTGTGGTATCATTCCTGAGCTGAGACTCAAGTTATACAAACATGTGAAAAGCCTAGACAATTTGGCTGAGCATTCCTTTAGCAAACAGGCTGAAATTCCATCTGCATCTATAGACAAATTCTTATCCAGGTTATGCAACAGCTCTTCAACCTCATTTTCATGAACCTCTAACTCTCCATCCAATGTAGCAATAGCACTGTGTACCATGTAACATACACGGTTGATATATCTTAGCAAAGTGAGCACTCATTAACTAAAAAACTCATTAGCTTCCAACACTCGAGTAGCAGCTGCACTCAATAAAGTTATTCTTTCACATTCATTCTTTCTTTTGCTTGTGGCATAACGATAAAATTCTTTTGGATTGCCTTTAACGTGCATGGCCTGAACTTTATATATTTCATAACTCCTCTCACTCTCATTCTCGTGATATTCTTTCCACATCATCTTCTTCTTGTGGATCTCTTGCTTAATAAGGTTGCACATCCATTTCACTCCCAACCTATTTATTCTTCGAACATTAGGGATACATTCAGATACCACCTCATTTAAGCACATTTTTCATAGATTCCCATGCATTGCTGACATTTTTCCCATTCAGTAATTGATACCATGGGACCAAAGATAGTATTCTCCTAAGTTGAT
Organism: Typopeltis vanoorti; assembly: GCF_054136105.1. Taxonomy (NCBI): domain Eukaryota; kingdom Metazoa; phylum Arthropoda; class Arachnida; order Uropygi; family Thelyphonidae; genus Typopeltis; species Typopeltis vanoorti. The sequence continues at coordinate 61,788,932 of NC_143560.1, forward strand.
CATAATTTCCAGCTTTGTGATTCAGCATATAACCTGTTTTAATCAAAGCATCAATACAATTAGATACTTCCCATGAAAGCACAGCATGATCACTGTCACCAATTTGTGGTAAAATAGCCATATTCTTAACAGAGACTCCTGATGCTATGAGCAAATCTAACACTCTTTGACCTCGAGTTTCTTCTGTCACATGCTGCTTGAGAAAGTTGTCTCACAACAATTCAATAAATTCCTCTTCTTTCTTATCATGAGATTTCTCTTTTCTCGTTTTTCTTGAATGGCTACAACCCTACTATCATTTTCAAAATTCTAAAACTATAGCCTCTACTTCATTCTACTCAAGAAGACATTTCTAGAAGATTTTATGGAAATCTGCAAGTATCTTTCCAACCTGTTCAGCAGAAGATAGTGATGTTTCAACAATTCAAAACACCAACTTTTCCTTTAGCTCCATTCAACTGTGTGTGTGTGTGTGTGTGTGTGTGTGTGTGTGCGTGCGTGCGTGCGTGCGTGCACACACGCGCAAATATCAGATTTCTCGCTTTTGTGGTTTTTCATACTATGTGTACATAGGCAGATCAACAGTTATATATTTAAAAGAGCAACAAGATTATATATAACATTGTAAGACAGACAAATCAGGTCTTGCACATCATATTATATCTTCCAGACACAGAATCTACTGGAAAAATTTCTGAAGTGTTATATAAAAGTCATTTTTTTTATTAGAAAGATTGAAATTAAAATATCAGAAATAGAAATTTTATTAGAAATGAAATATTAAAATATTAGAAGTCCTCTCTAAAAAGAAAATGAATTTAAAGGTAAATATAACATTTTATATAAACTAAGTTAAAATATAAGTGCTCAGAAAGATAAATACCAACAATCTTATTTAGGAAATTGCAATATTTGGAGGAACATAAACCTACTATGTGCTATGTGAATTTTTTGCAAGATGATTATGCTTGCAAGAATTGATATTTTAGACATCAATAATAAACCTCACCAAGGATGGTTATAATAAATTCCAGTGCCAAATGTTGCATGATGAATATTTGTCACAACCTTTCTGAACCATATCTGGAGTTAAAGAGGATGTCTGCTACTCCCTTCTTATTTATACTGGTCCCAGATTGTATTTAGAATATTAGAATATACAAAAAATGACTCATACCAGAGGAATTATTACTGAAAAAAAAAAAAAAAACCTGGATGGCCTGGCTAATGCAGATGATGTCGATATCTAAAATAAACAAAACACGTTACAAGAAGAATCACTATATTTGGTTTAAAAATAAATAAAAATATAATGAAAGAAATGAGAATCAATTTGAAAAACAATCTACTAAGCAAAAATGAAAATGAAAAAATTTAAACCATTTCAAATTTTACATATCTCGACAGTGTTTCAATCTGCAGATGGAGAAGCTAGAGATGTTGATGAAAAGATTCAAAAGACAAGAGGTACTATATATGCTAAACTTGGTAGATTATGAAAAATTATGTAAACCAAATAAAGATACATGACACTAGATTATGGAAACAGACACAAAAAAAAATATATTTAATAGATGTATTAAATCAGGTCTTTTACAAGAGTGTGAAATATAGGTGGTTTCAAAGAAGACAGAGAGAGAGTGCTGCAAACATTAACCAATGTCCATAGAGTACACTTCAAATATGGTAACTCCAAATTATTAGTAACGAAGACCTCTGGAAAAGAATGAATCAACAAAATGTTCAACTTAAGAGATCATTTAAAAAAAAAAAAAAAAAAAAAAAAAAAATCATATGGACTGGATATACACATCAAAAAAAAATCATGGCTCTCTAGAATAGAACTCATAACAGAAAGAAAGCCTGGCCATCCAGACTTTCTTTCTGTAAAGGAGAATGACTTTCATGAAATGTGACAATAGTTTCACTCATCTAAGACCAAAAGCACAGAATCAGAAACGACAGTAAGCATTTACTGACTAATGACAATTCTGATAGAATCTGAAGAACTTCTCATTTGTGGAGATAATATTAGAAAAAGTAAAAAATAATAATAATTTTTTTAAAATATTCTATTACATCTTTTTTTTTAAAAAATTAACATAGCACTTACCTTAAAGAAATCCCACTTTTCCAATCAGATGTGAAATTTGTAATATTTAATTCTGAAAGAACTGCTTGAAGCCATGCCAACATTAGCTTTTTGGGAGGGAAGTTACTTCGTCCAATCTGATATCTCAAGATTAATGACCATATAAGACCTAGGATCAACTTCAAATTTCCTTCTACAATATCCGTGTTACCTAAAAAAATAAAATCAATAAGAAATGGATCATTCTAAAATGATGTCACACTCTTAGGAGAAGGAAGACAAAAGAAGTATATGAGGTGGGGTCTGAAAAGTTCTAATAAACACCTAGAGCAAAAATTAATTTTGTCTTCTTATATATCCTAAAAGAAAAAGAACAAAATTATTACAATTTTATGAAACACAGGGTTAAAGAGTTTTAAGATATGGTCTTTGTTATGGTTATATCAGTTGCTTTAATATCATTTTTGTTCTAGATGTTTATCAGAACTTTTCAGTTCCCCCCCCCCACACACACACACATCCTATCTATAATGCAGTGTTCGTAAAAGCAAGCATTTTTTTAAAAAAATTTGAATTTTTCATATTACAAACACAACAAATTAACATATTTTAAAAATATACAGAAATGACTCAAAAAAACTGCATAATAATTACATTAACTGCAAAAATTACAATAATCACTGAAGTCTGGAAAGTTTACAAGCAGAAAAAAAAAATCTATGTATTTAAATTTTAAGTGACAACATCAAGAGGATGTGGGAATATCTGTAGTTATGATAGAGTGGGGAGGAGAAAAAGTACTAAAAAAAGGTGTGGCATAAAGGATGCCCTGAAATAGAATTAACAATACTTAATTGTTAATTAGCAGTTCAATAATGTCGTCTTCTTCTTTAGGAAATTTTTTATTCATCCCTCAAATGGGAAAACCCAATATATGAATGATGGCTATGGAATCCCTTTGTCCATCTACAGCTAATATCTGCATTCAAAACTTTGAGGAAATTCTTCCAAGATGGCTTCTCTGAGATGGAATGATATATTAAAATGCTTCCCTGAAAGTATTCCTGAAAGTATTTTAATATGTCAATAATGACCTGATAATTTGTCCCAATGGATTCGAAAAACTAAAAACTGTCTAATTCCTCAACTGTGGGCACTCCAAAATCCAGTTTATGATGGAAAGAAAAAAATGGATAAAAACTGCTGTTCTTAGACTAGCAGATGATTAGAACACTTTATCATAGAGCATTCACTACCTGCAGAACAAAGAAAAATCAGTAGACATAAATTTCATTAAGTAATTACAAACTGAGTGACTATACCACAAGATTTCTTAAAAACGCTGTCTACAAAGTGGACTGAAATATGAAGATGTAATTGAGTATCTCCTTTGCAGGAGTTGTCAGTGTGTGGGAAGTGTTTAAAAAATACTAAATTGTTGTGATGTTAAAATCTGTCCCTAAGGTTCAAAAAATAAACAGAGTAGGAATGAAATGGATGTGTAATCTAATTAAGCAAGAAATTCGTAAGAAAAAGATGATGTGAAAAGAATATCGTGTGCAAAACGATGATGTAAGTCATCGGTTCCCAACCAGTGGTAAGCATACCCCTCCGGCGGTATGTGCTAGGCCGTTCAGGGGATACACGAAAAATAATCAGTAATGGCAGAAAAACAAGTAGAATAAGCAATTTTACATTAAGATAGGCACTTAACAAAAGTGTCAGTATTTAAAAACAGCTATTTTAAAAAAAAGTAGTACAATTTATAGAAATGGGTTTAAAAGGGAACCACTGATGTAAATTATTAAAATTATAAGCAGCAGGCTAGAAAAGTCACAAATGTTGTACAGAAAGCTAAGTCCAAGTATGAAAAAGGAACCGCAAGTTAAACCCAAAAGAATTCAATCGTTATGCTGGAAGTAAACGCTATCAAACTGGTATATGCAACATTGAACTCACTGCTACTTCTTCACCGTATGAAGAAATTCATGTGAATGAGGAGGAAGTACTACAGGTATCCCACAAACTGAATAAGAATTCTGCAACAGGAACTGATATGATATCAGCATTGATGCTAAAAGAGAGTTCAGCTGAACTGGCTATTCTCTTGACCAGGTTATATAATTTGAGTCTCAGAACAAGGAAGATTCCATAGGAGTGGAAAGAATGTATGGTAATCCCACTGAACAAGGGTGTGCAAAGACCAATGTATTCAACTATCGACCAATCAGTATCCCAGGAATGGTGGTGAAAGATGTTGAGGCTTGCATTCAGAAATGGGTTGACAAAGAATCTCTACTTTGCAATGAATAGCATGGGTTTACTAAGGGAAGGTCATTTTTAAACTTGCTCATTTTATAATAATGTTACCACTGAGTTAGACAAGGAGAATGTATACACCATGATACTTTTGGATTTTGCTCACTTTTGACAGAATACAGCATGGAAGACTGTTGCATAAACTGGAAAATATCGGATTGGATTATAAACTGTTGGCATGGATAAAAGGATGGCTAACTGAGAGATATCAAAATGTCATATATAGAGAGGGTGTGAATCTGCTAAATTCAAGGTAACCCGTGGTGAGCTTCAATGATTAGTCCTTGGTCCATTGTTATTCAATCTGTACATTAATGATATTAGGAAAGATTTGACATGTGACATACTGCTATTTGCTGATGATGCAAAGATAGATAAGATAATCAGGAGTGCTGCTGATATCCAGTACTTGCAGAATGATTTGAATAGGCTGGGATTGTAGACGTGAAAATGGCTGCCAGTTCAATATTAATAAATGTAAGGTCATGATTATGCACTTTGGTGTAATTAGATATCTAATGTTGTATAGTATTATATTGGTGAGATTATGATAGAAGAAACTGATCAGGCTAGGGATCTTGGAGTTTTAGTAGATAGGAAGTTGAAGTTTAAGGGTCATATAGAAAAAATTGTAAATACAACTCATTTACAAGCCTTGATAAGATTTCATTTGGACTATTGCAAAGTCTGGTCTCCTAGTTTCAGTGGTGATTCTGATAAAGTAAAGAGAGTGCAAAGAAGAGTGTCAAAATGATATCAGGACTGTAGAATACAGATTATGAAGACAGACTGAGAATCTGTAGGCTGCAGATGCTAGCAAACAGGAGAAAGAGGGGTGATATGACTGAGACTTACAAACTTTTGAAAGGGTTATACAGAATTTCAGTAGATGGAATTTTACATTTTATGGAGGGGTGGGGAAAGGACGTGAGGGCATCCATGGAAGTTGAGAGCAAATGCTCTCAAGAAGGGGAGATTAGGGCTCCATACAACACACCATTTCCACTATTTAATCCTCCATCTACACACTGTGCCATCTACTGCCCACTAATAGTATTTTGGTCTGTTAATTGTGTATGTTTTCTGGCCAATTTATCCATAAGTGGGATGAAAAATCCAAGTACAGTATAACCACTTTCTTCCATATCAACTACCATCCTCACCTTACCATTAATGGTGCTTTTCACAAAAGGAACATTATAGGAGACTGCATATCTTCTCTAGCTAGAAGAAATGTCAACTAGCAAAAGTACAGATATCCAAGTGACAGATAATACTTACTGCCAGAAGTAGTTCAGAGTTTTCAGAGCAGGGGCTCTTGTTTCCCTTTCCCTTCTACTACTTTTTTTTATGAGTACTGAACAATGTCAATCTACCAGTATATAGTATATACCTGACAAAAAACCTGAGCAAATTTTCTGTCAGATATTTCTACCACTATTTCAACACCATCAAAAACAGCAGCCCTCCATTATTCCAACACCACTTTTGTCTTGTCAGATGTCATCTCCTTCCAGGAGGTTGACTACCATATTCCACCATGTATGGTTTTGTGCTTCTCTTTTGCATTCTTCATAGGACAAAAAGGTCCAGTCCTTATCTTCTCTAGCTAGAAGAAATGTCAACTAGCAAAAGTACAGATATCCAAGTGACAGATAATACTTACTGCCAGAAGTAGTTCAGAGTTTTCAGAGCAGGGGCTCTTGTTTCCCTTTCCCTTCTACTACTTTTTTTTATGAGTACTGAACAATGTCAATCTACCAGTATATAGTATATACCTGACAAAAAACCTGAGCAAATTTTCTGTCAGATATTTCTACCACTATTTCAATACCATCAAAAACAGCAGCCCTCCATTATTCCAACACCACTTTTGTCTTGTCAGATGTCATCTCCTTCCAGGAGGTTGACTACCATATTCCACCATGTATGGTTTTGTGCTTCTCTTTTGCATTCTTCATAGGACAAAAAGGTCCAGTCCTTATCTTCTCTAGCTAGAAGAAATGTCAACTAGCAAAAGTACAGATATCCAAGTGACAGATAATACTTACTGCCAGAAGTAGTTCAGAGTTTTCAGAGCAGGGGCTCTTGTTTCCCTTTCCCTTCTACTACTTTTTTTTATGAGTACTGAACAATGTCAATCTACCAGTATATAGTATATACCTGACAAAAAACCTGAGCAAATTTTCTGTCAGATATTTCTACCACTATTTCAACACCATCAAAAACAGCAGCCCTCCATTATTCCAACACCACTTTTGTCTTGTCAGATGTCATCTCCTTCCAGGAGGTTGACTACCATATTCCACCATGTATGGTTTTGTGCTTCTCTTTTGCATTCTTCATAGGACAAAAAGGTCCAGTCCTTAATATTTCTCATCCAATCTGTTCCTTGTCTTCCTCTTCTTCTTCCTTGTATCATTCCTTCTAGAAGTGTTTTTTTGTAGGGATTCATGCTCGAGTATGTGACCAAGGTAGGTAGGTAGGTGGTTTTCTTTTTCATAATGGTTTTCAACAAATTCCTATCTTCTCCAATCATCTCTAATATTTCTAAATTAGTTTTTTTGGCAGTCCATGGGGATCCACATCTCAGAGGCTTTTAGTTTATTTTTGCAATATTTTGATATTGTCCAGGTTTCTGCTCCATATAGCAGTGTTGACCATACGTAGCATTTGGACATCCTAATTCTTGTTTTTGTGTGAATTTCCCTTGAGGTCAGAATGTTTTTCATGCTAATGAAGGTTGATCTAGCAATTTCTATTCTTCTTAATATTTCCTTATCACACTTTCCATTCTATGTAATTAGTTGACCCAAATATATATAACTCTCTACTTGGTCTAAAGTATTTCCTCTGATCTTAATATCGGGTATTTTCTCTTTTTTTTTTTTTCTCTTTGTCCACGCGGTTAGCCTAGTGGCTGTGCGCTTCGCAACCATATGCCTGGGGTTCAATTCCTATCGGAGACGTGAGGAGCTCAAGGATCTTCCTCAACCATAGCCAAGTTAGTCGATCTTGGGCGTGGACAGCAGGGTCTTTCCACCCAGTCTATCTGTGGTTTTTCATCCCACAAGCAGGCAAACCAGCCCTGTGAACACACACGGATTACAGTCATTAATATCTCCCTTAGGGGATGCAACAGAGGAGTGGCGAACCAACTGCATTAATATGCCAGTAATCGCTCATTAGGAGGGAACTCAACCCGTCCTAGGAAGGACGAGAAGGATAGGATTTTCTCTTTTTCTCTTGTTACCAGCATGGTTTTGGTTTTTTTGAAGTTGAAATTAAGTCAATATTTTTCACTTAGCTTCAACATCTCTTCTACTAGGTTTTGAAGATCCTTTTTATTTTCAGCTAGCAGTACTGTATCATCACAATATAGGAGACAGAACACAGCCTTGTCTGACACCCTTCTTTCCTGGGAATTCCTCAGAGATTTCTCCTGATATTTTTATTGAGGCAGTTTGCTCCCAATATAGATTTATCAGTAATCTGGTATCTTTACCATCTGTTCCTATATTTCACCACTTTTACAGCATGCTATATGCTGCATTTAGTGGTGTTGGAATAATGGATAATAATGGAAATCCAAATAATGGTGTCTGATAGAGCATGTATCATAATACATGCTGTACCAGAGTTGCAAGAATCATGCTGCAATATCCTTCACTTGAAAAGACCTGAGGTTCAAATTCAATTTAGGACATGAGAAACCCAACTGACTAAAGAACATGGATACATACACAAAAACCAATAATCAGCTCTGGATCAAAATTTCCTTGCTACACTTCATTAGTTATTTACTGTCATTATTGCTCTAAAACTATTTCATTATCACTACAGCATGATATTCTGATCTGAATTGAAATACCCAAACAGTGAGATTATGTTCCTTGAGAACTTCAATGTTCACAACTCAAACTGGCTTCCATCTCCAATTCCACTGGGTTAAGCTACAGCCATATTTGCTGTCCACTTTTATTTATTTAATTATTCATATGGAGTTATCTCCCTTTTTCTCGCCCGTCCTTATCGGGGCAAGTTGAGCCCCCCTTATGGGGGGTTAAGTATTTATGGCTGTAGATCCGTGTGTGTTCACGGGGCCGGTTTGCCTGCTTGCAGGATGAAAAATGCCAGATAAACTGGTGGAAAAAACCCTACTGCCCGCGCCCAAGACCGGCTAACTTGGCTATGGCTGAGGAAGACCCTCAAATTCCTCACGTCTTCGACGGGTATCGAACCTGGGACCCTCCTTCCCCAGTCATATGGTTGCGAAGCGCACAGCCACTAGGCTAACCGAGCGGACTGCTGTCCACTAATGATCTAACATAAATTTTCTATTTATACACCAGAATACCTGATAATCCACCATTTATATTTTCTTAATCAGCTCCTTTCAAATATATTACACGTCAGGTATTTTCTTCATAACCTAGATTATTAACCTGTCTGTTTCATTTTATGTGGAACATCTTTCACCCGGTTAATCTCAATCTCATGTCTTTTGGCATTAAATTGGTACCAAATGGGATGACTTCTGTAATTTCTACTCCTTCTTTTCAGGGTCTGGCTACTAAAAGCAGAAATAGCTGATCTGAAGACCTGCTCCAACTGAATAACTGAAATCCTTTCTGAAATAAGCATGGCATCCACTACTCTGCCCAAAAACCCAACTACTATCCCAGCCTTGGTTGTTCACAACAAGGGAGTCAAACAATTAGTAATGATTCAGAAATCAAAACTCATCAAATCCAAACCTATCTATAACGGGACAAATGCAGAAAATCTGTCTCCCACTTAAATGATCATCAAGCCTTGTGATCCTTCACCAAGGCTATTTAGGTACAACTTCTGGCACTCTCAAATCAATATGTATCACTGTAACATTACCAAAGGCTGACATCCCAGCATCAGTCCTCCTCCAACACTTGTTGAGATGATAAAAGCAAATCACTTCCCACTATTCCAAGAACAACGCACTGTATGTCTTCTGATTTTGTGGTAGAAAAACATTATTTAGAAGACTTCTTAAGCTTGGATACTACTAAGTCCTCTAAATCAAGATAGAATCCCTCAATTATGCCCAAAATGTGTGTTCCATAATTAAAACCAATCTCACACCATTTGTACAAGCAATCCTACTCACCTACCATTTACCATACATCATGGAAGCATCCAAAGAAGGAAACAACAAATAAAAGTCAGTCATTAAACTGTTGTCAATGGAGAACACTAGCTAATTTCTTCACTACCAGGAAAACCACCAACAAATTATTGATCACCGACATGGATTCTGCCACTCTCATTCCACAGCAGATCTCCTAGTCAACCTTATCTATCTTTGGACAAGCCATAGAAAGGCTCAGAGAAATTTGTGTGGTTGCTCTCAACATTTTCAGAGCATTTAATTGGGTCTGGTGCAGATGCATACTGTATTTGCTATGCTGCCACTTTATGGCTTACATTCCACCTTTTGCAATTAGGTTGCTAGTTTCCACACTGGTTATTCAATGCACATCATGGCTGATAGTTTCCTCCAGTGGTGCACCCAGAAGAGGGGGGAAGGGGTCCTGCTCCCACCACCACCACCACTACAAAATTTTCCAAAAATCTTTTTCTAATTAAAATTACTTTTTTTAATTTTTTTTTTTATTTATGTTGTGTTGTGTCTTCTATTTCTATACTACTTATGAATTAGCGATCATTGCAAATGCTCAGTCACAGGTCGTCGTGTGTATTCTCAAATCGTCTACTCAACTCGCCCCCCCCCCCCCCCCCAGAATTAAATCTTGAGTGTGCTACTGGTTTCCTCTCAACAAATTTCCCCACCACTGCTGGAGTACCTTGAGACTCGGCAAAGGCAGATGACTAATGGGGTGCTGCATGGTTCAGTGCTAGGCCGTGTTGTTTAATTAAGTGACATAGGAAATGATTTAAGAGGAAATATTCAGTTGTTCGCTAATGATGCAAAGCAAATATTCAGTTGTTCGTTAATGATGCAAAGCTAGAAAGAATGATAGTGATGATGTTGCATGATGACTTAAAGAGCCTTGCGGTATATGGGCAAAGGTAAATGGCTGCCAATTCAATGTGGCCAAGTGTAAACCATGCACTTTGAGATGAAGAGAACACATATTACCATTATTTAAATTAAGGGGATATTAAATCCCACATTGTTTTAAAACCGAATAAGAAACTCAAAGATTGGAAACAGAGAGTTTCTTGCCGAATATAGTATAGTAAACTATAAAGTATCGGCGAAGCGTCCGCTAAATGCAAGTGGCCCAGCACGTAGTGCAATACCGGAAATCTCGCAGCAAAGTCGGTAAAGTTCTGATCACTATTCTTAGGTATTTACCATAATGTAAAAACACATTTCCTAGGAAATGTATGCTGTTATTACATTATGGTGGTGAGGTCACTACCCAGACCGGTTTCAGCCTTTTTTGAGGCTTCATCAGTGAGTAGCTAGACCGAGTTAATACCAAAGTGTATAGCGAAAAGAACTTTATACTCTGCTATACGAGTTTCCGAACAGGTGCAACCATTAAGTTACTTAAATATAAAGAGCTAATAAGCTTCATTTCGGCACATATACCTAAGAATAGTGATCAGAACTTTACCGACTTTGCTGCGAGATTTCCGGTATTGCACTACGTACTGGGCCACTTGCATTTAGCGGACGCTTAGTGATCGCCGATACTTTATAGTTTACTATACTATATTCGGCAAGAAACTCTCTGATTCCAATCTTTGAGTTTCTTATTCGGTTTTAAAACAATGTGGGATTTAATATCCCCTTAATTTAAATAATGTTTTTGTTGCCGAAATGAAGCTTATTAGCTCTTTATATTTAAGTAACATATTACCATATTTTTTGCTTATAAGATGGCTTTTTTTTTTGTATTTAAAATTTACCTCAAAATTTGGAATGTGTCTTATAAACCAGTGCATCTTACACACTGATGCATTTTTGATGCATGTACAGTTATATCAATAGTAATGACTATTGATGATGCAGTGACACAGTCATTAATAGTCACACATTTAAACTGTAATCAATACATTATTGTATTTAATTTTTTTTTTATAATCCATGGATTCTGTGAAGCAAAGCATAGCAATACAACTGCATTTAAGTGTAGTGTGATTAAGTATGCAAAAAAGAATGGCAATAGGGCAGTAGAGTAGCACTTTGGACCTCCGGCTACAGAAAAAAATGGTACAAACTTGGAAGAAACAAGAGCAGCAATTAATAGAAACAAATTCTAAAATACCAGTTTTCCACAGAAAACTGGCAAAATGGTCAGAAATCAAAAATGAATTAAAAATTTGGATAATGGATTAAAGACGATTGGGTTGATGCATATCTACAAAAATGATTATTTGACAATCAAAATTATCAGCAACAGAAAGAAATATCATCAATTTTACAGGGTTGCCATCATGGTGCTTTAGATTTATGAAGAGAAATGATTCGTGCACGTGTGCAAAAATGAAAAATTACAGAAAATGCCAGATGAATTTGAAAATAAAATTATCCAGTTTCACATATTCATCATAAATGCTATAAAACAATTCAAAGTTTGAACTTTAATATTGAAATTACCAATTTTTAAATTAATATTTACATGAAAAATTTGATGCATAATTCATGTATCTTATACTGTGAAGAATATTTTTTTTTCCAATAATTCAACATTAAAAATGTGATGTGTCCAATACAACAGTATTTCTTTCTAAGTTTATACAACAGTACATCTTATAAGATAAAAAATACAGTGAATTAATAAACAACCAGCTATTAACTCATATGAGTTTTTTTTAATTAGCATTAGATGTTTCTCCAACATGTTTTGCTGTTTATATGGCTGAGAGCATCTTCAGAAAGTTATTTTACATAAACAAAAAACAACAAAAAATCAAATGTTTTCCAACTGTTATTATTTTTATAAACTGAAAAAGAATGGAATGAAAGACTGGAATCCTGGCCTGGTTGGCCAAGTGGTTAGCGTATCTGCTCTCCAGTCAAAAAGCTGTGGGGTTTGAATCCTGCTGTGGGCATGGATGGATGTTTGTGATTTTATGTAATAATACTAGTGGTGGTGGTGGTGTACTGTAGATGGCATTGGTGTAGTTGCAATAATGGTAGTTGCAGTTTGTTATACTTGGTGGATAGTAGGGCCCTCCCTCAATGACTCTTTGGACTCCCTGGAGGTGTCACATAATAATAATAGTTTAATCATATGTATCATTAGGCATATTATGCACAGTCTTACACTGTTGTGTAAACTCTATATGTGATTGCTGGCATAGAAGAGGTCTTGAATGTTACACATATTAATTAATGACTTCCAAATGTCATAAAAGATCAGTTCTTTGTTTCCATTCAGTGTGCCTTTTTGATCAAATGATGCAGGAAGACTCCTTGAATCAATCTGGCGAAGTAATTCTCTTCTAAGTATGGGAATGGAGGAGACTTGCAAACTAACCATGCAAAGTTCTGTGAGGATATGTGCTGCGATTCTGCTGTTTTTTTTTCATTCCCTTTTGTTTTCAACGATGCTTACATGTTTTTTTTTATTTTTTTAATGGATTTCAAGACATCCCAGTTTGATCTATGTACACCGTTCCAAAAGAACATAGAATTTTCTATACTCCAGGATGTTTACAAAAACAGAACGTTGTCTTTAGAAGGACGCAAAAAACTTTATAAGGTTTATGAAGGATGTTCTGATGTTGACTGGTTTTAAAACTTAGCCTATTTTTCTTGATTTGTTGCCAATGTATGCTAAGGATACCATTCCATCACCCTTGACAAAAATTAGATATCATCAAAACCTTATAAAAATAGAACTTTAAATATACTCAAAAATGAAATTAAAATAAAAGAAGTACTTCAAATTCTATTTAAACAGTTCCTCCAAAATGGCTATGCAAAAAAAAAAAAAAAGTACTAAAGAAACTTTTATTTTCTAATGAATTATACTATGATAACCTGAAAATGAATTCCAAAGGCACCAATATTCCTTACCATACATTTGCAACACATCAAAAAACAACCCAAGTATTAAAATCAGTCAACATTAAAACAGCCTTGAAACAACCAGTTAAAACCTAGCAAAATTTCTTATGTTCTCCTAAAGACAATGTTCCTTTTTATAAACATCCTGGAGTATAGAAGATTCTGTGTTCTACTGGAAAAGTGTACTAGGTCAAAAGAACATGTAAGCAATGTTGAAACCAAAATGGAAGGGAAAAAAGGGAGACTCATAGAACATTGCATGGTCAGATGGCAAGTTTCCTCCATGTTCATACTTAGAAGAGAATTACTTTGACAGATTGTTCAAGGAGTCATCTGAGGTCATTCATTCAAAAGGCACACTGGATGGAAACTAAGAACTGATCTTTAATGATATTTGGAAGTCATAAATTAATATGTGTACCATTCAAAACCTCTAATATGTCAACAATTATATATAGAGTTTACACAACAGCATTGAGATTGTGCATAATATCCCTAATGATGCACATTATTAAACTATCGTTCCACTCTTTTACAAATTTATAAAAATAGCAATTGTTGGGAATTATTTAATATTTTGTTGTTTTTTGCTTATGTAAAATAACTTCCTGAAGATGCTCTCAGCCATATAAACAACAAAAAATGTTGGAGAAACATCTAGTGATAAAAAAAAATGCCTGAGTTAACTTACTAAATAACAACTGGTTATTTATTAAGTTAATTTGTGTTCTCTTCATCCCAAAGTGCATGGCTTACACTTGGCCACATTAAACTGGCAGCCATTTACCTTTGCCCATGCTGCCAGGCTCTTTAAGTCATCCTGCAGATCTCACATCATCACTGAGTATCACTCTTCCTAGCTTTGCATCATTAGCGAACAGCTAAATATTTCCTCTAAAATCATTTCCTATGTCACTTAATTAAATAATACAGGGCCTAATACTGAACAATGCAGTACTCCATTAGTCACATGCCTTCATCCAGACTCAATTCTGCAATACACCACTCTTTGTTATCTGTCAATCAGCCATCCTCTTATCCAAATCACTAGCTTCATTACCCACCCCCATTTGCTCCAATTCAAGCAAGAGTTCCAGGTAGAATCCTGTTGAATGCTTGTAAAGTCCAGCAGTATCATTGAGGTATCACTTTCTTTATTCAGTGCTTCCTGTATCTTCACTCCTAAGTTCATAACTTTCACCGTTCCCCTTACATAGTCATTTCTCAGACGATCCTTTCTGGTCACACCTCACACCCAATTAAGCATTCTTATCTCTCCTAGAAAATAAATATCAAGAAGGTGGCAAAATATTCTGGAGGTTGTTGAAGAAGCTTAAGAATGGAGGAAAGAGTGCTGTAAAAGGAATTAGAGATGATAAAGGTGACATGAAAACGGGAGAAAAAGATATCCTTGAAGTATGGAGTAATTACTTTGAAAAACTGCTAAATGAAACAAGCAGTGATGACAGCACAGTGGTAAAAAACACTGACCAGGCATGCAGTCAGGAATACATATCCATACTAGAAGTAGAAAAAGCCATCAAAGGCTTGAAATGTGGAAAGGCAGCAGGAGTAGATGATATTCGACCAGAAATGCTGAAGTATGGTGGTATAAGAGTCTTACAGTGGCTGCACTGCATAGTTTAGAAAGCCTGGACAGAGGGACGAATTCCCGATGATTGGAGTAGAGCTCTCATAGTACCCATATATAAAAAGGGAAATAAAACTGAATGTGAGAATTACAGAGGTATTTCCCTAATGAGTGTTCCTGGCAAGATCTATGCAAGTATACTTGAGAAACGGTTGAGAAGAATTGTAGAAGAAAATCTTGGTGAAGAACAAGCTGGATTCAGGCCAAATAGAGGCTGTCAGGATCAGATCTTCACTTTACGACAAATAGTCGAGAAAGCATGGGAATATAACAAAGATCTGTATTTAAGTTTTGTCGATCTGGAAAAGGCATATGACAAGGTGCCAAGAGAGAAGCTATTCAATACGCTGCAGTTATATGGTGTCAATGGGGCATTATATCAAGCAATACTTAGTCTTTATTTGAGTTGTAAGTCAGCAGTTAGAATTGAAGGAAGTACAGGAAGATGGTTTAATGTTAAATCTGGTGTGAGACAACAATGTACATTATCCCCTCTGTCATTCATTATCTATATGGATCACATTATGAAGGAAAGTGGTATTAAACATGATATCAAAATTGGAGATGTTAATGTCAGCTCTTTGCTTTATGCGGATGATGTTATACTTCTAAATAAATCTGCTACAAGTCTGCAAGATTCTCTGACTAAATTGAATAGCTGTTGTAATAGATATGGTATGAAGGTCAGCAATAAAAAGACAAAGACAATGAAAATAGGCAGAATCATTGAAAATGTCAACTGTGTTGTGAATGTTGAAAATGGTGTTGCACTACTTACTGGATAAGATAGTACAACACTATATTTAGTCCTGAAGATATTTTCAGGCGCAAACTTTGTTTGCTCTCACTGGGATAAAGGATTAAACTAAATCTATTATAATGTGTTGTGAATGGAGAACGTGTGGAACAAGTAAAACATTTCAGCTATTTAGGCATGATTTTTACTGAAGATGGTAAATTAAATATAGAAATAGACAACAGAATCAGCAAAGCTGGTATGGTGGGAAGTCAATTGAATAAATTCATATGGAATAAGAGAGAAATCAGTCGGAACACTAAATTAGCTATGTACAAGACAGTGTTCAAACCAGTTTTAACTTATGGATCTGAGAGCTGGGTCAGAAATAAAACACTTGACCAAAGACTAGACACCGCAGATATGAGAGTCCTGAGAAAGATTATAGGCATGAACAGATGGCATCAATGACAATATCATATTAAAAACGAGGATATTAGGAAAGAACTTGACATTGTCAGCATCCAGGAATGCGTTAGCAGAGCTAATCTTAGGTGGTATGGTCACTTAAACAGAATGGGCGAGGAAAGATTAACAAAACAAGTGTTCTCTGCCGGGTTGGCAGCAAAACGACCCAGAGGAAGACTAAGATATAGGTGGATTGATACGGTACAAAATGCTTTAGACGATAGAAATATAAGATCTGATAATGTTGGAGTCTTGACAAGTAACAGACTGATTTGGAGGAAAATTGTAGATAGGAAATTAATAACGATGTAATTTTTTTCATGTAGTACTATCATATCCTGTACACCCCTTGAGGGTACATGGCAGGAATTTGATGATGATGATCGCTGCTACCTCCATCCTGCTGATGTTAATTGTTCTTAGGGGCATAGGTTCCATAGCATACATCATAGTTGGTCTCAGCACTGTCCTATAGATTTTGCCTTTTAGATTGATCATCACCCTCTTATTGCATAGCACTCCAGTCATCTCTCTCTCTCTCTCTCCAGCTCTTCCATACTGCTTGTATCCTGCATCCCACTTCCTTCTCTCCATCCTATTTCACTGTTGAACCTAAGCATCTAAAGTCCTTAACCTTCCTGATGACATTTCCTTCCAGCTCCAATCTGTCTCCTGGCTGCCACTTTGCAACACATATACTCTTCTTACTTCTGCTCAATTTCATACCTCTCTCTTCCAGTGCTTTCCTCCACCTTTCCAGTTTAGTTGCACTTCTTCTCTTGATTCTGCACACAGCATGAAGTCATCCACATACGATGTTGTCCAAGGCACGTCTTCTCTCATCTCCTCCGTCACCACTTCCATCACAATATTAAACAGGAACGGACTAAATCTGACCCTTGATGCAAGCCAACTGTCACTTGAAAACTTTCTGTCTCTCCCAGGCAGGTATGAACTCTTGTCTTCACATTTCACTGCACCAACATGACACATTTCTCAGGTACCTTCTTCTCCCTCAGACACCTCCAGACTTCTTGCCTTTGCACTCTATCGTACGTTTTCTCCAGATCAATAAACACCAGATGTAGTTCCCATCGTTTTTCTCTGGAAACTTTTCCATCATCTGCCATAACCCAAAGATAGCATCTGTCATCGATTGAGCTGGCATGAAGCCAAAGTGTTCCTTTGGAATCTCCACTTCCTTCTTCAGTTTTCCATCAAGAGCCCTTTCTAAGATTTTCATTGTGTGGGTCATCAGCTTTATTCCTCTGTAATTCTTACAGTCCTGTGCATCCCCTTCACCCTTGTAGATAGGGACAGGAGCACTTTCCCTCCACTCCTCAGGTATAGTTTCCTGTTGTCAAACTTTTATGAACAGGTCCCACAACAGGTTAATTCCCTTTCCCCTAGTGCCTTCCATGCCTCCACTGGGATCCTGTCAGGGGCCCACCGATTTTCCATTCATCATCCTCTTTATGGCCTCCTTCACTTCCATTCTACTGATGTTCTACACCATCCCCCTCATAAGGCTGCTCATCTTCTGTGTGAGTCCTCACATTTTCTTCATTCCATTCCATTCACTTCAAGAGTTTCCCATTCAAATTAAACAT
This sequence comes from Typopeltis vanoorti, assembly GCF_054136105.1. Lineage (NCBI taxonomy): Eukaryota > Metazoa > Arthropoda > Arachnida > Uropygi > Thelyphonidae > Typopeltis > Typopeltis vanoorti. Next base: position 61,806,833 of record NC_143560.1, read on the forward strand.
CAAACAGAAAAAGGTACTAAGGAGCAGAAAACTCCAGCACAACCTATAAGTACTTTCAGTGCATTAAACCAGTTATATTTCAATCAAAAAATTGGGCACTTGCAAGTGCCCGCTATGCCTACCATGCGAAGCAAAGATGGCGGCAACAAAAGCCAAAGATGGACAAGCACCATGTGTCTCACCAGCATAGCGCTGTCGATTGCCAACAAACCCCAAAAGTGCTGCAGCTGCAAAAATGATATCAGCAATTAAAAAAAAGGTATAATGTGCAAGTTCTGTTGCCACTGGATACATGCTTCCTGTGCAAAAATGGACGAATCGGTGCACAAGATATATATCAACCTTAACCAGGCCTATTTCCATTTGCTGTGTCTGCAATCTGTAAAACTGCTCCTGAACTTAGGCAAATGAATTGAAAACCTTGAACAGCACATCAGTGCTATGAATGAAACTTTTCCTCCAAAATACTAGCACTAGAAACCAAGTTTGAATCAACTGATGATCAGTGCTGCAACACAAGTTCACCCTTCCCCACAAATCGCATCAACAGTGCATGACTCGATGGAGGCCAAAAACAAAAAATTCAATGCCGTCATTTTGTGCTTTCCAAAAGAAAACAGAAAACCAATGAAAGAAGACATCCTCAAACTAGCAGAAGAATGCGACATCGATCCTAAAAATATTATCTAGTGCCATCGTTTCAGACCATAAACAAAAGAAAGAATGGAATGAACTTTCCACGCCTCGTAAAAGTGACTTGCGACACACCAACATCAAAACTAATAACAGGGATCAACAACAAGTTCAAAGACACTTGTCCCCAATCGTGTATACGTGCTTGACCATATTTCTCATTTGCACAAAGGGAACAAGGATGCCAGCTTCGAAGACAACTTGCAGAAAAACATCGAAACGGCTACAACTGCTGGACCATCAACTACACACAAGCTAAATTGGTGCAAAAACCAAGTGATGCCACTAGCAGCCACGATGATGACAAGTATGCAGGCACTGCATAAGAAATGTGCAAAACCCCTATGGTCAAATATTATTACTATTATTACTATTACTACGGGCAACTCCAGGGAGTCATTAGACTCATCGAGGGAGGCCCCAAATCATATTCATCACAACTATTCGACATTCATACAGTATCTATCATACCTCGCCTTAAACTCATTCACTGTCACAGCATCCACCACAGACTCAGGGAGCGCATTCCACTCATTCACTACTCTAAAAGTAAAGAACCCAGCTCTAACACCTTTACTAACCACACTTTTGCCCAGTTTCCATGGATGTCCCCTAGTCCTCCCACAACCAGCCCTGTTCTCAAAAATATCTTCTGAATTAATTTTATAGAAACCCTTCAGTAATTTGAATGTCTCAATCATATCTCCCCTCCTCTGCCTATCAACCAATTTTTGCAACCCACAAATCTTCAACCTGTTCTCATACGGTTCATTCCACAGACCTGCTATCATCTTGGTCACTCGCCTCTGGATCCTCTCCACCTCCTCGCCATCAAGAAGAAACCTAGGTGACCAAATCTGAGCACAGTAGTCGAGATGAGGTCTTATCAAGGCTCGATACAGAGGAACAATAACCTGCTTGTCTCTGCTTGTCAACGTATTCTTCAGCAACCAAGTGATTTGATGAGCTGATTTGGCCACTTTTGCAATGTGTCCCCTAAATTTCAATTCCTTATCCACCAACACTCCTAAATCTCGTGCCTCATCAATTTCCTGGAGCACGGTTCCACCAATGCAGTAAACTGCCGCCAATCTTTTCACCCCAAAATGCATAACCTTACATTTTGCCACATTAAATTGACATCCATTCTCCTTAGCCCAGACCTCCAATCTATTCAAATCATCCTGCAAAATTTTGATGTCATCTGCATTCACTATTGCCCTACCCAACTTCGCATCATCCGCAAACAAATGAACTGTTCCTCTCAGATCCTTTCCTATATCATTTATGAACAAATTAAACAGCAGTGGTCCAAGAACAGATCATTGTGGCACACCACTAGTCACAGGCCATCTTGTGGACTCTACTCCTGAGTAAAACACTCTCTGATATCTCTCCGTCAACCACCCTCCTATCCATCTCACCAACCCTATGTCCATTCTCATATGCTGCAATTTACTGATTAGAATTCCATGTGGTATCCTGTCAAAGGCCTTAGCAAGATCCAGTAGAATCACCGTAAACCCATTACCCTTATCCAATTCAGCCGTCACTGTGTTATAATACGTGAGCAAGTTACTGAGGCATGACCTACCCTTCACAAAACCATGCTGTCCCCGATACAGTATCCCATTTTCTTCTATCCAATCTTGTATTTTCCTCTTGACTATTTTCTCTAAGACCTTGATAATGATTCCTGTTATGCTGATTGGCCAGTAATTTTCAACAGCAGCCTTGGAACCACCTTTGGTGCAGTGGAACTATTTTCCCCTCTTTCCACCCCCTTGGGACTGATCCAGTCCTGAGGCTCAAATTAAACAAAATGGTCAAGGGCACTGACAATTCTTTGGCCGCTTCACTTACGACACGAGCTGGTATACCATCCAATCCCACAGATGTATTGACATTGAGGTTCTGTAATAGACTAGTTACCTCTACTTCATTCATCACAATTCCAGTATAAGCTGTTGGTTCTTCCATTCCTGCAAAGTCACCACCTGGATGATATACTCTTGCAAAGTGCTCGCTCAGTAATTCCACAATATCGACTGATTCGGTTACCTCCCTACCCTCAGCATTTTTTAAGATCATTCTACCATGAGCATTTTTCCTTTTACTTGCAACATATTGAAAAAACTGTTTGGGATTCTCTTTAGCCTGCGTGGCCAATTTCCTTTCGTAATCTGCTTTTGCTTTTCTTACCACCCTTGTTACCATCCTGGCCTGAGCTTTATACTGTTCCTGCGCCTGATGGTCACCCTTCTCCTTAAATTCCCTCCATAATTGTTTCTTTTTTTGCAGCTCAAGCTTAATAGTGTTATTCATCCATTTAACCCCTACTTGATTTATTATTCGGACTCTTGGTATACAGTCAACCATTGCCTCCTGCAAACAGTTCTTAACCACCTCCCATGCACTATCAACATCCAGCACTTGCAGTTTTACATGCCATGGCATTGAGCCAAGCACACACCTAAGCTTGTCATACTTACCAGCCCGGTAATTCCACATGTACCCTGTCTTAATTGTAAATTCGACTCCTTTAGCCACCTCCCAAGTCATGACCTTATGGTCACTCTCACAATTGGTGGCAACATGGTCATGTTCGTTACAGCCACATTCTCAGTTGCAATTACTAGGTCCAGCACTCTCTGCCCCCTGGTATTTTCCAATACATGTTGCCGTAGATAGTTGTCCCTTAATAACCGCATAAAATCCAATTCCTTCCTCCCATGGGCCCTCTCCTCTTTCCAGTCAATGTTACCATAATTGAAATCACCCATAATAATTACCCTCCTTCCACTCATTTCTTCTATTTGCTTATGCATACTATCCCCACCATCCACTCCATCACCCAGTCTATAGCAGCACCCAATTGTATATTTTGTTCTGCTAGATTCTATCTCACACCAAACAGCCTCAAATGTGCTTTTTTCCCCATCATGCAGTTCAACTTCTATACTCCTTGGCTGAAGCTCATCAGCTATCATCAATAACACTCCTCCCCCCCTTTTTATTCACCCTGTCACTCCTGAACACGCTATACCCGTCGCATTCAATCCCACTAGCTTTATCATCTTCTGTCAGCCATGTTTCACTAATACCGACAACCTGTGGCCTGGAAGTGCCAACCATGGCCAAAAACTCTTCCTTCTTGTTCCTAATACTCCTGGCATTAGTGTACATGAATCGCAGAAGCCCATTTGTCCCATCCCTACTTTGATGCCTTATACTAACTATCCCATTCTGATTTGTTGTCCGTCGTACTCGCTCGGGCATAATATACTCATTCATACACTTAACTGCCCCCCTAAAGTCTGCATATCTACTCCCCCCCCTTAATAAATCTAGTTTCCCTGAATCTGTACATCCACTTCCACATCATTGATCAACACTCTTTCAAGTCTCCGTACACCAACTCCATTCAAATGCAACCCATCCATCTTATATATGTCCTTTCGCCCATCGAACTCATTTCACACATCCATAAATTCCACACCACTCTCCATGCATAAAGTCATTGGCAATTATGGCCGTCCTTCTAAACACTTCGCTGTCATACCGTGGTAAGACACTCACCATCCTAACTCTCTCACTCTTCTCTTTTGCTACTTCAAACAACTCCCTCACATCCTCTATCATTTCCATTTTGTCCTCTTTCAAATCATTCGTTCCTGCCATGATTATCATCTCTTTCACCCTCTGTTTTTGCAGTCGAATAGATTCGCTGACGTCCTTTATGTTCGCACCCGGCTGGTACGACTTCGTTAAACTCTCAATTATTACGCCTCTTAATAGCGAATCCCCATACAGCACTCACTCCTTCATTTTATTGACGTTTGCGAACATTCTATTATTTGCCGTCACAGACTTCTGCCGGTTATTTGTCAGTACGTTCAACACACATTTTTCCATACGCTCCAGTTGTCTTTTAGCTCTGTGTATCGCACCATTCAAACGGGCAATTTTGCTACTCGCATTTATCTCACCATTTTCATTATCAATCAAATCATCCATTCTTTCTGTGTTTCTACCTTCATTTACATTTTCGGCGACGCTCTCACACCTATCTGGCACTACCACGCAATTCTCTAGCACACCGCCATTTTCTACATTCTGACTATCGTTAACGATATCACTCTCGACACACGAAACACGCTTGAAGTCCTCATTCTCTTTACACTTTTTACACATATTAACTCCACTATCACTTTCTAACCAGACTTCCACCGCTCTTCGCAAGGCATACATCTCACAGACAGCACATTGCATAAATTCGTTTACATCAAAACTCTTAAACAAACATGGCGACCTGGCCGCCATTTTTTTCTTTATCGGTGCCATGTGTACGCTATCTTTTCTTAAAAATAATAATTAAAATAACAGAAAACACGCAAAAATTGCACAGACACACCAAGAAACAAAAAGCAAACAATACTACTTAAAATTCTAGTAAAATATCTAATGTTAACACAAAATACTACTAATCTTTTCAAGAGCTCTCGACAAGCCGACGATCTAATCAGTGCGACACCAAGCAAAATCATGACTCACAAAATCCTACAAATCCAATTCACCAACATCCGTGTCCTAAACTCTAACCTTAATCGTGTCAACTACCGTCTACAGTCTACCAAACCTCACCTACTCTTTCTGGCAGAAACTCAAATCTCACCTTCCTCCAGCATCTGTGCATATATCCACTCTGACATATCTTGCCAGAGAGCACCCAATTTAGAATCGCCCAACTTCGACCTTCTTTGGATGAAAATATCCCTACCCAACTCAGTCAAATTCATATTCTGTCTCTATCGCTCCCTAAATGTAACCAACCACTCTGAGCTCTTTAATTTCGTCTCCCAAAAAATTGACTTTCTCCAGTCCCACTTTACCAACAGCAAAATCATCCTCTAAGCAGATTTTAATGTCCACAATACTAACTGGCTTTCTTCCTCCAGCTATACAGATCTTGCAGGCAGAGATGCTGAAACATTCGCTATCTATAACGATCTTACACAACTCATTCAGATGCCAACCAGAATACCTGATAACCCAAACCACTCTCCAAATGCCTAGACCTCTTCTTGACCAATGACCCTTCCAAATACATGAAAGTAGAGGGCCCACTAGGCAATTCTGACTACAATCTAGTGCTAATCCCCCCCCCCATGCAGCAACGCTTATGCAGCCACTCCCATACAAGAGTAGTTTGGCATTATAACAATGCCAAGTGGGACAGCCTCTGCAACTTCTATGCCCCCATAGGTAGACTATTGCTTCCGACCTTCCAACCCAAACACATGCACCAAACTTATAACCAAAGCAATCCTCACTGGCATGGAATCATACATTCCCACAGTACTCTGACCTGCCATTCCCTAACTAAACCCTGGTTTTCCAAGAGATGCACCAAGGCTGTACAAATGAAAAACCAAAAATACCATTACTGACTCAAATCAAAAACCCCATCCTCCTTTTAGAGCTCATACCCAAGCCCGAAATAAATGCAAAAAAACAATCAATGCTTCCAAAAGAGAGTTTAAAAGAGCAAAAAAAGCATGAAATTAGCATCCTGTCCAAATGACAGCTGAGCCTTTTGGTTCCTTGGCAAAGAAATTGGTTGCAACTTCTGACCAACACTATTCCCCCCCCTTATCATACCCAGATGGCTCCATTGCATCATCATCAACTACAGAAAGGCCACTCTCCTGGCCTCACACTTTGCTTCCAATGCATACATAATTGACAATGGCAAATGTCCCCCAACCATTCCAGCTGCCCAACATACAATGCCCACTATATCCTTTTGCCAGAAAGAGATCAGCAAAACACTGTCTAAATTAGACACCAAAAAGTCTCCTGGCCCTGATGACATTCCTCCAATTGTCCTGAAGGTTTGTGCACCAGAACTTTCTCCTGTCCTATGTCACTTATATATACTGTCTTACTGAACTGGTATCTATCCCACAGAAATTGGCCTATATTCAACCCATTCCTGTCCAAAGGACAGGAGCGCGCAGTGATACAAGAGAGTTGAGAACAAGAGTGCCAGGGGAACGGTCGTATTTTAAGGGAGCTCCCGAAAGCTAAGTACAATTTTGAATGGAAATTAGAATAAATGTTAAAAATCATAACGTAATATTGTCTAAATTTGGTAGCTTGTTGTGTCTGTGTGATTTTGGTGTAAATTCCGTAAATTAATTTAGTCTTTAACGATACGTCATATATTTGAATATGGCGCCAATGCGACGTAAGATAATGGCGTCCAAAAATACGACGCCATTGTTCAAAAACTGTAGTGTGAGAGAGTTTGTCCGGTGTGATGTGTGTGGAATGTATGCATTCCCAAATGAGTCTGGAGTATGGGTTGAAAGTGATAGTGGTGGGAGAATGTGTAGAAAGTGTATGCAAAGTGAGGAGTCGAAGTATGTGTCAGGTTGTGAGACAGTTATGGTTGAAGAAAGCCAGAATGCGAGTGAAAATAGTGGCTCGATAGGGAATTGCGGTGTACAAGATGGCAATGTGAGCGGTGATCTAAGAAAGAGTGAGAGCAATTATACAGAAAGAGAAAATGGTTTGAATGATAAAAAAAATGATGAATTATTTGTAGGAAGTGAGATTGCTAGGCTGCACGCAGTGATACAAGATGCGCAGCGGCAATTAGAGCACCTGCAAAACTCTTTCCAGAGTGATTCGGCTAACGGAAATAAACAGCGTGGGCGAGTTTCCGAAATGAAGATTGTATGGTGACTCGTTATTAAGAGGAGTAATAGATGGGAGTGTAACTAAATCGTACTTGCCGGGTGCGAAATTTAAGGATGTAAGTGAGAGCATTAGAGTGCAAAAACAGAGGGTGAAAGAAATAACAATATTGTGGCTGGTACGAATGAATTGAAAGGTGATAAATTTTTTATGAGAGAGGACTTGAAAGTATTGTTAAAGGTAGCGAAAGAAAAGAGTGACAGAGTTAGAATGGTGAGTCTGTTACCGCGGTATGACAGAGAGGAGTTTAGAAGGAGGGCCATAATCGCAAATGATATTATGCGCAGGTTATGCGGACGGTGTGGTGTGGAATTTGTGGACGTGTGGAATGAGTTTGATGGGCGAAAGGACTTATACAAGATGGATGGACTGCATTTGAATGGACTTGGTGTGCGGAGACTGAAAAAAGTGTTGCTGAATGAAGTGAAAATGGATGTGCAGAACCAGGGAAACTAGAACTACCAAGGAGGGGGGGAAGTGGATATCCAGACATCAGTGAGACAGTTGAGTGTAAAAATGTATATAATATACCTGAGCCAGCAATAAGGACAAAAAATGAGAATGGGATATTTAGAATAACGCATCAAGATAGGGGTGGGACAAAGGGAACACTGCAATTCATGTATACTAATGCCAGGAGTATTAGGAACAAGAAGGAAGAATTTTTGGCCTTGATTGGCTCTTCCTGGCCACAGGTTATTGGCATTAGTGAAACATGGCTGATGGAAGATGATATAGTTAGTGGGATAGAATGTGTAGGTTATAGTATGTTTAGGAGGGACAGAGAGAATAAAATTGGGGGAGGGGTGTTATTGATGATAGCTGATGAACTGCAGCCAAGGAGAATTGAAGTATTGCAGGATAGTGAAAGGAGCTCATTTGAGGCTATTTGGTGTGAGATTGATACTGGCAGAATAAAATATACAGTTGGGTGCTGCTATAGACCAGGTGATGGAATAGATGGTGGAGATGGTATGCATAAACAAATTGATGAAATGAGTGGAAGGAGGGTAATTATTATGTGGGATTTCAACTATGGTAACATTGATTGGAAGGAGGAGAGGACAAATGTGAGGAAGGAAATGGATTTTATTCAATTATTAAGGGATAACTATCTGAAAAAGCATGTAATTGAAAATACTAGGGGTGTGAGAGTGCTTGACCTGGTAATAGTATCTGAGAATTTGACTGTAATGAATATGACCATGTTGCCACCTATTGGTGAGAGTGATCATAAGGTCTTGACCTGGGAGGTGGCTAAAGGTGTGAAATTTGTGATTAAGACAGGGTATATGTGGAATTACCGTGCTGGCAAGTATGACAAGCTTAGGAGATTGCTTGGATCAGTGCCATGGCATGTACAACTGCAAGGGCTGGACGTCGATAGAGCATGGGAAGTGATCAAAGAGCATTTACAAGAGGTTATGGCTGATTGTATACCTAAGGTCCGAATAGTGAAACAAGGAGCGGTTAAATGGATGAATAACACCATTAAGCTTGAGCTGCAAAAAAAGAAACAACTATGGAGGGAATTTAAAGAAAGGGGTGACCTGCAGGCACACGAACGGTATAAAGTACAGGCTAGAAGGGTAACGAGTGTGGTAAAAACAGCAAAAGCCGATTATGAAAGGAAACTAGCTATGCAAGCAAAAGAGAATCCCAAACAGTTCTTTCAATATGCTGCAAGCAAGAAAAAAACTGTACATGGCAAAATGATTTTAAGGAATGACGATGGTAAAGAGTTCACTGAACCAGTCGATATAGTGGAGTTACTAAGCGCGCACTTTGCAAAAGTATATCATCCAGGTGGTGACGTTGAAAAAATGAAGGAACCATTAGTTTATATGGGAATTGTGATGAATGAAGTGGAGGTGAATAGTCTATTACAGAACCTTAATGTGAATACATCTGTGGGATTGGATGGTATACCGGCACGGGTCTTGCATGAAGCGGCTAATGAATTATCAGTGCCCTTGACCATGTTGTTTAATCTGAGTCTCAGGTCTGGCTTAGTCCCGAAGGCGTGGAAAGAGGGGAAAATAGTTCCACTGCATAAAGGAGGATCCAAGACTATGGTTGCAAATTACCGACCGATCAGCATATCAGGAGTCGTTGTCAAGGTCTTGGAGAAAGTAGTCAAGGGAAAAATACAGGAATGGATTGATGAAAATGAGATACTGTACAGAGGACAGCATGGCTTTGTGAAGGGTAGATCATGCCTCAGTAACTTGCTCAAGTTTTATAACAGGGTGACGGCTGAACTAGATAAGGGAAATGGGTTTACAGTGATACTGCTGGACCTGGCAAAGGCGTTTGACAGGATACCACATGGAATTCTAATCCGTAAACTACAACATATGGGAATGGATATAGGGTTGGTGAGATGGATAGCTGGGTGGTTGATGGAGAGATATCAAAGAGTAGTTTATTCAGGAGTAGAGTCCAAAAAACGGCCTGTGACTAGTGGTGTGCCACAGGGTTCTGTTCTTGGACCACTGCTGTTTAACCTGTTCATTAACGATATAGGGAATGGTCTAAGTGGGACAGTTCATTTGTTCGCTGATGATGCAAAGTTGGGTAGGCCGATAGTGAATGCAGAAGATGTCAAAGTCTTGCAAGATGACTTAGATAGATTGGAGTTCTGGACTAAGGAGAATGGATGTCAATTTAATGTGACAAAATGTAAGGTTATGCATTTCGGAGTGAAAAGATTAGCAGCAGTATACCACATTGGTGGAACTGTACTCCAAGAGATTGATGAGGCCAGGGACTTGGGAGTGTTGGTGGATAGGGAGATGAAGTTTAGGGGGCACATTGCGAAAGTAGCTAAATCAGCTCATCAACTCACTTGGTTGTTGAAAAATACCTTGACGAGCAGAGAAAAACAAGTTATTGTACCTCTGTACCGAGCCCTGATAAGACCTCATCTCGACTACTGTGCCCAGATTTGGTCACCTTGGTTCCTTCTTGATGGGGAGGAGGTTGAGAGGATCCAGAGGCGAGTGACTAAGATGATAGCAGGTCTATGGAATGCACCATATGAGAACAGGTTGAAGATTTGTGGGTTGCAGAAACTAGTTGATAGGCGAAAAAGGGGAGATATGATTGAGACATTCAAATTGCTAAAAGGATTCTATAGGATTAATTCAGATGATATCTTTGAGATCAGGACTGGTGGTGGGAGAACTAGGGGACACCCATGGAAGCTGGGCAAGAGCGTGGTTAGCAGGGGTGTTAGAGCTGGGTTCTTTACTTTTAGAGTGGTAAATGAGTGGAATAAGCTGCCAGTGTCTGTTGTGGGTGCTATGACAATGAGCGAGTTCAAGGCAAGGTATGATAGATACTGTGAGAATGTTGAACAGCTGTGTGAACATGATGTTTAGGGCCTCCCTCGATGAGTCTAAGGACTCCTGGAGTAGCCCGTGGTAATAATAATAATAATAATAATTCCCAAGAAGGGCGACAAGTCACTGCCATCCAACTACCATCCCCATCTCGCTCACCTCAATCCTGTCTAAAGTAATGGAAAAAATCATCAGCTCCCAACTCCTACATACCTTGAAGCTACCCATCTAATAAACAACTGCCAGTATGATTCCGTTGCTGCCGATCAATAGGAGATTTGCTGCTCACATATGTCCCCAATTTCTCTTTCGCTATGTTACTTCAACCCTGAACAGCTGTAAACCTTATACAAATCACAAATCTGCTGAACCATCGAATACTGCTCCTACATATGGGGTGGGCCCCCAAAAGTTCCTTCAAAATGCTCAACTCAATACAGAGGAGAGCAATCAGACTTATTAATGCCCTATCTCCCAACTCACCCCCCCCCCCAATTTCACACAGATAATCAGTCTCCACACTATGTGTTTTCTACAAATATTTGCATGGAAAATGTTCATGCGAAATAGCATCAGTAATTCCGCCACTTAGTACTAAACTCGTTGGAACACATGCAGCTGCTGCTCAACATTCCTACAGTGCACCTCCAAATCCACAGAAGAAGTTTCTTCTTCTCCTCCTTCATCCCTGCAACTGCTATACTATGGAACAGTCTTCCCTTTGATGTGTTCCCTAAGGAATACAATATACAGTCATTCAAATCCGATGTGAACAAGTACCTTCTTTCCCAACTCATATACACTACTAATCTACTATAGGTTGATCTACCAACCTGTTGTGGGCTCAACATAAAATAAAAAAAATAAAAAATAAAATAAAAATTCAAAAGCCCTACAAAGTATATTCTCCATCTGCTTCTTATATCAACATCCCTCCTTAATACTCTTCCTCCAGTCTTTGATCTGCCTCACATGTAAGATGTCCTTTGATACCTTATTTCTACATTTTGCCAATCAATAAATTTTTCTCTGTTCTTCCTCTGTTTCTAATTGATCATAAAGATCTTGATACGTCATGGCCTTTGCCTGCGCAACAATTCTCTTTGCTTCTCGCTTTGATCTTCGCTGTCTTCTTCCACTCTTGACTCATCCTACTTCTGCTTTGCCTTCCTCTTAGCCGTCACCGCTTCTTGTACATTATTATTCCACCACCGCCAACCCTCCTTCTGCTCTCTAATCTTTTCAGATGTTTCACCAAGCACCTCAATTGCACAGCTCAGAATTGCTTTTGAATTTGTCTCCATCAATCTTGTACACTTTTTAGTCCATCTGAAATCCTCTTTAACACCCTTTCCCTAAAAAGGTTCCTCAATACTTTTTACAAAACCATTTAATGTCCTCATCCCATGGCTTCCAAAGGTTCTTATCTTCGACCTTATTTTAAAGTCTGCGCACAGCAGCTGGTGTTACTGTGCCACTTGATCTGTTGGGATTACCTTACAATTTGTTACTTCCTTAAGATGTTTTCTTCTAGTCAAAATATAGTCAATCATCTGTGAACTGTTGTTGCCACTTCTAAATGTTATCAAATGTTCCTCCCGCTTGCAGAAAAATGAGTTCACAATTGCCAGGTCAAATGCTACTGCAAAGTCCACAATCCTCTCTCCTTCCTGGTTCATCATTCCCACTCAATGGCTGCCATGCACCCTTTCACAGTCCCTATTCTGTCTTGCTATGTGTCTGTTCAAGTCTCCTCCAACAATCACCATCTCGTTTTCTTCCAGTTCCCTCATTTCTGCATCAAGCATGTTCCAGAACTCATCTTTCTCCTCTGCTATACAGTCAACTTGCAGGGCGCATACATATAAGATGACCACTTGCTCTTCTCCAAGACTCAGTTTCATTTGCATAATCCTGTCGTTCCTCCTACCCACTTCCCGCACTTTGCCCTTCATTCTGCCACACACACACACACCACAATTCCGACACTATTTCTTCCCTCTTTATTTGCTCCAGAGTAGAACAATTTATACCCGTCTCCCAGTTCCTTAACCTTTTCCCCTTCCACCTTGTCTCCTGCACACATAAAATATCCAACTTCCTCTTCCTCATCATGTCTGCTACCTCTCTTCATCTTCCAGTCATGCTTCCAACATTTAATGTTCCCACTCACAACATTCTCTCCACCCGCTTGGCCATTCCTCTCCACCTCTCACAGCTATAGGACAATGTAGATATGCGTCGCCTGACAGGAATGCCCTAGCCCTTGTATCACTTTCTTTTCGACTCATTTCATCATAGCTATAGCTGGCAGTGAAGTTTTACAACCAGATACCCTTCCTGATGTCAACCCTCACCATTTATCCGAGCTTGGGGCTAGCTTGCCCCCTTTGGTGGCTGCATAAGATGAAATGACATAGTAAAAGAGGAAAGATTCATCCCTAGCCCTAGAATACTCTAATAGCATTCGGGGAGGGGGGGGGAGAGCAAGAAGAGAAGAAAGAAGCAAAGAAAGAAGGGGAGGGACCAGTCCACAGATAATATAGCAGGTGTATATTACATGAAGTAAGGAATATTCCAGCATCAGGTACCTTGGGTTTGTGATGTCCGTACTCACTAAAAAAACCTAAGCCCTTATTCAAGGGCTTAGAGCTCACTGAGGTAGTCACTTTCTTTATCTAATCAACTGTTCACCTAATTATAAAAAGTAAGCAAATTACTTCATAAAAGCATGTTGCCCCTTTAAAGCATCATATTCCTCTCCACCCAGTTCTGAATTCTGTCTTTTACCAGTTTCTTCAATACCTTAACCACCACTCCTGAGATAGTGATTGGTCTAAAATTTGCTACTTCTGTTCTCCTTTTCTTTATGCAGTGGAATTGTATTATTATTATGTGACACCTCCAAAGAGTCCAAGGACTCATTGTGGGAGGATACACTATTCCACTACACAACTCACTATGCTCCCTATTTAATCTCCACCTACTCTACTACCATCAACACACACAAAGTCATCTACCGCCCACCACACCAATATTTTTTTCCCCTGTAAATCGAGTGTATTTTCATAGCCAATTTGCCTGTATGTGGTGAAAAACTCAAGTTTCATTGTATAAAAAATAAAAAAAATAAAAAAAACATGCCACCTCCTTATAAGTTCGGCTAACTCGCCTTCAACTGAAAATTCACTTTCGTCATGAAGAAAATCGAACCATAATCTTTTCGAAGGGCACAATGTTCCATTGCTCTTGAAGCTCAAAATCGAACAGCTAATTCTTGTAAACGACAAATTCTTGTGATAATTTAAATATCAAATCTCAGTTTAAAAAAAGTGGAAGAATAACATGTGCAGACATGTTACATAAGTATTAGATTACGAGTCTTGTCAGTACTATTTCGGAAAACGAGTCTAAAATTTGACTTTGAGCGGAAAAGTATATATACTGTATGTTTTGAAATATCGCAACTAGGTTTCCAAAAACCACCTTGCTCATAATCATTTCCCTAGTATGGTAGCATATAGCTACCCCCACCAGCCGTATAGCTGAGGGAATAAAATAGGTTTCCAAACTGTATATTTTATTGTCTAGCGAACGCAAGAGCGTAGCCCACGTTGGACCACTTAGGGCCGAATGCTGTGAAAAGTACGGTAGTAAACATTGAACGACTATCAAAAATTCTGTGGAAATTTGTTATACCACTGGGAAAGCTAAAACACCCTAATCTTCTAGGAAGTTTGAAATACTTCAAACTTCTACTAATAAAATATGTGTACTGTCCATGTGTTTTACAACACTGAAAATAACGAATACCCAGAAAACAAGATTTCTACAGGTTTCTCCCCTATCTCATAGAAATCTGGATTTTATCATTTTTCATGTTCTCGGGAGAAACACTTTTCAACGTTTTAACTTTGAAAAAAGGGTTGCGGCAATCAGTATGAGGCATCGTTACAGGTACTTCAAATCAACCAGTATGACTTGTTAGAGCAAAGTAATCAAGCAAACAGGAAGTTGAACGAGAATAAGTATTCTGCGTAAGGTAAGGTCATTACTCGAAAAATGAACTATGACAAATTCGCTACCACAGAGCTGTTTTTATTCAGTAATACATGAACTTTGTTCATATGTAAAATTTATGTTCTTAAATGCAAGTAATGTAAACAACTCATATTCTTATAAGACAGGGGTGTTCAACCCGTCGATCGCGGAGCGATTTTTGGTCGATCTCTTGTGTATTCCTCCTTATTACAAATTTAATTAAAACCGAAAACATATTTTATTTATCATTATTTTGTATTATTTTTAATTCGCTTTTAAGTGTATTGCTATTGTTTATTTAATTTTCGTTAAAATTGTCAAATCAGTAATTTTCTTATAAGTCCGG
Source organism: Typopeltis vanoorti (assembly GCF_054136105.1). NCBI lineage: Eukaryota > Metazoa > Arthropoda > Arachnida > Uropygi > Thelyphonidae > Typopeltis > Typopeltis vanoorti. The sequence goes on from NC_143560.1 coordinate 61,822,019, forward strand.
GTAAATGAATTAATTTGGATCAGTGGAAGTCAAACAGCGAGCCGAGTGACTACGATTATAAGCAAAGTGTAAAAACTCGACTGTAGCTTAAATATTAAATATTCCAAAGCACATTACATCGATTTTTTACTTAGGTTAAGTCCCATGTGAATATTGTAAAAAAATAAACTTTGTTTGTCTCGGTATAGTTTGTATTAGATGTTTTTTTTAAATAACTCTTTTGAAGATAACTGTATATAATGCTTTAATAAGAATATGTTAGAGCAGTGGTCGTCAAAGTGATCGATATAACATTGTTAGGGGGTCGATTCGGGCTCAGGGGTCGATTGAAAAATATAAAACATCATTGTATGGGTAATATTTAATTCGGTTAACTTGGATTACCTCCATCCTGAATGACAATGCAATTAAGAGTGAATCGTGGGAACAGTGACATGAATAGGACCTGTAAGATGGAGCAAGGTCATGAAAATATGAAAATTTGAAAACATGCACATTCCAGATTGGGTTATCACTCCATTTTCTGCAAATATTAAAAATATCGAATGTAACTTACAAGATGAACTTATTGAATTGTCAGTTGATCTTGAAGCAAAGAGGCTTTTTAAAAATAGGACTTTAAGTTACTTTTGGACGAATATAAATTCTGTAGAAAAATATCCAAAACTTTCTGAAGTGGTACTCCCCTTTTTTGCTTGCATTTCCAAGCTCGTACATGATTGAAGCTGGTTTCAGCCATGTTAATTCCATTTTAACAAAACAAAGAAATAAGCTAGTTATAGAATTCCGTGGCAATTTAAGGCTGAAACTTACTAATTTTGAACCCAACATTGCTAATCTTGTCAAGAGTCACGAAGCACACCCTTCACGTTGACAACGTTAGTAAATTGTATACTAAGTTAATAAAAGTTTTATTTTCATATATATATATATAAGGAAGATTATTGTTATTTTGTTATCTAAATTAAATTTTATATTTTATATATTTATTTATCCCTCCTATCAAATATGTAATGTTAAGAAGGACGTCAAAAACAAAAACGTATCCCTTTGACGTTAAGCCAATATAATAATATATACCATATCATACATACAATAAACACTGTATCTATAAAATAAACAATCTAAAAACTCACATAAGCATCTTTTTTGCTTCTCCTATTATAATTACGTAATAGTAAAATAGAGGGGTCGATAAAAAGTCAAGAAACTCTTGAAGGGAGGGGGTCGACGGTCGAAGAAGTTTGGCAACCCCTGTGTTAGAGTGTTAAAAACAAAGGCAATGTTTTTGTCGCCGAAGCTGTACATGGCGGCATTAGAAAGATTGTTATTGAAACTTGTATGTATGAGAAAGGCTTGCAGGCTCTAAGTGTAAACATCTCCAAAGTCAGTCAGAAAGAGTTCAAACAACCTTCCGATGGCGGGCAATTTACAATTAAAAGAAAGCGGAGGAGAACAAAAGGAGTACCGAACTTGAAACTTAAGATGAAAGACTCATACTGATTCTTTGGGGGGTTGCCAAACTTCACGCGAGGTCTCAGAGGAGGCCTAATAAAAAGGGACCAAAGCAAGCAGAAGGGGTCCCAGTTCCAGAATTGCTGTCAGAGAGGAGGCTGCCCGGTCCAGAGTCGCTGTCAGAGAGACTGCCCGGATCCGCGTTGCTTGAGAGAGGAGTTTCCTGCTTCCAGAAAGGAGCTTCTCAGTTCGAGACGTCGCTAGAGACAGACTACTTCTAGGCCACAGACAAGGTTTCAAATTGCCGAAAGGAAGAGTTCCAATTGCCAGAGAAAAGTTTCCAGGCCAGGTTAATGTCAGACATTCACCAGTGTGTTGCGTTTTCATTACAATTTGATGAATCAAACGACTTCACTGATATTGTTCAGTTAATGGTATTTATTCGCATGGTATTTCAAGATTATTTAAGTAAAGAAGAACTTTTGAAAATTATACCATTATTAGGAAGGACTAGGGGAGAAGACATTTTTTCGGCATTTGATGAATTTGTGAAACAACACAAACTTCCGCTTTTTAAACTTGTGTCTATTACTAGTGATAGTGCTCCTGCAATGATAGGTAATAAATCAGGCTTTATTTCATTATGTAAAAACGATGACAAATATCCAGATTTTTTAACGTACCACTGTATTATTCACCAACAAGTACTGTGTAGTAAAAGATTAAACATAAAAGATGTTTTGGATATTACATTTAAAATTGTAAATTCTGTTCGAGGAAAAGCCCTGCAACGACGGTTATTTAATTTACAGGCAGATGATGATAGGGAACTTCTGTTGTACAATAATGTTCGCTGGCTCAGCAGAAGTCAATTTTTTGAAAGATTTCTTGTATTAATTAACGATATAAAATTTTTCTTGATGAAAAAGGAGATATTTATCCACAATTGAGTGATAAAAGATGGTTGTTACACTTATCATTTTTAGTAGATTTCTGTACGAAATTAAGCAATTTAAATTTAAAGTTACAAGGTAGAGATAAAAATTTAATTGTCATGTTAAGTTCAATAAAAACTTTCCAACAATACTTACTTTTATTAAAGAAAAATATAAATGACCGTGAATTTAGACATCTTCCATATTTATTAAAATTTTTTGAACAAAATCAAGAAATGCTTCCCTATGATTTAAAAGAATTTATTCGTGAAATAGAATTAGTTGAGGAAGAAATAAATTCAAGATTTAAAGATTTTAATAAAACTGAAATGATTGTATCTTTTATCCATAATCCATTTCAAGAAAACTTGAACATCACAGAAATTTCAAATAAAATTAGTCGGCTGTTTGATATAAGCCAAGCTGAAGTAGAACTTGAGATAATAAAAATTCAAAATAGTTTACATTTAAAATCAATAAACAATGAAGTCATTTGGAAGTATGCACATGAAAAATTCTCAATATTAACGGATATTGAGAAAAATTCTGTCGTGTTTCGGATCGACATACTCAGAATCCGCTTTTTCAAATATGACCGTCATAAAAAATCAATTAAGAAACCAAATTACAAATGATCATTTGGATGATTGTCTGCGATTGACCACTTCTTCATATCAACTTGACTATGAAAATATTGCGAGGTCCAAACAATGCCAAATTTCACATTAACTTTTTTTTTTTTTTTTTAATCAACCAGCATTTCCTGTAACTTGTGAGTTTGTAATCAATCTGCTGTTTTTTCTAACTTTGGTTTTCCAAAATAGAGAAATAAATATTTTATTCCAATATATTTGTTTATTTGTTTTTGTTGTATTAAAATATTTGTTGTATTAAAATAATTAAAAGTGATAAATAAATTTTTAAATACACAAATAAAGTTTTTAGTTGTGTATTTTTTTTTAGTTGTTTATTTTTAGTTCTTTATTTGTGTGTAATCAGATATCAGGTTGGGGGAACGTGATCTATATAAGAGAGTAGATCGCCGAATAACTTTTTATAGAAAAGTAGCTCGCGTAGTAAAAAAAGGTTGAGCACCACTCGTCATAACACTTATTGTTGTTTAAAAATATCATATCTTCCACGTTTAAACACAATTATGGAAATAATCTCCTAGACCAGTGGTCTCCAAACTTTTCGCCGTGAGGGCCACATTGGGTACTTCAGCACTGTTCAGCGGGCCGTAGTAATAAAAAAACTCTAGAACTAGATATATGAGTTTTATTGAATTATTACATTGCACCACTGCAAGTGGTGCAACGTAATAATTTCTGTTAATAACTTACCCGAAATATCCAAAAAAGAAGAAATTAAAAAAAAATTTTTTTAATAAAAAAAAAAAATTTTATTAAAAAAAAAAATTTGTAAAAATTACCAAAAAAAATCTTATCACAGCAATTTCTACGCGGGAACTGATACTTTTTTTTTTTTTAAATAGCCGAATTCATTTTTTTCCGTTCGGAAAACAATTTGTTTAAATTTTTGCTAGTCGTAAGTTTTTCAACCGAATATACGCCGACAATTTACATGCAACTTTTTTTTAATTTCGTATAACTTCGAGTTTTTTGTCAATGAATATAGATCGGGAAATTTTGTTTTTATTTCGTTTTTTGCTCGTTAGTTTATTTTAATCGTGCTTTTAACGACTTTTTTAAGTGTTCTTATTTCGTGCGACATAAATTTTTTTGTTGATAAAAAAGTTTATTCGGATGCAACTTTTTTATTTCGTTTTGAATTCTTTTAAATTTTTTTTCTTCGTTAGTCCATTTTAACCGACCTTTTACAGTCAGAAAGACCGTAACTTGGATTACGGTTACTTTTTGCTATTCGGGAATATATTTTGAACACAATTTTAATTAATGCATTTGAAATCTATCAACACCCGTGTTTTTTTGTTTTTTGTTTTTTTGCGGATTCTTATTGAAAAATTAGTCCAATTGGCGGGCCGGATAAAATCATATCGCGGGCCGCATCTGACCCGCGGGCCGTAGTTTGGAGACCCCTGTCCTAGACAAGCGATTTTCAACCGGTGTGCCACGAGAGGGGTCTTCAGCTGTGCCGCGAGATTTATGAAAACAAATTAATTGAAAGAAATAATGTCGTAAGTTGCGCATTTATTTATGAGTGTCTGGTCTTCCAACTTCTTGTGTGTGTAAATCAATCAAAATTATGCCTATTTTTTACCAGATCACCAAAAAAATTAAAAGAATATATTTTTAGTGTGCCGCAGAATTTTAATAATTAGTCTAGGTGTGCCATCTTATGAAAAAGGTTGAAAATCACTGTAATAGACCAATGATGGTGAGCCTTTTAGGCTTGGCGTGTCAAAAATTCGGAAAATGCCTAATTTGACTCTGCTGGCGTGTCCACCCCCCCTACAAAAGGGAACTATTCTTTACATATTCGTTTATTTAAAACAATTCCTAACAAACCAGCAGGAAAAAGAAAACCAGGACGTCCTCTAAAGAGATTCAACGATGACTTCTAAGCCGGAACAGGCCATTCTAGGCACCTAAATCCCTGAAAAGCATGATGATGAGGATTCATTTATTAAAAAAAAAAATACAGTCCAATCATGTGTGAAGTTATGCATTATATATTGAAACGTCAATTAATTACAAAAATGAAATACGAGTAAAATAAACTCAGACACACGTAAAATAATTATAATGAAAAAACAGATTCATTATTGAAACAGTTTCATATAAAAGAAAAATCAAGGGTTTACAAAAAGAAAACGATATGCACATTCATAATAATTGGGCTTAAAATAGCGCACTAAAAATTACCCTACTTTTAATAGTAATTTTGAATTGAACTGAAAAAAAAAATATATATATATATATAATATATATATATACATATATATATATGGAACACATTGCATTTGATTTGATTAACATCAATTAATGACTTTTTTTGTTGCTGAGTCTTAATGGATAAGTCTGAAATTGAAGGTAGATACTTGGTGCACTTCAAACCCAAGCAAGCAGAACGAACTTCATCTATCAGACGGTTTCTTTTGTCCGTTTTCATGTTGTTTAACGCCGAGAATAAAGTTGTCATCACTCTGTCTTGAATGGCGTTTCTGCTGACAGATAAATCAGAAATACGCTTAATAATAGCATCTTTATATTGCATATCATGAAACAAAAAAGGTGCACATTTCAGAAGAGTTTAATAAATTCTCCTTCACTGAGGGCCTTTCCATGCTGAGCTATGGAGTAAGCAATGCCGAAACCTTGCTGATGTTAAATTCGTAGGACCTCTTAAGAATTTAAGGAAGTTATTTGATTGATACTCTTTGCAGTGTAGCTACTGAGAAACGTATTCCTTCCTTTGTTTCTCACGTTTTTCCAAAAGCCACTGATGATTTGTTTCGAAATGTCTTTTAAAATTCTAAGTTCTGCTTACTACTGTTTCATGGCATTTCTGTCAATAATGTTATTGACAGAAATGACTTGCCATTTCTGTCAATAACGCCGTACTTCTCAGTTCATGCATCTTGAAAGCTTCGAACACTTCCTTTATCACTCAATCGGGACGTTTTAATTTGAGGTTCCTCCATAACACGGCTAGAATATTAGAGAAATAAAAACTTTGTACTGTATTACAAATTTCACTAGAAATGAAAAATTGTTGAACTGACACAAAATAATTCAACGCACTTCTTGTTCACACAAATACGAAAGGTGAACTGAATTCACAAGGGGAGAATAGTTGTTGTCGGATGTTGGGGAACGCTGGCGTGTCACCATTGACACGAGCGTCATAGGTTCGCCATCATTGTCCCAGACCAGTGTTTCTCAAACTTCAGATATCCGCGTATCCCTTCTTAAATTAATTTTCATTATTATCACGTACCCCCTTATCAAAATAATAACAGTTCACGCCAGGACGTGAACGCCGTGGCGATAGTAACTCGCAATTTGAGTACAAGAATTCATACATAATATATAATTTATTGAGAAATGTATACGTTTAAAATAATTCTTGTTTTCTTAATAATGATTCTATGCGTTAATGATGCATAGCCGAAAATTGCCACGTATCCCCGAAGACCTTTCGCGTACCCCAGGGGGGCTGAGTACCACACTTTGAGTAACACTGTCCCAGACAATCGTAAAACGAGGCGTTTCGTAACTTAGAATTCTTAATTAGTGGCATCATTTATCACAGCATTTGAGCTAGAGCCGTTTGTTCTAGTTTACGATAGTGGGGTCAATTTATTTGCGATCATTCGTACAATATAATCTGTGTCATTTCGACTTCTCTGGGCAGATTTTATTAAAAATATTCGACAATCAAAATTAATGCAACTAAACAAATTTCATTTAGCCGGAGCTTGGTTACTGAAGAAGTTAAAATCCAACACATCAAATATAAAAATATCAGTCCAGCCAAGAAAGGCAAGTGTATTGCCTAGTATAACAATGCAGAACATGAGAGAGGTAGGAATAATGAACATGATTGCCAGAATGTTTCAAAACAGATGTCTTATTTATGTAGATGATTGGAATGCATTTGAAGCTGAAGAGAAATAGGCTATATTTGAATATGGAGAGACATAGGCATTTGGAGAGACTGTTATTCAAAGGAGAAGTGAGTATATTGGAGGAGGGGGAGTAATTTACAGCAATGTCGAATGTAATTTCAAAGGTTTCGAAGCTGAATGGGTTATTAATTACATCGTGCAAGGGTAATAGTGTATCAAAATGCATATTTAAATTCATGTAAGGGAAGTATCAGAAATAAAGAGGGTGTATTAATTGTTGCTTAAGTTGGCCAAAAATTATCGTCATTAGTGAGACATAATTGACAGAGGACGATACTGAGATAGTGTACACAGTCTTGCCATACTGTTACAACTTCCGCACCACTGCACTGCCCACAGAATTGTGCGAGCCCCGTTCCATTTAGTTGTTATTTCCAACAAGCTAAAAACACTTGGAATAGGTAAGATGTTTGTGAATCAGACTATTAACTATTATAACGATACAGAAGACGTATCTGACATCCACAAAACACGGTCAACCACACTGCGTTAGGACGCAACAGCTTGTGAGGAGCGTGAAGGCATACCCACAGTAATCCTGAGAACGCAGAAAGTGATGTCATGAGAGATGAACGTTTCGCAGAGAATAAAAATAAAGAAGGGGAGGGGGAATTGACAGCTTAACTTGGCCAAAAATTATCGTTATTAGTGAGACATAGTTGACAGAGGATGATATAGTTACTGAGATAGAATACACGGAATTGTGCGAGCCCGGTTCCGTTAGTGGCGTGTGCGCTGCCAACATTCGCATGTTTATCAGTAGAGAGAGAGAGAGTTCGCGTGTACTAACTGATGACCTGGGGGTTGAGCCTATCGTCGTTCTACTGGACACTTCCTAACACCACAACTTATGTGGCAGAGGGTGATAAAATGAAAAGCACTTCATCGGTAGTACGCAAACAGACAGAGATATCTTCTTCACAGATGAGAAGATTTTCACCATTGAAGATCGTGTAGCATGTGCTATAGCACCCAGGATTTAGAGAGATCATCACCCTGCATCAATGATGGTTTGGTGAGAAGATGACGCATCGAGAGGGGGGGTATGCAAGTTACATTTCTGCAAGTCATAACCTCCACCAAAGTGTACGAAGACACCATGCTGGAACCTGTGGTGCAGCCCCTCAACAATATCGTGAAACAAGATGTGTTGTTCAGGGATCTGTTTCAAGGGGAGGACTGCTACACAACAGTGGGTGGAAGCGAATGTGCCAGATCACAAAGAACCATCTGATTGGCAGTCTGGAAGTACCGATCTGAATCCCTTTAACTTCAAATTGTGGTCGGAGCTAGAGAGAGTAGCCTGCAAGAAAGAAAGAACGACACACCAGCATCACCAGACTGAAGGTGGATACGTAGTGGCGTATATACGTAGTGGCAGCGTTTCCATTGGATGTTGTGCATGCCACCAACGATATGTGGCCTTACAGACTTTGAGTGCGTGATGGCAGAATGGGGCCATTTCAAACATTGCGTGCTGTTATATGCACGTTATACATGTGGTCTGTATGTGCTGAAAGCTGTATATGATTTACTGAGAGATTAAAAGTTTATGCGCTATTAAAGTTGTAACAGTATTTATGGCTAGATTAGGCATATTCAGGGAGGACAGAAGGAATAAGACAGGAGATGTATCGATGATTTTATCTGTAGAATTTTAAACAACTAAAATAGAAGCTGATGAGGATTTCAGATCCGAGGATGATAGTTCATTTGAGGCTATATAATACAAAAATGGAGTCCAACAAGACCATATATGTTGTTGGCTGCCGCTGCCAACAACATATATGATCTTGTTGGATAGGCCAGGTAGTGCTCAAAAACATGTAGAGACAATGAATCGGCAAACTAGCAAAATGAGTGGAAGTCGTGTAATAATTACAGTCTTCGACTATGATGACACAGATTGGAAGGAAAGAAGGAAGAAAGAAAAGGCGCACGGTAGAATGGAAATGGAATTTATATAGCTACTAAATTACAATTACCTAAAACAGCAACATTGGAGGCTACAAGGGGTCTGAAAGCTGGATCTAGTAACAGAGCACTTCAGGAAGTACCCATAACCACAGCCACCTTGCCTCCGATCGGGCAGCGTGACCATGGAGTCTAGTTCTGGGAGATTGTTAAACACGTAGGTTTCTCGTTAAAGAAGTAGTTGTGTGTAATTATAAAGCTGCTGATTATGACAAGCTTAGGAGGCAGCTGGAAGCTGTGTCGTGACATAAGGAACTACAAGGAAAGAATGGTAGTAGTGCAAACCTAAAGTCAGGAGTATAAATCAAGTAGAGATTAAATGGATGAATAGCGATATACGAGTGTGGTCTGAAAAGTTCTCGGCCTCGACATAGATGGCAACACAATCGCAAGTTTTTTTTTCTAAGTTCGTATATCTGTCAGAAGCATCCGTGTGAAAGTGCAAGTCATTCTATCAAGTATTTGTTTTTATACAGTTGTCTGAAGCAAAAGTGTTGTCTGTATCCATTGAAATGGATAAAATTGAGTATTGTGTGGTTATAAAATTCTTTCTAAAAGAAGGTTTAACGCCAAAATAAATTCATTCGAAGTTCATAAAATATTATGGGCACTCTTCTTCGTTTTCGACAATTAAGAAATGGGCTGCCGAATTTAAACGTGGCCGTACCAGCCTTGAAGTCCCACGTGAAGGATGTTCAAAAAGTGTAACAAACACCAGAAATCATTGATCAAGTGCGCAATATGGTACTGAATGACAAGCGAATCAAATTGCGTGAAATTGCTGTGACTATAGGCATTTCAAAAGAAAATGTAGCATATATTCTGCATGAAGAATTGCAAATGAAAAAGCTTTGCGCAAGATGGGTGCCACGCTTGCTCACAGCATATCAAAAACGCACTCGCATGAAAATCTCTGAACAGTACTCGGAACGTTTTAACAAGAATAAAACTGATTTTGTGTGTCGATTTACTATGGATGAGACTTGGATTCACCATTACACACCAGAATCCAAACAGCAGTCAAAACAGTGGACAGAAGCAGGTTGTTCAGCACGAAAGAAGACGAAGTCGGTTCCATCAGCAGGAAAGGTCATGGCATCGGTGTTTTGGGATGCTAAAGGCATTTTGTTTATTAATTATCTTGAAAAGGGTAAAATAATAACTGGGGAATGTTATTACGATCTTTTAACCAGACTAGACAAAAAAATTCGTGGGAAAACACCCGATTTGCATAAGACAAAAATCATCTTTCATCACGACAATGCACCTGCCCACAAAGGTGTTTTGGCAATGGGAAAATTAAAGAATCAGCACTATAAATTGTTGGAACATCCACTCTATTCCCCAGATGTGGCTCCCGCTGACTTCTATCTCTCCCCAAAACTAAAACTCTTCCTCGCTGGTCAGCATTTTTCTTCGAATCAAGAGGTGATTGCAGCTGTAGAGGGGTATTTTGCAGATCTTACTGAGAACCACTACATGGACGGGATAATGGCGCTGGAGCATCGCGGAATAAATGTATTAGTCTTAAGGGAGATTATGTTAAAAAATATAAATAATTTTAAAATTATAAATTTGTTTTTTTCATTGTTAGGCCGAGAACTTTTCAGACCACCCTCGTACAAAGCATGAGTTGATTTGCAAAAACATTGTAGAGGGGTATAAAGAATAAAAATATGACCAGTATACTCATGAGCAGCACAAAGTGCAAGCAAGAAGGGTAACTAGTATGGTAAGGAAGGAAGGCCAAATACGATTATGAGAGAAAATCAGGTAACCAAATTCAAGAGAGTTTTTTCGCTATGTCACAAATAAGATGAAGAACGATTGTGGTAGGATAACCTTAATTAATGCTGAATGTATAAAATTGACAGAAGTAGAGGATATAGTTGAGTTACTAAGTAATCACTTTGCTGGGATATATCATCCAGGTGGAGATTTTGAAATTACCGCTGTCAGAGACTAGTGTGAGAATTCAAGTAGTGAACTAGTGGTATTCGTTATATAAAAAATATGAATGAGAGTACAGTAGTGGGATTAGATGGAACGTCGGCTTGTGTACTATGTGAACGTGCAAGGGAACTAGCAGTACTTCTGAAGAAATTGTTTCATTTAAGTCTCAGCTCTGGCAAGGTTCCAAGAGAATAAGATGTTCCATTACATAAAGGTGGCTCCAAGATGGATGTACAATTACAGACCGATTAGTATCTCATTAGAACAGTGGTTAAAATACTGGAAAAGTTAGTTATGAGCAGAATTCAGAAATGGGGGATAGGAATAATATACCCTACAATGCGCAATATGCTCACATTTTATAAAAGTGACAGCAGAGATGATAAAGGAAATTATTACACCCTGTTACTGCTGGAATTTGCAAAGGCATGTGACAGAATACTTCATGGAAATCTGTTGCATAAGTTGGAATATATCGGAACGGATATAACAGCTGGCGGCATGGATGGGGAGGGGTGACAGTCAGACATCAGAGGTTGGTATATACTGGGGTGGAGTCTAGGAAAATTCCATTAACTACTTGCGTGCTTCAAAGTTCTGTACGACACCCCCCCCCTTTGGTTCAATTTTTAATTTGTGTATTAATAATATAGGGGATGATTTAAGAGGAGTAGTCAGATGATTACTGATTATGCTAAACTGGGAAGAGGTGATGTAGACAATTCGCAATATGATTTAAATAGATTGGCAGTGTGGGCAAAGGATAACAGACGTCAATTTGATGTTGCAAAATCTTGTTGCAATAAGGATGACAATTAGTCTCCCTTAAGACTAATACATTTATTCCACCGATGCTTCAGCGCCATTATCCCGTCCCTGTAGTGGTTCTCAGTATGATCTGCAAAATACCCCTCTACAGCTGCAATAATTTCTTGATTCGAAGAAAAAACGCTGACCAGCGAGGAAGAGTTTTAGTTTTGGGAAGAGATAGAAGTCAGAGGGAGCCAAATCTGGGGAATATGGTGGATGTTCCTACAATTCATAGTGCAGATCCAATGGCGTAGCTAGAACCGCCCGGGGCGATTCCCGAGTTTGCCGCCCCTCTCAATACACATCAAAAATACAGAAAGTCTAAACAACGTATAGGGAAATAAATTAAAACTGTTTATTTTTGAAGTAAAACTTTAATTCCAACATTCTAAAATGTTATTTTTCTTGCTTTTCTGTTAGCAAAATCGTCGATGACATTGTCGAAGTCTATTTCATCACTCAGTTGCTGTTCTATAGACAGTATGGCAAGATTTCTTAAACGCAAAGCGCCGCCCTCCCCTACTTACGCTACTGTACAGACCACTTAATTTTCCCATTGCCAAAACACCTTTGTGGGCAGCTGCATTGTCCTGATGAAAGATGATTTTTTTTTTCTTCTGCAAACCGGGTCTTTTCTCACGAATTTTCTTGTCTAGTCTGGTTAAAAGATTGGAATAATATTCCCCGGTTATTGTTTTACCCTTTTCATGGTAATTAATGAATAAAATGCCTTTAGCATCGCAAAACACCGATGCCATGAACTTTCCTGCTGATGGAACCAACTTTGTCCTTTGGCGCTGAACAACTGGTGCTTCTGTCCACTGTTTTGAGTGCTGTTTGGATTCTGGTATGTAATGGTGAATCCAAGTCTCATCCATTGTAATAAATCGATGCATAAAATCAGTTTTATTCTTGTTAAAGCGTTCCAAGCACTGTTCAGAGATTTTCATGCGAGTGCATTTTTGATCTGCTGTGAGCACGCGCGGCACCCGTCTTGCGCAAAGCTTTCTCATGTGCAATTCTTCATGCAAAATATATGCTACACTTTCTTTTGAAATGCCTATAGTCTCAGCAATTTCACGTACTTTGACTCGCTGGTCATCCAATACTATATCGTGCACTCGATCAATGATTTCTGGTGTTGTTACACTTTTTGGACGTCCTTCACGTGGGACTTCAAGGCTGGTACGGCCACGTTTAAACTCGGCAGCCCATTTCTTAATTGTCGAAAACAAAGAAGAGGGTGCCCATAAACTTTTATGAAAATCGAATGAATTTCTCTTGCCGTTAAACCTTCTTTTACAAAGAATTTTATAACTGCACGATACTCAATTTTATCCATTTCAAGGGATACAGACAACACTTTTGCTTCAGGCAGCTGTATATAAAAAAAAACTACTCGATATAATGACTTGCAATTTCACATGGATGCTTATGGCAGATGTACCAACTTAGAAAAAACATCTTGCCGATAGTGTTGCCATCAGGGTCGAGGCTGAGAACTTTTCAGACCACCCTCGTGACCTTCATAAACTGTTACCCTATCCAACTTTGCATCAACAACAAACAATTGAATATCTCCATTCAAATTATTACCTGAATCATTTATGTACAAATTAAACAGCAGTAGCCCAGCATAAAAGTCCTGCAGCACATCACCTATCTTCTTCCGGATTCTGCTCCTCCATAAACTACTTTTTTGATATCAGCCCATCAGATGCTCATTCACCCATATCACCAGCTTCATATCCATCCCTATTCGTTACAGTTTGCATAACAGAGTTCCATGTGGTATCCTGTCGAACGCCTTTCCAAAATCCAGCAGTATCATAGTGTAGCCATTCCCTTTATCCAACTCAGCTGTCACGCTATTATCAAAAGTTAGTAGATTACTAATTCATGACCGATCCTTCACAAAAGCCATCCTGCCCTTCATAGAGTATCATATTCTTACCTTTTGGATATATTGTCTAGAATATATCCAAATTCTTGTATGGAAATAGATTCCGATGATGAATATATCGGAGACGGAGAAACTATTAATCAGGGCAATGCTCTAAAAGAAGCCATGGAAAAATAAATTCATAGATTTCTTGAGGAACCCGAAGAAATAATATCAAATCCGAAGACACTGAAGGCTGAATTTTCAGTATTTGAAGCAACCAATAAAAGAACAAAGAATTTAGATTTATTATTTGATGCCCAGAAAACGATAAAGCCAAGTTCAGTAGCCAGTGAGAGAGTATTTTCTATTTCAGGCAATTTTGTATCTAGAATAAGAACAAGATTAATAATCGTTCAAACCCTATTTCCTGAAAAAAAAAAAATACTAAATGAAATAAAAAGTTATAATTTATATTTTATACGGATTTTAGTTATTTTAATTTTTTTTTATTTGGTTTTATATGGAGTATATTTTATTTTGTTATATTTTTGTAGTTCCATAAATATTAAATAAACTGAAAAATTTTTAAATAAGTATAAATATTTTTCACTGTTTTAATTATATATATTTTTTGTAAAAATTTGAAAATCGGTTTAACCGGAGGTTTTTTGGAAATACTGGAATTCGAAAACCGGTTTTTTCAAAAGTCGTTTTTTGTATAAACCCTATCCATGCATTCCTAAATTCTCTTCTTGACCAACTTTTCCAGTACTTCTACCACCACTCCTGAGATACTTATTGGTCTATACTTTGCTAACACAGACTTACATCCTCTTTTATGCAAAGGAATTATTTTGCCCTCCTCCTACTCTCTTGAGACTTTGTCACAGCTGAGACTTAAATTAAACAGCCTAGTCAAAAGCATCACCAGTTCCCCTGCACATTCTCTTAAAATGCCACCCGACATTCTATCTAATCCCAGTATCTGAATTTGAACGCAGTATTTGCATTCAGATTCTGCAATATCCTAAGTACCTCCAATTCATCAACCTCTGTTCTCACATAAGTCCCAGTCACCTCTGCCATAACATTTTTTTTTTTCATTTGGATGATATATCCTTGCAAAATGGTCTGCCTCTCTACCATCTGCACTCATTGAAGTTATGCTTCCATAGTTATTCTTGCTCCTACTTGCGACATAACGAAAAAACTCTTTGGGATTTCCTTTTGTCTGCTGAGCTAACTTCTCATAATCTGATTTTGCCTTTCTTACCATGCTGGTGACCTTTCTTGTCTGTTCGTTGTACTGCTCATAAGTCAGCTGATCATCTTTCTCCTTATATACCCTCCACAACATTTTTTTTCTTTTTTTTTTCAATCTATCTCCTAAGTGTATAATAATCACCTGCCTTGTAGTTGAATATATACCCCCTTAATTGGAATTTCCACATATCTTGCTACCTTCTAAGTCACACCACATGATCATTTTCCCAAATCGAAGGCTATGTAACTCAATTATGAACACAGGTCTTCTCATTCTATAACAAGATCCAACACTCTCGTACCCCGAGTCCACTTCATCACATTCTGATTCAAGTAATTATCTCTCAGTGTGTATAAATTCCATTTCCTTCCTGTCATGTGATCTTACCTTCTTCCATCTATGTCTCCAAAGTTGGAATCACCATAATTACTCGACTTGCACTCATTGTATACTAATCTGGTGATGCATGTCTTCCACATCATCCCGGACATCCCTTGGCCTGCACCAACAACTAATTTTATATTCTGTCCTATTGGCCTCAATCTTACACTAGATTGACTCAAGAGAACAAACATTTGCTAGACATACTCCTACTCTTGTTGGCTGCAATTCATCTGCTCTCATCAGCAGTACCCCACCCCCTGTCATGTCTACTCTATCCTTCCTGTAAATACGAAATCCATCACATTCTATCCTTGTAACTACGTCGTCTACTGTTAGTGAAGTCACCCATTAAAGGCATCCTGCACTAACAGTAGACGACGTGGTTACAGGGATAGAATGTGATGGATTTCGTATATACATCATCTTCATTGACTATGGCTTTTCCCATTTTTGTATCATTGTCAAACAAGTGGATATTCCCGTCAAATTATTTCCTATATCAGTGATGTACAAATTAATAACTCTCCATGTAACCTCACAGCTAGTGGCGGATCACTCATATAATATGATTCTCCTCAAGCTTCATTCCATAATATTCTCTGGATCACACTCCTGTTTCCCTGGCCAGAATTCTCTTTATAAAAAATTCATAAAAAAGTGCATATAAAAATTCAGCATATATGCCATTCAAAAAGAGCAGGGGGAGATATTCTTAACAAACCAAGGATAACACATAAGTTATGCAATATCAAACTTTAACGTATATGTATTTATTATAAATCTACAAACTCGCCCACCAAAAACCTTATTTATTTTATTTTATTTTTTTTTGTTATCCATGAAAATGACGATTTTTGTTTTTAGCCTTTAAAGAATTGAATTCTTTAAAGATTAAATATTCTCCGTGCAAGATTTTAAGATTTGGCTCTTTTCTTCTTTTTCGTCTTCTACCTCTCTTAATTTATAAGGAACGATTCCAGTATCTGAATTACTGACCTATAGTAATGCATGAAGAACCACAGGCTACACATTAGATAAGTAAATATAACCGATCTGCTGTAGCATAATGGAATGCTCGAAACTGCTTTAATGTGGCATTCACTCTCTCGATGTTAACATAATATATCAAGGAAAGATAATAAACGCCAAACAGCAAATTTCTGTCTTCCATAAAATCATACATTCTGACATTTGTTCTGACCGAAAGCAGCTCAATTTAGTGGGCATAGGTGTAAAGCTGTGCAAATCCATCAGCATTACACCAATAGCCCTATTCAGGTACTTGTTCTATTGTTAATGAGCCTCCATGGATCCCCTACAGCTCGTGGGGAATCATCCACAGAATCTGCTTCTCCTCGGTGTTCTTTCATTTCATATAATTCTCTGGATTGGCCTTCTGTTCCCAAAAACACTACATATATTTTCAACGATTGACCCTTATAATGTTCTCTTATAATTTTATGTCTATCAAATTACCCTCCCCAACTCTCTCCCTCCAATCCACTAAGCATTTTTTATAATATGTAACCACGATTTTAAATAAATAAATAAAATAAAACAAAAACTATTGTCCCCTGCGTTTATGCATTTTGCTAAAGGAACATTTGGCCCAATTTTTTTTTTTTGTTGTTGTTGTTTTTACACCAATACAAGTTGAAATTATTTCAAATCAAAATTTCGATTTCGCTATTCCCGTCGCTTTTTGCAAGAAACTATCAAATGTCTAAGTTGCGTTCGGCAAAACAATTCTGTCAAATAGTAGCACTCTGCAAAAAATCCAGTAAGTGTGTCAGAAGTTATGTGTGTTATTAAAGTCGAATAAAATTCGACTTTAATAATAGGTTGCACTGGTTCTAGATACCATTCTGTCTAATTTTGTCACTACACCTTGGTTCAACTGAAACCAAAACGGAAATCACTCGACAAACTAAATAGTCAATACCAAATTTCATTACATTCCACACCATCCGGTATGGAGTAATTTAATGTGTTTAAATAATTTGGCCAATAAAAAAGCAGGGATTCAAACTAAAACTGATTCACGTAAGTTTCATGTTAATCCTATCCAGTCAGAGCACAGTTACTGCATTATACAGCATATTTCATCCTTTTGTGGATCCAACCACAAATGGGGATGAAATTTTGAAAAAAACATAAATAAAATAAAACTGGAATGCTTCACAATTTGTTGTCAAGATTCTAAATACCAACCATGAGCAAAAATCTGTCCAACCAGAGGTCCAATTACATGAAAAAGAAATTTTAATTTCAAACAGCAGTAACTATTCGCAAAGACTTCCCATTTCTTTCATCTCTGGTTCTCTTAAGGAAATAGGGAAACAAAACATTGCCTCCAAATGCATCTGGAAGAAATCAAATGCTGGTAACATGAAAGAACCGTTTCAGCAACTGACACAGATTCTGGTTTCATTCAATTGACTGGCTTGAAATGGAAGGTTGCACTGGTTCAAGTCCCATTTTTGATGGTAATGAATTGTGGCTTGGATTTACGGCTGAAGCAACTATGGCTACGAGGCCAGTGTATTATGTCTATTAAGTGCACATGTTTTCCGACCAGTATGCCTATTTTGTAGGGTGAATTTTTTTTTTTTTTTTTTTTGAAAAACCCTTACAAGTGCTGAATAATGATTCGCTTTTCTAGTAGATGTGAAATCTTATGGAGATGGCCTGCCATTAGTTTCTTATCCTATACTGTCTGGGCTTCCCATGCCGTCTTATGCTCAATCCTTACATTAAACAGAAAGGGAAATAAAATGTGATGAGAAAGGAGGTGGAAAGTATGAAGAGCAGAATTAAAGAAAGTGAATGAAGGAAGATATTAAGAGACTTGTGATAAGGATGTGAGAACAAGTGTGAAAGACACAGAAAGTAGGGAGAATGAGAAAGCAAAGAAGAGGGTGGATAGTCAAGAGAATGGAAACACAAGGAGAAAAAGATGAGAAATTAGCGACGGAGAACGCAAGGACGATACGAAGAGGGAGAGGGAAAGAATGCGTATGTGAAAGCTTCTAGTGTAAGAAGAATGAAGTAGTGAGTGGTATCTATGAAGATGCAATGATTTGGGGTGTGCAGAATCGAATGTTTAGAGAAATACCTGAATTGTGTAATGAGAGACTTTGGCTATATCAATAAAGTGGAGACCAACTACAGATGATATGACAGTGGTGGTTCGCGCAAGTGATCTGAGAATGTTAATCGATTAAGCAGCAAAATAATGGAGATCGATGTTCGACTGTGCAGCAGAAAGGTCTGGGATGTGAAGAAATGAGTATTGTCTTGGTATAAGGAAGAGCTGTGATAACGAATGACATGATAACAAGAATGTATACGAGGAAGAGAAATCTGGAGGATAGCCTCATGTGGCTTGGAGAATGTACGTCGTGATGGAGAGGACAGTTATGGGTATAGAATGTTATTTTGAATTGAAGAATATAGCAACTACGGCTAAGAGGCCAGTATACTGTCTTAAGTGTGTGATCTTTTAGACAGTTCGCCTGTTTAGTGTGATGAAACATCTTGCCATCTCTGTATGAAAACAGCTAACTCATCTTCAACTGAAAAGCTCTCTTATAAAGATTCGTTGTATCCTAGGCTGAATTCGAACTCAGATTTTTCAACATAAGGACATCGTTCTGTGCCCCTGAAAATGTCTCATGGATAAAACGACTGTTATTGAATGTTTACACATTTCGCAGCTCATAAAACGTGTTCATAAACATGCTAACATGAAGTTTTAAATATTAAAATTTCTTTGGTATAATTATGATCCGCCATAGTATAATGTTTTAAATAACGGCTCCAAGCATGTAAGTGTAAACTATATAGAATCTCATTACAGTAGGTTTCCTCCTACAGTACAGCTGCAACCGAGACTCTTGATACTGTACGCATGCTCTATGACTCGTACTAGTAAGTAACATTACTAGCTTAACGGGTGAAGCAAAAGCTTTTCATATTCCCGGCTATCTTAACAGAGACTGTGAGTAGAAAGAGTTTATGAGCTATATTGCTCGCCCTGATTGGGCTAGGAGATTAATCCTCAGTGAGGGAGTTTAGGATGGCTTTAGGTCTTTTGTGCTTAGAATAGTCCATTGCATCATAGTCAGCAGCCAGTTGGATCAGTCTGTTAGGGTGCACAGTTCCTTTTGAGAAGAATTTGGTTGCTATAGTCTGCATGAAAGTATAAATATAGGGGACCTCCGTGTCTCGGTGCAGTTGGACAGTTCGGATGAACCATGGGGAGCCCAGAATCATTCTAAGACACTTGTTCTGAAAGCGTTGTAATTTGATAATATTCGAGTTTGAAGTATGACTCCAGGCCGGTGAGGCGTAGGTGAGTATTGGACGAACCATCAGTTTGTATATGAGAAGTTTGATTCTGGTGCTCAGCTTACTGTTTCTGTTAATTAACGGGTAGAGCTGGGCTATGGTTTTTGATGTGTTTGCACAGGGAGTCTTCAGATGGGAGTTGAAAGTCAGTTTTCTGTCCAGTACTACACCAAGATATTTGATCTCTGTTTTCCACTGAATTTTTGTGTTCAATAGGAGAATATCTTCTTTAGGAAGCACTGATCTTCTAGAGAATAAGACGGCTATGCTCTTCAGAGGATTCACCAGAGTCGCCATTTGGCAAAATATTGTTCAATTTGCAGCAGGTTTTCTTGCAGTTTCTTGATGACTAGGTGAGGCTTAAATGATCTGGTCAATATCGTTGTGTCATCAGCGTAAAGAGCTTTAATTGAAGATAATGGGTTGTGTGGTATATCATGCAAGTATAAGGAGAATAGGATTGGTGCTAGTAAGGACCCTTGTGGAACTCCAGCCAAGATGTGTTTTTGTGTAGAGACTACTCCACTCAATCTCACTTGCATGCGCCTATCGTAGAGGTATGCCTTTAATTTTAAATTTAATGATATTTGAGTTTGAAGTATGGCTCCAGGCCGGTGAGTATTGGACGAACCATCAGTTTGTATATGAGAAGTTTGATTCTGGTGCTCAGTTTGCTGTTTCTGTTTATTAGCGGATAGAGCTGGGCTATGGTTTTTGATGTGTTTGCACAGGAAGTCTTCAAATGGGAGTTGAAAGTCAGTTTTCTGTCCATTACTACACCAAGGTACTTGATCTCTGTTTTCCACTGAATTTTTGTGTTAAAGAGGAGAATATCTTCTTTTGGAAGCACTGATCTTCTAGAGAATAAGACGGCTACGCTCTTCTGAGGATTCACCTGGAGACGCCATTTGGCAAAATATTGCTCTATTTGCAGTAGGTTTTCTTGCAGTTTCTTGATGGCTAAGTGAGGCTTTAATGATCTGGCCAATATCGCTGTGTCATTAGCGTAAAGAGCTTTAATTGAAGATAATGGGTTGTGTGGTATATCATGCAGGTATAAGGAGAATAGGATTGGTGCTAGTAAGGACCCTTGTGGAACTCCAGCCAAGATGTGTTTCTGTGAGGACACTACTCCACTTAGTCTCACTTGCATGCGCCTATCGCAGAGGTACGTCTTGATGAGTTGAATGATTCCGATTGGGATACCGGATGATATAAGCTTGTATAGTAAACCATAATGCCAAACCTTGTCAAATGCACTGGCTAAGTCTAGGAAAACAGCCCCAGTGCATTGGCGCCAGTTAAAACCTGTGATGATATGTTCCACCAATCTGTGTATTTGTTGTGTGGTACTATGCAACTGTCTGAAACCAAACTGCTCCTCAGGCAGGATGTTTAACCGGAGTACAGAATCTTGAAGCCTAGTAAGAATTACCTTCTCAGCTATTTTTCCGAGATTAGAGATGAGACTGATTGGTCTGTAATTCTGTGGCAGAGTGGGATCCTTTCCATGGTTTATGAATTGGAACAATGTACGCCAATTTCCAGTAGGAAGGGAAATACTTGTAGTGAAGTATGGAGTTGATTATGTTTGCCAAATGAACAATAGCTTTGCGAGGTAGAAGTTTTATAACTTTGTTGGAGATGCCGTCAGGTCCAGGAGCCTTTTTATTTTTGAATTTCTGAATAATAGCATATATTTCAGCAGGTGAGGTAGGTGTGATTTGAGTAGAATGTGTGGGAGCAGATTTGAGTGAATATCTGACATTACGGTGTATCTTGTAGATATGACTAATGTCAAGGTGACCGTATGCGGGTTTGCATTGATTTTCAAGATGATTCGCTATTGCCTCAGATTTATCAGCATCGGTGTGGATGAGACCTGAATCTGTTTGCTGAGGGGGAAGAGGTTTATTTTTGTTCTTGATCTTTCGGATAAGATTCCATACAGAGTGGCTGTCAGCGGAGATGGAGGTCAGTTTTTCTTCCCAGAGTTGAGTTCTATGAGCTGCGAGTGCATCTCTCACTGCAGAATTTAACCTATTTCAGATTCGTTTATCTTGTGGCGCCCTAGTGTTATGGTATCTTTTTCTAGCTTATTTTTTTCCCTAATCAGATTCATAGTATCTTCAGGCAGGTGGTTGAACTTGTGGGTGGTTGCAGGGGTAGTAACTGCTGTACAGGCTGCTGTAATCTGTTCTGTTAGATTTTTGACAGCTATGTCAATTTCCTCTTTTGATTTAATGATGGGAACAGGTTCAATATATTTCGGGAGCATCTTGGAGAGCCTTTCCCAAGGAATAAATGAGTGAGGGGTGGGGATAATTTTTCAAGATTTCCTAATTTTAACCGTATTGGATTATGATCTGATGATAAATCATTGATTGTTATTAAATTGTATTGGAGTCTGATGTGCTGCAGTATGGCTATGTCCAATACATCGGCCCTACCATAGGTGTTGTGATGGGTGGGATCAGCAGGGCCTATTACGTGAAGGTTGTTGAAATCAGCATAGTTCTGTAGTATCTGTCCATTTTTGTTAGTGGAGTGGCTATTCCAGGTAGAATGCTTGGCATTTAAATCACCTGCCACAATGGTAGGCTCGTTCTTGTATTCATAATTTAAATATTGTTACCAGTTCTTCTGCCTTCTCCCTGAATGAAGCTCGCGACATATTGAGCGAAATATGTATGAGCACTAAATTCTATTCAGTTTTCTCTTACATGTGCGAAGCCATTATTTAAAATATTATGCTATGTCTAACGCGCATGTCTCTATTAAACATCTAGTAACTTATGATCTAACATACCCTCTTCCCACACACCCACACACATTCAAGCCAACCAGAAATAAACTTCTGGTGGAAGTTTTATAACATTCCTCTTTACAGCTTTCGAAGACCTCCATAATAGCTTTCATTCGGCCTATTTGCTAGCATTGCGTAACCAGTAGACACTAGGACTTCATTTCTATTGAATTTAAATAACAATGAACTATAATTTCAATAACGAATAAATCAGAAAAAGGAATTTTGATAACATTTACAATTTTTATTTACATACTTTACACACACAATGTACAACGTTAAAAAGTAACTATGCCTCCTCAAAACTCCGTCTCTCGCAAAACGAAAAATAAAGTATGAACCTATCATCTGTGCATTCGCTTTCCCGACCTTCAAAAATTCCACATTCTTTACTTACTTACTGCCCGAAACCGGAATCATCCAAATTGATCGGTTATGTCCAGGGGAAAAGAACGTATGCTTTCTCGTGCTGTTGTTAGGTTAAGAATATACTTTGAAATAGGCATCAGGAAGCTTTTGTTTTGACACATTTATTAGTTGTTGTTTTTTTGTTTTTTTTTTCCTTAATGGCGAAAAAACAGGATGGGATAAAAATTACATTGTTAGACTATAAGAGTAAATAAAGCGATTAAAAGAAGAAAAAAAGTAGCAAACAGCACTGGTTTCATAAAGTAACTTTCTAAAATCAGAAAAGCATTTCTACTTTTGATCCCTATTAATTCACTCCATCTTCGGATATTCTCAAAGAAAATTATTCTACATATCAGTATTTAAAAAAAAAAAAAAAAAATCAGCTGACGCCTTTTATTCGCTTATAGAGAGTAGTCGAGGCCGTTTTAGCCCTATTTAACTTTTGCAGAATAGCTGTATTCGCGTGTGATTCTAATGTTAAATTTAAATTCGATCTTTTTTTTTTTTAATTATTTAAAATATATAGAGAGTAGGCAAGGCTGTTTAAGTCCAATTTAACTTTTTGAGGACAATTTTATTCGCATATAATTCTCATGTTATATTCCACGTGGTTAACCTCGTGAAAAACTGATGAAAAACTACAGTCGAGTATAAACACTTTGGAATTACTGTAATGGATATGCATTTTATGTCCTAACAGCAGGTCAAGATAGATGTATATAGTTATTAAATGATTCCAAACTTTCGAGACCTTGCACGCTCTAACGTCGCAGTTTCCAAATGTAAATGTCATCATTAAAAGGTGTACAAGATACCCTGATGAACTACATATTACATTATATTATTACCAACTACCCAACGACAATGTTCCTCCAAATTAGTCTTATCTGTCAGGATTTCAATACTCAGTTCTTATATTTCGGTCTTCTATGGCACTTTTAAAGCACCAAACAAATAACTATACCCAGGTTTTGTTCTTCCTCTAGGAATTTTTCCTGCCATCAAACACCGGTTTTGCTACCCCTCTTTTTCCAATTTTGTCTAAGTGATCATGTCATCTTGGTTTAGTTTCGCTTAAAATTTGAATGATAAAAATAAACGTCAAGTTCCTTACTAATATCTTCATTGTTAATTAATGCTGCTATTGATGTGAAATGTTCACTCCCCTAATTTTTCTCAGGACTCAGATCTATAGTCTCTAGTCTTTTCATCTGTTAAAACTGGTGTGAACACTGTCATGTACAGGGTGATCAAAATTAAAGTATCATTGTTTAAGGACTTGTGGGGCCACTCAGTGATCCAAATACAGCGAAACTTTTGCAGAATACATTGTGCATCATGAGAAAGCGATATATGAGACGGGGGGGTCGTTCCAAAATTCCCCACCAAAGGGGGGGGGGGAGGCTGTATGATGTACCGAATGTATATGTAGTGATTTTTCTGTGTGTAAGAAGGTGAAAAGCGACACAAGCATAAATAGCACATTTTTATTCACGTCTATTATGCATTCACAGGCTGTACTGTTCAATGTGCTGTCTTTCCCGATATTTATATGCCACAAACTGCATCTTTTGCACAGCGTGTTCAACGGCAGAATGCAGCTGGTCGGGGCTGATGCTGCATTATGCTGTCTTTCAGCGCTGGCAGTTATTAGGATGATCCCTGTCGGAGAAATCCCCAGAGCCATAAGTCACAAGGAGTTAGATCAGGTAACGAAACGGCCATACAGTGGGAAAGGCACGGCTAATCATTCTGGGTTCGGTGAAATGTTCTCGAAGAACCTCCTGTACGGATAGACTGATGTGTGGAGGGATCCCATCCGGTATGAAAATAAATGAATCCATGCACAGGCGCTGCAATAGCACAATAAAATCGTTTATTAGACTGGCGAATGTTCTCCGAGAAGAATGGTCCAGTGATAAACGAAGCTATAATCTCGCACTAGACAGTAACTTTGGGTGAACACAAAGGAATATGTTGTATTGCATGCAGGTTTTGCATAGCTCATACCCAGCCACTGTTGGCATTCACAGCTCCATTCAAGTGAAAGTGAGCCTCATCTGCCCACAAAATCATCCACAGCCATGAAGGGTCCAACTCCACTCGAGGAACGAATGTTAAGGCGAATGTCAGGCGACTTTCAAAGTCCTGCGGATGCAACTCATATGTCAGGGTTATCCAGAATGGATAGAAATACAGAATTTTCCGTAGAATTTTCCAGGCCTGTGTCTTGATACAAGGAAGTGCACTGCAGGAACCAACGTTATTATTCATGATCTGCTCCACAACTTGAATGAAGTTGCTACTGCTCCGGCAATAGCAACTTCATGCACTTGTGAACTGACTGGTTTGCGACCTCTGCTAGGTCTAACTCCCAACGATCCCGTTTTTTTCAAAACGACTAATCATTCGTTGCAGAGCACATGGAGATAGCGGACCTCGTTGAATTTGTTCAGGAGACGAAGTTCGCGAAGTGCAGCAACAGCATTGTAATTATTTATGTAGTACAGCTTCACGAGTGAAGCACATTGGGGCAAGGTTAGTGCCATCACTGTGGACGGCATTAACCGCCAGAATGAAGGGAAAAATCCCGATCCATCTTTTTAAATCCTCTTGGCACGATATGAAAATTCCATGCATTCAGTGTTTACACTGCCCCTGATGGTGAATTTTGTAACTATTTCTCCCCTCAGCTATCGCTTCCGCATAACATATTCCTGAAAAGTTTCGTAATATTTGGATTACTGGATGGCGGCTCCACAAGGCCTTAAACAGGGATAATTTAATTTTGATCATCCTGTATAACTGCTACTGTAGTGCCATGGCTAATTTCTCTATTGTTTCATTTAAATTTATTCAGTTCGCTCTATTTAAGTTACCACTTTCGTTAAAAATTGTGCCTAAATAGCATTTTTTTAAATTGTTCACGAGTGCACAATGGCGAAATTAGAACGTCAGTTTAAATGCTTCTAGATGAAGATTTGTAAATATATATAGCACGCACTGCTTCTAATAATAATAATAATAATTCACTGGTATGTAATGTAATTAAATGAATACAAGAAGTACACATGTCACAAATTTAACGAATTTATAAAATGTTTTGCACTGTGCAGTAGATATGACACCAACTGCACTAGGCAAAGGGGAACAGAAACAAACGAATCCGAAATCTCGATTTTTGGGCCCCAAAATTTGGAAATGCCTACTATTTATACTGCAAGTAGAATTTAATTTGCGAAGTGTGATTTTAAATGTATAATGTGGTTTAAATTTATGACTAAATTGCAAGTTATTAAATAATATTTGCGGGGCTCCAAATTTCATAATTTAGGCCATAAAAATAAAAGCAGTTATCCTTAAGGCAACGATATTCAACAGTAGTTCGGGGTTATGCAAGTTTGAAAAACAAAATATTTTTTAAAAAATTAAATTTTTATTACATTTTAGATGCACAGGTACTAGTGCTTTATTTTTCTTTGTAAGTTACAGTGCCACATCGAGCTTTTCGTTTTCTAGTTTAGTGACATCAAACCGACTGAATGCATTACGGAACATAACATAGCTGGATAACTAATAAGGCCATGCACTCTTGAAGTGGTTAGAAAAGTCTGAATATATTTCTGTCGTGATGTAAGGAATCTTTATGTGAACTGTTTCAACTTAAGGTGACTGAGGTGGAGTAAACCATCTCACACGAGGATAGTAGAAATTTTCTTCCCAGCAAAACCACCAGACACACTCGAAATGGCACGGAAAAGACCTATTTAAAACTGATGAAATAGAGATGGATAGATATCGTAATAGAGTGTAGTAACCTACCTGTCACCTATGGAGGTACCATGTAACATGATAGCTTTGCACTTGTCTGCCTAATATCAAATTTCATGGGCAACATTTCACTCAGAAAACAAAGGTACAATTACTTAAATATAAAGAGCCAATAGGCTTCACTTCGGCGGTGTAACATTATTTAAATTAAGGGGATATTAAATCCCACATTGTTTCAAAACCGAATAAGAAACTCAAAGATCAGAATCAAAGAGTTTCATGCCGAATATAGTAAACTGTAAAAGTATCGGCGAATACTAGCGTAAGCTAAAGCACGTAGTACAAACTAGGGAAACTCGTAGCAAAGGTGGGTAAAGCTCTGGTCACTATTCTTAGTATTTTCCATAATGTAAAACACATCTCCTAGGAGATGTATGATGTTATACATTATGGTGGGAGGTCACTACCCAGACCGGTTTCGACCTTTACTGCCTATTTTTATGGACGACCTATATTTATGGAAAATACTAAGAATAGTGATCAGAGCTTTACCCACCTTTGCTAAGAGTTACCCTAGTTTGTACTACGTGCTTTAGCTTACGCTAGTAATCGCCGATACTTTTATAGTTTACTATATTCGGAATGAAACTCTTTGATTCCGATCTTTGAGTTTCTTATTCGGTTTTGAAACAATGTGGGATTCCCCTTAATTTAAACAAAGGTACAATTTTCATCACAAAAAATTTATATGGAGAACGTTAACCAAAGAACAGGTGGGGGAGGGGGGTAAATACCACTGATAGAGAGTGGATATTGGGTATTATCCCATTGGAACCCGTAACTAGTTTTGACAATTCCATATTGAGCTAAACGGATTTATGAGGCTTGTTAAGTTGGATATGCCTCTTGTGTTCTAAAATCACGCTAACTGATCTTTCGATTTGACTAAAATAAACATAAAACATGAACGCCAGATAGCAGCAATGGTAACAATTTGTCTTTAAAAGAAGATTTGGTTGATAGACTTGAAGGTGGTGTTGAATTGGAATTTTTTCAAAACGGCTCAACACAAAATTGTTAACACTAGTTACGGAGTTCCAGTGGGATAATATCCCATACCCATCCTATATTCAGTGGTATTTACAATCCCCCTCCCTATTTACACTTAGAAATGCCTTTTATACAAGAAATCGGAGTTCAGTCTTCTATGATACTTTTAAAGCACCAAACAAATAACTATACCCAGGTTTTGCTCTTCCTCTAGGTATTTTTCCTGCCATCAAACATCATGCCTTAGAACAGGGGTTCTCAACCTTTTCTAGTGGCGTACCACTACATTTAATTCAATATATTAGATGTACCAGTAAGGCAGTGGTACGCGTACCATAGGTTGAGAATTCCTGCCTTAGAGGATTTTGAGAAACTGCCAATGGTTTTATTCTTGTGTTATAACTATATAATATAGCCGTATGCTTGACAGTTTTCATTTCCTGTTTGAAAAAAATCCTTCAGAGGGGGAAAGTTTTATGTCCTCTAAAGTTATTTTTGCGATGTACGGCGTGCAGATAAGATAGGAATACAGCAATCCATAAAAAATAGTTTGAAATTCGAAAGCATCCATGAGACTGAACGTTTGATGTATGTCAAAAAAAAAAAAAAAAAAAAAAAGGAAAAGAAAAGATATTGCTGCTAGAATGAAATTTACGTTGACGTAAATTTGATTCTAAGAGGTAAATTATTAATTTTATATAGAAAGGATAGACGCTTTGGTTCAGTGCTACCCTAAATAGCGAACATTGAATCTACACAGTACAGTTCGATGATTTAGGGTCGCTAGTTGAAATTCTTTCTTCAAGATGCTCTTAACTGATATAAGTGAGAAAATTGGAAACCTTGAAATAAAAAATGTGGAAAAAATTAAATATTTAGCAGTAATGATCACTAGCCAACTCTCTCGCTCTCTGGTTCAGTGAATGATAATTGGTCTCTGGAGGATCAGATACAAACCATGAGTTATATCAACTTTAACCTGCAATATCTAGTATAATTAAAATCAAAAAGTTGAAGTGGACATGGAAAATGACAGAAAAACCTAGAAAAAAATGGATAGACATCATTAGTCAAGACAGCAACATCATATTACAATGTCCAAACTGGAAAACTAAAGTTTTGGAAAGACAGGGTTGGGAGGTCAAGGTTCGATTTAGGCTGCAGAGCTACAAGAAGAACGTCAGATGGAAATTCTTGAGATAAAAATTCTCTCTCAGTATGAAGAATATTTGTGGAAATAGAGATATACCGTATCTGTTTTCACAAATATTTCAAAATTTCCGAATACAGAGCATATTCAGCTTATCAAATTCTATAAATGTGGTTTGGTCGAACATGGAATTGAAAACGTTACCCATGGGATTCAGTGGCATAATGCCAAACTCTAGCATAGCTGTAATTATAAACCCGAACTTTTATTCAAAGAAAACGATGAAGCCTAACTACATCGGCCTGAATTAAACTGTAATGACTGCTTTCTATTCCAAAATTTGAGGAATCGTTATCCTCCTCAACTGCAATTTAAAATAAATAAACAAATACTGTACACTAATAATAATATATAAATAACACACACACACACACACATCTATATTGTTTTTATCCCAGCTGTTGCGTGACTGCGCATCTAAAAAGATTTCAAATGCAACAAACATTTCACTGCTATTTTATTATTATTCCTTTTTTACATATTTTTGTCTTACGAGAGATAAAACGGTTTGGTACTGATTAATAAGTAGCATTTTTCTTTTGCATACGCGTGTTGAGTAATGGAAATTCTACTGGTGTCTTTACGCAAGACTAAACAAATTAGAGTTGTCAAAATACTATAATTTGAATAAAATAATCATAAAACTAGAGGTAAAATCTGAGAAGGCTGTATACTGGAAGGATCTTTGGGTGACTGCAGACAGGAAGCTGAAATTCAAGAGACACACTGAAAGGAGGGACAATGCCGACAGCATCCTTGAGACAGATGTAACTGCACAGGCGCTAATCAGTAAAGCTAGGATTTTTTTTTTTTTAATTACAATCCCACACATGAGGTGATTCAACTAACAATATACGAATACTATGAATAAGAAAAGAGTGAAAGTGAAGGAGAAGGAGAAAAAAGAAATTTATAAACGGCGGATTCCACATTTACAGATTGTATTCTTTAGGAAGAAGCAGACCACTAAGAATGTTCCAACGCACAGAATGAACAACGAAGTAAAAAAAAAAAGTTTGTTCTGTAATTTGAACTGTGAAATGAGAGAATATTAAATAGCAATGCAATTTTAACTGATTAACAGAAGAGGAAATTATTAGCATGGCCAATTCTGATGAAGCGAAATGACCACAGAAATATCTGTAGAAAATACATACAACAGAAATACAGTCATCCCTCGACTTACGTCCTTTCGAAGATACGTCCGTGATCCCATAAGGGAATAAATAACATTTTCGACTATACTTTCGAACAAGACGCAAGCAAGCGTAAGGTAAAGCACGCACAGTGGCAACAGCGCTTTCAGCGGCAACCTCCTCCGGCAGTAGACTCGTGTCTTCAGCAGTTCCTCTGTTGATTTTGTGTTTGAGAAATGGATTATTTATAGTTAAATATTTCGCGATGTTTTGTGCAACATGCCCCCTACACGCCCAGTCAAAAAGCCTAGTGAAGAATCACAGAAAAAGAGACGAGCAATTGATCTTGAAACGAAGTTGCAAGTTATAAAGCAACATGAAGCTGGTAAGTCCGTCAATGTGCGATCACATTAACGGGCTTACCTTCGAATGGTCTCATTCTACAGTAACGACCATTGTGAAAAATAAGGATAAAATCTTAGAGGCTGTGAAAGGATCTGCTTCCATTAAATCGACGATAGTGACGACGCAATAACAAGGTCCTATCGGTGATATGGAAAAGCTACTTCCATCATGCATAGACCTGAAGAGGACCTGAAGCAAAAGTGCATATCTCTTAGCACTGTGACCATAACCGCTAAGGCACTTAGTCTCTTTAACATGTTGCAGCAGAAAGCAGTACCCGATTATGACTACGAATTCAACACTTCTTCCGGTTGGTTCATGAAATTCAAGCAGTGTTTTGCACTGCATAATGTGAAAATGTATGGGAATCTGCAAATGTTGAGAAGTCTGCCAAGGAGTTTGTGGAAAATGATAAAATTATTACGGAGGAAGATTATTTACCACGGCAAATATTTAATATGGATGAGCCGTCCTTGTTTTGGAAAAAAATGCCCGAGCGGACATTCATCTACAAAAATCTTAAATCTATACCTAGTTTCAAAGTTCTTAATGCCCATATTACGATTCTGTTACGGGTAATGTGGCTGGATATAAACTGAAACCATTTGTGATATGGCACAGTGAGAATCCACGAATCTTCAAAAATATTAGCAAGCATACTCCCAGTTCATTATCGGAGCAATAAGAATGAATGATATAATCACGTAATCACAAGAAAGATATTTATTTAACCAAATATTTCGGTCTGGAAATAGCAGACCATCGTCG
This sequence comes from Typopeltis vanoorti, assembly GCF_054136105.1. Taxonomy (NCBI): domain Eukaryota; kingdom Metazoa; phylum Arthropoda; class Arachnida; order Uropygi; family Thelyphonidae; genus Typopeltis; species Typopeltis vanoorti. Next base: position 61,853,198 of record NC_143560.1, read on the forward strand.
GTGGTATTACAAGAACAGTTTAAAAAATATACAAGCTAGAATACTAACAATAGATCGTTGAAATTAGAACATGCCGCGTGATGTTATATCACTAAGTATGGTCTGCTATTTCCAGACCGAAATATTTGGTTAAATAAATATCTTTCTTGTGATTACGTGATTATATCATTCAGTCTTATGTCGCAAGTATCCTTAAAACAACGGAGCAATAAGAAGTCGTGGATGACTCAAAAATTGTTTGAGGATGCTTTAATCAACTTATGCGAGTGAAATAAAAAGCTACTGTGTGAAAGAAAATGTAGAATTTAAAATTTTATGAATTCTAGATGATGCTCCAGGTCATCCGTCTTATAGTGGTGATCTTCACCAAGTTCAAGGTCATGTTTCTTCCTCCAAGAAACATGACCTTGACTTCATTGATCCAGCCGATGGATCAGGGAATTCTTGCATTGTTTAAGGTTTATTATCTACGGAGAACTTTTTCACAAGTCATTTCTGCTGCTGAAGGAAATGACCAGACTCTCATACAATTCTGGAAAACATTCAACATTTATCATGCTATTAAAAATATTGCTGTGGCTTGGGATGAAGTGACTTCTCACTGCATGAGTGGCATATGGAAAAAGACCTTTTTAATGTCTTTTTCCATGATTTTGGAAGATTGTAATAGCGGGTCCAGCAAACAATCTGAATCTCGAAGTGAATAATGACGACATAATTCAACTCATAGAAAGTTTCCCCTGAAGCGGTGACCAACGAAGAATTAGTCCAACTGAAGGAATAACTGTTGCAGAAGAGGAAAAATGAGAAAAGAGGGAAAAGAGAAACAGGAAGAGGCAGTTAAATAGTTTAAAGTGAAGGGTCTTGCAGAAATGTTCCTCGCAGTTAGCGATGTTCTTAAAATGGCTGAAGACATGGACTCCAATGTTGAACGATACTTAATAATAGAAACGAAAGTACATGAGGCGTTGCTTGCTATGAACAAATTTATGACGAAAGGAAGAGGAATAAGCAAAGCACATTTGATATTTTCATCAAAAAAAACAAAGGTTACACCAGAAGAGCCACAGCCTGATCGTTCACACAGGGAAGGTAATGAAGATGTGATTGTGGGGGAAGGTTTGAGTGATTATTCTCTTGTTTTATAATGGCAGTAACACACGGTACAATTTTATAATATAAGGTTTAAAAATTAAAATGACAGTATACTTATTACGGTCAAGTCTCTAACCCCTATAACTCTGCTGATTTAATGTATCGACTTACGTCCGATTCGACTTACGTCCTGCGGGATGGAACAGAACAAAGACGTAAGTCGAGGGATGACTGTAATATGCGAAAGAGTGTATTAATGTGTGTGAGAGAGAGATGTATTAAACAGTAAGATTTCTTCTATACTGTTAAGAATTTTTAGAAGGATCTCAGACCCAAATGTTTCTGTGTCTCAATCTAAGAAACGTAAACCGATAAGTATAGTATACTGTGGATAGGATAAGCATTTTTTTACATAATCACGAAACACTGTTGTAAAAAACAAGCATGGAACTTTTCAAGACACTTCAGGGGTCCAATAAGTGGAACAGTAGTCTCAAACCAGGTGATGAAATTCACTCTCACCTAAGAGGCAATCACAAGCATCCATTCCCAAGATGGAAATCGAATCCGCAGCCTTTAGGTTGGAGAGAAGATACTCTAACCACGCGGCCAACCGTCGGACATTTTCTGATTTGTAAAAGGTTAATATTTCTTTAGAAATAAAGTGAACTTGAAACGAATGAGAAAACAGTAAAGATAGGCTGGAGATGGGAGTTCTCTTCTTGGAGTAATTTTCACAGGATCCCTTCCCACTTAAGCATGATTTGGAAATCAGAATTTAGGGTTGTACAAGTAGATATTCTACAGGTATTAGTGATTTGTGTAGTGCAATATTTATCGTATGAGAAAAAGAAGTGCAACGTACCATGAAAATTAAGGATTTCATTCTCATTCAAGTGTATAGCAGACATACAAAAGAAAGAGAACTGGTGAAAAAATAGTTCAATATAATAACCCCACAGTAGTTGTAAAATTCGAAGATGCACATCTCCCATTGCTCTTAATGTGTGACCAGAGAAAGCCAGTAATCCAGTTGACAATCTTATTGTCAAGAGACAGTAAGATGGAAAATTGTTTAATAAGCCTTAATGGCAAACCTGATGAAACAGATTGTTTGGCATGGACGAAGCAACTAAGGCTATGGGGTGGGGCATGAAACAACCGTTAGATTGAATAAATTCTCTGGCCAGTTTGCCTATTTTGCTAGGGAATAAAAAAAAACGGACTTTCTGAGAGGAAAACCCTTGCCATGTCGTAGATATCAGGAGTAACCATTTGTTCTCTTCATACTTTCCCATAGCATTTATGAAAAGATGTTGCACAATTTGAGAGGTGTTTAGGTAGCACAGTGAATGTTCATAAATTCCTTCATTACTTTAAAAAGAATTGAAGTGAGAGCAACTGACTGGCATTTTATGGCATCGTTTTTGTTGCCATTCCTACGAATACGTTAAATGCGATTGCTATGGCAAAATGTGACAGTATAAAAAGGCGAAATGAAACAGAAATCAGACATGTTCTAGAAAACAACTCCTCAGAAGAATCGAAGAAATGCCATCAAGAACAAAAGACTTTTAATATATATTTTGGACAGGTTTCTTCTGATCCTTTTCTAGCAAAAAAAAAAAAAAAACAGAAGCGTTTGAAACCTCAACTTAAATGTTTAGGTTTCAAATGAATAGTAAAGTTACTGGAGATCATCCACACAAAAATTCGAGAAAAATTAAAACATGAAGCTGACTTTTCCGTGGATGCAACATATCAAAGTACAAAAGAGGGAGAAGTAGGATTAGACAAAAGTTCCACCTAATAGATTTGGCAAGAAACTAGAAAGCAAACTGTCATTCGGATACGATGAGTTTTTCCACTTTTGACCATTTCATAATATCAAATATGTCAATAATGTTGGGCTTAATTTACGCAGAAAGGAAGACAGAAATTTTGATGAAAGCTATCAGCGATATGCTTGATTCTTCTCTTGAACAAACAAGGCTAAGATGAAAGATGCAAAATAAAAATGGAATGAATCTTTCCATACCTATAAGAATTATTTCAATGGTCCATTCAGTATGCTGAATGGACCATTGAATTCGTTCTGCCTGGCCAAATGGCCAGGCAGAACGAATTACGAATGGTGAGTTTTATCCCGAAGTTTTGAACGATTGATAGCGAGAATTCGTCGCGTACGGCATGAATATCGTGATGCAGACAGCTGGTCGACTTTTGCACGATAATGCACCATCTCATCGTTCGAACATTGTGAGACAGTTTTTGAGCAAAAACCAAATTTGTATGTTGGATCGCTCGCCGTATTCACCTGATTTAGCACCCTGTGCCTTCTTTCCCTTTCCCGACTTCATTTGCCGATGAAAGGAAAGCGATAAGACCATTAAAAACGTTCAAGCGACAGTACCTACGACCCTCAACAGTATCCCAAACACCGATATAAAAAACTTATTTAACGAATTAATTGACCATGCCAAACGCTGTATCGAAGCTGAGGGAGAGTGTATTGATTGAAATAAATGATTTGGATAATTATACATAATCCTCAGCTAATTGGCCTGTGTTTTATTTTCTATCAGAAGTTCGGTTTCGTTTTGGACAAAGGGTGTAGTTCCATGAGAGTCCCGAAGTACAAGACTCCAGGCCGCATTCGGACTTCCATCACCAGTTTTGAAAGGTTAGTGTTGACTAGAGCACGTAATCTTTACAATGGGCTGTACAATTGCAATATTGGAAACCTTGACCACCTAAATTAGAATACTTGCTGGCACATTCTCTTAGACTTACCTCAATATCAGGAACTTCATTACTTGAAATAAAAGTTTCCTTACAAACGGTAAATTCGTTCCTCGAATAGAGTTGGTTTAAAATACCATATTTTGTACCTAATTTATATAGGTTTTCATTCTCAATAGAAATTATAACAGCTATAATATTCCGATTATCGGTCTTAGTCCTATCTACGTCTGGAATTATTATCTGAGCATTTTCTCCTATATTTGCAATTGGAAATTTAGTCACTGAAAGTCGTAACATTTTTTCAGCTTGCTTTTTAAGTGACTGCTTAGCAGAGTTTCGAGATTCTTGAATTTTTTCTGTGATTTCATTGAGTGCACAAGAAGTACTTTCCTTACTTTTTTCCATTATTTTCTAATTCAGCATTACTTATATTTTTTATTTTGTTATCTTCCTTGTCGATCGTTCCTGGTTCAGAAGAATGTTGTTTTCCTTCGATTTTTTCCTAACACTCTTATTTCTGTTTTTGTTTGTATCTCCAGCAAATAAGTCTTCACTCGGTTTATTTAATTATACTCGATTCGTATCATCTATTTCCACTATTCTCTGTCCTAATACCGCTTTCCCTCTCTGAGATTATCTTCTGACATTCAACATCCTTATTAGTCTGATCTTTTAATATCATCTCAAGATCTTCTTCACTCGTGATTTCTGACGAGGTATCGACTGGTAAGTATGTTTTCAAACCTACCTTAGCTTTACAGCCAAACATAGCTTCATCGGGACTGCGATCTATTGGGTTGGCATATAAGTTCGTTCGGTTTATGCGTTAGTACAAGTTTACGCCGCTTCGCCTGTCGCTATTGTTGCGCTGCCGTGCAACGCTATTGCGCAGTTGAAAGGCGACATTTCACATAACCTTTCAGTGAATTTTCGTCCGGCCTACTTCAGTTGCGTGTGTGTAACATATTTTTAGAAATGGTAGGAAATAACGCACATTACCGGCATAGTTTGCTTTTTTATTTCAAAAAAAGGCAAACGAGCTAGGGAGGCCCATAAAAAAAATATGCAGCGTATATGGGGATGGTGCCTTAACAGAAATCACGTATGCCAAAAGTGGTTTGCCAAATTCCGTTCTGGAGATTTCGATGTCAGTGATGCGCCGGTCGCCCGATCGAGGTCGATTCGAGTGTTGTGAAGGATATCGTCGACAAAAATCCGTCACAAACAGTGCGGGAGATATTGCTGTAGTACCGAACATATCCCATAGAAGCGTTGAAAACCATTTGCAATATTCCAGAATGATGTGCTCTGTTTTTCATAAATTTTATCCCTTCCGACCATTTTGTTGTTTTATTTGTTTCAAGACATGTAGATAACATTTTTTCAATGTCTTGGTTTGCTCTTTCAACCGAGCCTTGTGATTGACTTTGCCGTGGTTTTCCATGAACAATCTTAAGCTCATTACATTCCGCAGACTTCTTCAATAAATTTATTCGGGAATTCCCGGCCATTGTCACTTTGCAAGATGCATGGAGCTCCAAATATTGTGAATACATCCAATAGATGATATGCAACTTGTTCAGCTCGTTTTGTTTTCAAAGCTCTAAGTCGAACAAATTTCGTAAGATGATCTTGATAAACCATTATAAATTTATAATCGCCATCAGTTTGTGACTACATATCAATTAAATCAATCTGACATCTAGAATCAAATTCGCTGCTTTTAATTGGTTTCACAACGAGCCCTTTTTTTTTTTTTTTTTTTGGAATGCTCAATTTCTTTTGACAGGGTTCACTAAGATTCAAATATATCATAACAATTTTAACTGTGATGTTCTTATACTTCTCTTTAAGCTCTTTCATCATTCTGTTTCGTCCTCCATGGCCGATGACAATATGAGTGTCATGAATTAACAGAAAATTTTCCCCCAAGAAAGTGTAATACAAAATCCGGTCTCTTTCATTTTTAACAAGTACGACGAGTTTTTCAACATTTCCAATTTTTACAATATCATATCTTGATAACCGCTGATAATCTTGGGGTGTTTTGCCGGAAATCTTCTCTTCATTCTTTTTAACTTTCGCTAAAAACGAATAATACTCTTCTCTTGTGAATAACTGATTATTTTTCCCTTTTTTCGATTTCAACATATTAACTTGGTCGTTAAATCGTGTTCTCATTATTTCTAAATCTCCAGTTATGCTTATTGGGTATGTAAAATAAATGAAAATGTGGAGAAATGTACGCACTTACTAGCTACTGAAGTAAATAAGCAAAAGCAACCTCACCCATTAACGTAGTAATCAGTATATAAGTATCAGTATATCATTATACTAAGCCTCTTCCAGGGCAGGGAGATGGGGAGATGAAGCCGGGAGTCACGTGAAATTTTCTCTGAAAACCATACGCAGAATTTCATAATGAAAACAGCCAAACGATAGAGCGGGCTTACAAAATTATGAACACGTGTCCAGCTGACAATTAACGAACTTGTCAATTATGGTTATCCACCTAAAAACAAATCCATTATAAAGAAGTATCTGTAACGCTTCTTCATTAGCGCTTTCGACAAAAAAAAAAAAATAAGAAAAAAACGTGTTATGTGAAATTGCACGAGTTTTCACTTAATCAACGCATAATTAAATTAATTGCTCACAATGTTCAACGTAGGTTTAAGTGTACATCAAAAACCAACAGAAATAAATTTCCAAAGCAGGGAGTCACGTGGTACTTGCCCACCCACCTCCAAACTTAGCGTATTGGAAAAAAAATTATTACATTTACCATTAATAGTTGGGAAGTATTAATAATTACCGGTTCATGCGATTAATTCTCGTAAATTATTTACTTTAACCTCGTTATTTGGTTTGTACTAATACTAGTCGATAAATATTAATATAAACCGATTAATTACTTGGCCCGTAACATATATATATATATATATATATACTATACATATATATATATATATACTATATATATATATATATATATACTATACATATATATATATATATACTATATATATATATATATATATACTATACATATACTATATATATATATATATATATACTATACATATACTATATATATATATACAGGGTGTTCGGGATAAATTTGACATATTTATAATTAATTATATTTTTCCGTAAGTTACATGTATTAACACACACTTCTCTTCATTTAAAAGTTTGGACCCTTCTTCATTCATATACAAGATGTCAGAAAGGATGGATAGCTGGAACCCACCTGAATCATGGAAGAGAATAACTTGTATCATGATGATTCGTGCCCGCCATCAAAATAAGGATATTACGACTGCTGCCCAATGCTCCCTGAATACAGTAAAAACAATCAGGCATGAACTAGAGACTTGCAATGGTGACTACGAGGATGTAGCAAGAAGAAAGATCCCTAGCAGACGATCTGATTGCGTTCGTACAGCAGAATTCCTCGCAAATCTGCAGGAACAGGTGTTGAAGAACCCTGGCATTGGAATTCGGGCTTTGTTCGTGGAGTTGCTAACTGTAGTCAAGCCCTGGATAACAAGGGTAGCCAATGGTAGGCCGTATGTATGGCAGCAGGATTCGACCCCTTGCCACACCTCTGGGAAAAGTCAAAAATGGTTGTCTGAAAATTTCTACGACTTCACCAGTCCAAATGTTTGGCCTCCAAACTCCCCAGACCTTAACCCCATGGATTATTTTGTATGGGGCGCAGTTGAAAAAGACACCAATCGCACTTCCAGTAATACAAAAGCCCAGTTAATGGATAAAATTAAAACAGTTTTTGCGGCCCTTCCCAGGGAGACTGTAGCATCAGCTTGTTCGAGGTTCCGAAGCAGAATTGAAGCTGTGATCGATGCTAATGGTGGTTATTTTGAGTAAATCTTGTTGATAGTATTGTAATTAACTCTGCCTGTAATGTTTTTTGTCAATTCATTAAATTTAATAGATACAAAGATTTTCTTTTTCCTTACGAAACTGTCAAATTTATCCCGAACACCCTGTATATATACTATACATATACTATACATATACTATATATATATATATATATATATATATACTATATATATATATATATACTATACATATACTATATATATATATATATATATATATATATATACTATATATATATATATATACTATACATATACTATATATATATATATACTATATATACTATACATATATATATATACTATACATATACTATATATATATATATACTATATATATATATATACTATATATACTATACATATACTATATATATATATATATATATATATACTATATATATATATATATATATATATACTATATATATATATATATATATACTATACATATACTATATATATATATATATATATACTATATATATATATATATATATATATACTATACATATACTATATATATATACTATACATATACTATATATATACTATATATATACTATATATATATATATATATATATATATATATACTATACATATACTATATATATATATATATATATATATATATATATACTATACATATACTATATATATATACTATACATATACTATATATATATACTATACATATACTATATATATATATATATACTATACATATATATATATATACTATACATATACTATATATATATATATATACTATATATATATATATATACTATATATATATATATACTATACATATACTATATATATATATATATACTATATATATATATATATATACTATACATATACTATATATATATATATATACTATATATATATATATATATACTATATATATATATATATATACTATATATATATATATATATATACTATACATACTATACATATATATACTATACATACTATACATATAGTATATATACTATACATATACTATATATATATATATATACTATACATATAGTATATATACTATACATATATATATATATATATATACTATACATATAGTATATATACTATACATACATATATATATATATATATATATATATATATAGTATATATACTATACATATATACTATACACATAGTATATATATATATATACAGGGTGTTCGGGATAAATTTGACAGTTTCGTAAGGAAAAAGAAAATCTTCTTTGTATCTATTAAATTTAATGAATTGACAAAAAAACATTACAGGCAGAGTTAATTACAATACTATCAACAAGATTTACTCAAAATAACCACCATTAGCATCGATCACAGCTTCAATTCTGCTTCGGAACCTCGAACAAGCTGATGCTACAGTCTCCCTGGGAAGGGCCGCAAAAACTGTTTTAATTTTATCCATTAACTGGGCTTTTGTATTACTGGAAGTGCGATTGGTGTCTTTTTCAACTGCGCCCCATACAAAATAAACCATGGGGTTAAGGTCTGGGGAGTTTGGAGGCCAAACATTTGGACTGGTGAAGTCGTAGAAATTTTCAGACAACCATTTTTGACTTTTCCCAGAGGTGTGGCAAGGGGCCGAATCCTGCTGCCATACATACGGCCTACCGTTGGCTACCCTTGTTATCCAGGGCTTGACTACAGTTAGCAACTCCACGAACAAAGCCCGAATTCCAATGCCAGGGTTCTTCAACACCTGTTCCTGCAGATTTGCGAGGAATTCTGCTGTACGAACGCAATCAGATCGTCTGCTAGGGATCTTTCTTCTTGCTACATCCTCGTAGTCACCATTGCAAGTCCCTAGTTCATGCCTGATTGTTTTTACTGTATTCAGGGAGCATTGGGCAGCAGTCGTAATATCCTTATTTTGATGGCGGGCACGAATCATCATGATACAAGTTATTCTCTTCCATGATTCAGGTGGGTTCCAGCTATCCATCCTTTCTGACATCTTGTATATGAATGAAGAAGGGTCCAAACTTTTAAATGAAGAGAAGTGTGTGTTAATACATGTAACTTACGGAAAAATATAATTAATTATAAATATGTCAAATTTATCCCGAACACCCTGTATATATAGTATATATACTATACACATAGTATATATATATATATATATATAGTATATATACTATACACATAGTATATATATATATATATATATAGTATATATACTATACATATATACAGGGTGTTCGGGATAAATTTGACATATTTATAATTAATTATATTTTTCCGTAAGTTACATGTATTAACACACACTTCTCTTCATTTAAAAGTTTGGACCCTTCTTCATTCATATACAAGATGTCAGAAAGGATGGATAGCTTGAACCCACCTGAATCATGGAAGAGAATAACTTGTATCATGATGATTCGTGCCCGCCATCAAAATAAGGATATTACGACTGCTGCCCAATGCTCCCTGAATACAGTAAAAACAATCAGGCATGAACTAGAGACTTGCAATGGTGACTACGAGGATGTAGCAAGAAGAAAGATCCCTAGCAGACGATCTGATTGCGTTCGTACAGCAGAATTCCTCGCAAATCTGCAGGAACAGGTGTTGAAGAACCCTGGCATTGGAATTCGGGCTTTGTTCGTGGAGTTGCTAACTGTAGTCAAGCCCTGGATAACAAGGGTAGCCAACGGTAGGCCGTATGTATGGCAGCAGGATTCGGCCCCTTGCCACACCTCTGGGAAAAGTCAAAAATGGTTGTCTGAAAATTTCTACGACTTCACCAGTCCAAATGTTTGGCCTCCAAACTCCCAGACCTTAACCCCATGGATTATTTTGTATGGGGCGCAGTTGAAAAAGACACCAATCGCACTTCCAGTAATACAAAAGCCCAGTTAATGGATAAAATTAAAACAGTTTTTGCGGCCCTTCCCAGGGAGACTGTAGCATCAGCTTGTTCGAGGTTCCGAAGCAGAATTGAAGCTGTGATCGATGCTAATGGTGGTTATTTTGAGTAAATCTTGTTGATAGTATTGTAATTAACTCTGCCTGTAATGTTTTTTTGTCAATTCATTAAATTTAATAGATACAAAGAAGATTTTCTTTTTCCTTACGAAACTGTCAAATTTATCCCGAACACCCTGTATATATATATATATATATTGTTCGAAAATAATTAGATCGCAAATAATTAATATTCGTAAATAAATTTTAATTGGACAGAATTTAATTCTCACTTTATTTAATTATACTCGATTTTATTTAATCATATTCTTTTTAATATATATATATATATATATTATAAAAATAGCTGATTATCTCTGGTTACATCGATATATATTTGAGTTTAACTGAGTAACATGGAAATTTTTATTTCATTTCAGGAGAGAAAAAGCTCAAAGCTTCATGAAAAAAAGCTCATTTAATTAAATGTTACTGTATTTGTATTCAAAAAAAAAATAAAAAATAATAATAATAATAACATTTAAGGAAAACCAATGCGTTTAAAATATAGGTGACAATTTTGAACGAAGTTACAAAAATTTGTTGCAACTGAAAATATTCTTTCAGAATTTTTGGATGTTAATTGAATCGTAAGCAAAACATGATATAATTTTTTAGTCTTCTGTTTTCTTATTTGTATTATTTTTAAATAACACAAATTCTTGTTTCATCTTACAAAAAACATCTGTCTCTGAGACTGAAAACACTAAAGAATGCTTTCCACCTTTTAAAATTCGCTTAAATTCTTCTTAAACTCGACATCATTTTCATTATTTTTCTGGATTACAATACATTCAGTACTTTACAGGGAAAATATTTTATTTTTGTTGCAAATCCAAGATTCGTTTTACTAAACATCAGCTACTGTAAGACATCTTGAAAGATCTTTAAGTCGATATTGTTGTTCTCCTCAATGAAAATTTCCGTTAAGTATCCACCCCCCCCCCCCCCCACCCCCCCCCCCCCCCACCCCCCCCCCCCCCCACCCCCCCCCCCCCCCACCCCCCCCCCCCCCCACCCCCCCCCCCCCCCACCCCCCCCCCCCCCCACCCCCCCCCCCCCCCACCCCCCCCCCCCCCCACCCCCCCCCCCCCCCACCCCCCCCCCCCCCCACCCCCCCCCCCCCCCACCCCCCCCCCCCCCCACCCCCCCCCCCCCCCACCCCCCCCCCCCCCCACCCCCCCCCCCCCCCACCCCCCCCCCCCCCCACCCCCCCCCCCCCCCACCCCCCCCCCCCCCCACCCCCCCCCCCCCCCACCCCCCCCCCCCCCCACCCCCCCCCCCCCCCACCCCCCCCCCCCCCCACCCCCCCCCCCCCCCACCCCCCCCCCCCCCCACCCCCCCCCCCCCCCACCCCCCCCCCCCCCCACCCCCCCCCCCCCCCACCCCCCCCCCCCCCCACCCCCCCCCCCCCCCACCCCCCCCCCCCCCCAATGTTGGAGTCTTGACAAGTAACAGACTGATTTGGAGGAAAATTGTAGATTGGAAGTTAGTAATGATGTAAATTTTTCATGTAGTACTGTCATATCCTGTACACCCCTTGAGGGTACATGGCAGGAATTTGATGATGATGACGCACTGCTTCTAATAATAATAATAATAATAAATAATTCACTGGTATGTAATGTAATTAAATGAATACAAGAAGTACACGTCACAAATTTTATAAATTTAAGGAACTTATAAAATGTTTTGCACTGTGCAGCAGATATGACACCAACTGCACTAGGCAAAGGGGAACAGAAACAAACGAATCCGAAATCTCGATTTTTGGGCCCCAAAATTTGGAAATGCCTACTATTTATACTCCAAGTAGAATTTAATTTGCGAAGTGTGATTTTAAATGTATAATGTGGTTTAAATTTATGACTAAATTGCAAGTTATTAAATAATATTTGCGGGGTTCCAAATTTCATAATTTAGGCCATAAAAATAAAAGCAATTATCCTTAAGGCAACGATATTCAACAGTAGTTCGGGGTTATGCAAGTTTGAAAAACAAAATATTTTTTAAAAAATTAAATTTTTATTACATTTTAGATGCACAGGTACTAGTGTTTTATTTTTCTTTGTAAGTTACAGTGCCACATCGAGTTTTTCGTTTTCTAGTTTAGTGACATCAAACCGACTGAATGCATTACGGAACATAACATAGCTGGATAACTAATAAGGCCATGCACTCTTGAAGTGGTTAGAAAAGTCTGAATATATTTCTGTCGTGATGTAAGGAATCTTTATGTAAACTGTTTCAACTTAAGGTGACTGAGGGGGGGGGGGGGTAAACCATCTCACACGAGGATAGTAGAAATTTTCTTCCCAGCAAAACCACCAGACACACTCGAAATGGCACGGAAAAGACCTATTTAAAACTGATGAAATAGAGATGGATAGATATCGTAATAGAGTGTAGTAACCTACCTGTCACCTATGGAGGTACCATGTAACATGATAGCTTTGCACTTGTCTGCCTAATATCAAATTTCATGGGCAACATTTCACTCAGAAAACAAAGGTACAATTACTTAAATATAAAGAGCCAATAGGCTTCACTTCGGCGGTGTAACATTATTTAAATTAAGGGGATATTAAATCCCACATTGTTTCAAAACCGAATAAGAAACTCAAAGATCAGAATCAAAGAGTTTCATGCCGAATATAGTAAACTGTAAAAGTATCGGCGAATACTAGCGTAAGCTAAAGCACGTAGTACAAACTAGGGAAACTCGTAGCAAAGGTGGGTAAAGCTCTGGTCACTATTCTTAGTATTTTCCATAATGTAAAACACATCTCCTAGGAGATGTATGATGTTATACATTATGGTGGGAGGTCACTACCCAGACCGGTTTCGACCTTTACTGCCTATTTTTATGGCCGACCTATATTTATGGAAAATACTAAGAATAGTGATCAGAGCTTTACCCACCTTTGCTAAGAGTTGCCCTAGTTTGTACTACGTGCTTTAGCTTACGCATGTAATCGCCGATACTTTTATAGTTTACTATATTCGGAATGAAACTCTTTGATTCCGATCTTTGAGTTTCTTATTCGGTTTTGAAACAATGTGGGATGCCCCTTAATTTAAACAAAGGTACAATTTTCATCACAAAAAATTTATATGGAGAACGTTAACCAAAGAACAGGTGGGGGGGGGGGGGTAAATACCACTGACAGAGAGTGGATATTGGGTATTATCCCATTGGAACCCGTAACTAGTTTTGACAATTCCATATTGAGCTAAACGGATTTATGAGGCTTGTTAAGTTGGATATGCCTCTTGTGTTCTAAAATCACGCTAACTGATCTTTCGATTTGACTAAAATAAACATAAAACATGAACGCCAGATAGCAGCAATGGTAACAATTTGTCTTTAAAAGAAGATTTGGTTGATAGACTTGAAGGTGGTGTTGAATTGAAATTTTTTCAAAACGGCTCAACACAAAATTGTTAACACTAGTTACGGAGTTCCAGTGGGATAATATCCCATACCCATCCTATATTCAGTGGTATTTACAATCCCCCTCCCTATTTACACTTAGAAATGCCTTTTATACAAGGAATCGAAGTTCAGTCTTCTATGATACTTTTAAAGCACCAAACAAATAACTATACCCAGGTTTTGCTCTTCCTCTAGGTATTTTTCCTGCCATCAAACATCATGCCTTAGAGCAGGGGTTCTCAACCTTTTCTAGTGGCGTACCACTAGATTTAATTCAATATATTAGATGTACCAGTAAGGCAGTGGTACGCGTACCATAGGTTGAGAATTCCTGCCTTAGAGGATTTTGAGAAACTGCCAATGGTTTTATTCTTGTGTTATAACCATATAATATAGCCGTATGCTTGACAGTTTTCATTTCCTGTTTGAAAAAAAATCCTTCAGAGGGGGAAAGTTTTATGTCCTCTAAAGTTATTTTTGCGATGTACGGCGTGCAGATAAGATAGGAATACAGCAATCCATAAAAAATAGTTTGAAATTCGAAAGCATCCATGAGACTGAACGTTTGATGTATGTCAAAAAAAAAAAAAAAAAAAAGGAAAAGAAAAGACATTGCTGCTAGAATGAAATTTACGTTGACGTAAATTTGATTCTAAGAGGTAAATTATTAATTTTATATAGAAAGGATAGACGCTTTGGTTCAGTGCTACCCTAAATAGCGAACATTGAATCTACACAGTACAGTTCGATGATTTAGGGTCGCTAGTTGAAATTCTTTCTTCAAGATGCTCTTAACTGATATAAGTGAGAAAATTGGAAACCTTGAAATAAAAAATGTGGAAAAAATTAAATATTTAGCAGTAATGATCACTAGCCAACTCTCTCTCTCTGGTTCAGTGAATGATAATTGGTCTCTGGAGAATCAGATACAAACCATGAGTTATATCAACTTTAACCTGCCATATCTAGTATAATTAAAATCAAAAAGTTGAAGTGGACATGGAAAATGACAGAAAAACCTAGAAAAAAATGGATAGACATCATTAGTCAAGACAGCAACATCATATTACAATGTCCAAACTGGAAAACTAAAGTTTTGGAAAGACAGGGTTGGGAGGTCAAGGTTCGATTTAGGCTGCAGAGCTACAAGAAGAACGTCAGATGGAAATTCTTGAGATAAAAATTCTCTCTCAGTATGAAGAATATTTGTGGAAATAGAGATATACCGTATCTGTTTTCACAAATATTTCAAAATTTCCGAATACAGAGCATATTCAGCTTATCAAATTCTATAAATGTGGTCTGGTCGAACATGAAATTGAAAACGTTACCCATGGGATTCAGTGGCATAATGCCAAACTCCAGCATAGCTGTATTATAAACCCGAACTTTTATTCAAAGAAAACGATGAAGCCTAACTACATCGGCCTGAATTAAACTGTAATGACTGCTTTCTATTCCAAAATTTGAGGAATGGTTATCCTCCTCAACTGCAATTTAAAATAAATAAACAAATACTGTACACTAATAATAATATATAAATAACACACACACACACATCTATAATGTTTTTATCCCAGCTGTTGCGTGACTGCGCATCTAAAAAGATTTCAAATGCAACAAACATTTCACTGCTATTTTATTATTATTCCTTTTTTACATATTTTTGTCTTACGAGAGATAAAACGGTTTGGTACTGATTAATAAGTAGCATTTTTCTTTTGCATACGCGTGTTGAGTAATGGAAATTCTACTGGTGTCTTTACGCAAGACTAAACAAATTAGAGTAGTCAAAATACTATAATTTGAATAAAATAATCATAAAACTAGAGGTAAAATCTGAGAAGGCTGTATACTGGAAGGATCTTTGGGTGACTGCAGACAGGAAGCTGAAATTCAAGAGACACACTGAAAGGAGGGACAATGCCGACAGCATCCTTGAGACAGATGTAACTGCACAGGCGCTAATCAGTAAAGCTAGGATTTTTTTTTTTTTTTAAATTACAATCCCACACATGAGGTGATTCAACTAACAATATACGAATACTATGAATAAGAAAAGAGTGAAAGTGAAGGAGAAAGAAGAAATTTATAAACGGCGGATTCCACATTTACAGATTGTATTCTTTAGGAAGAAGCAGACCACTAAGAATGTTCCAACGCACAGAATGAACAACGAAGTAAAAAAAAAAAGTTTGTTCTGTAATTTGAACTGTGAAATGAGAGAATATTAAATAGCAATGCAATTTTAACTGATTAACAGAAGAGGAAATTATTAGCATGGCCAATTCTGATGAAGTGAAATGACCACAGAAATATCTGTAGAAAATACATACAACAGAAATACAGTCATCCCTCGACTTACGTCCTTTCGAAGATACGTCCGTGATCCCATAAGGGAATAAATAACATTTTCGACTATACTTTCGAACAAGACGCAAGCAAGCGTAAGGTAAAGCACGCACAGTGGCAACAGCGCTTTCAGCGGCAACCTCCTCCGGCAGTAGACTCGTGTCTTCAGCAGTTCCTCTGTTGATTTTGTGTTTGAGAAATGGATTATTTATAGTTAAATATTTCGCGATGTTTTGTGCAACATGCCCCCTACACGCCCAGTCAAAAAGCCTAGTGAAGAATCACAGAAAAAGAGACGAGCAATTGATCTTGAAACGAAGTTGCAAGTTATAAAGCAACATGAAGCTGGTAAGTCCGTCAATGTGCGATCACATTAACGGGCTTACCTTCGAATGGTCTCATTCTACAGTAACGACCATTGTGAAAAATAAGGATAAAATCTTAGAGGCTGTGAAAGGATCTGCTTCCATTAAATCGACGATAGTGACGACGCAATAACAAGGTCCTATCGGTGATATGGAAAAGCTACTTCCATCATGCATAGACCTGAAGAGGACCTGAAGCAAAAGTGCATATCTCTTAGCACTGTGACCATAACCGCTAAGGCACTTAGTCTCTTTAACATGTTGCAGCAGAAAGCAGTACCCGATTATGACTACGAATTCAACACTTCTTCCGGTTGGTTCATGAAATTCAAGCAGTGTTTTGCACTGCATAATGTGAAAATGTATGGGAATCTGCAAATGTTGAGAAGTCTGCCAAGGAGTTTGTGGAAAAATGATAAAATTATTACGGAGGAAAATTATTTACCACGGCAAATATTTAATATGGATGAGCCGTCCTTGTTTTGGAAAAAAATGCCCGAGGGGACATTCATCTACAAAAAGCTAAAATCTATACCTAGTTTCAAAGTTCTTAATGCCCATATTACGATTCTGTTATGGGTAATGTGGCTGGATATAAACTGAAACCATTTGTGATATGGCACAGTGAGAATCCACGAATCTTCAAAAATATTAGCAAGCATACTCCCAGTTCATTATCGGAGCAATAAGAAGTCGTGGATGACTCAAAAATTGTTTGAGGATGCTTTAATCAACTTATGCGAGTGAAATAAAAAGCTACTGTGTGAAAGAAAATGTAGAATTTAAAATTTTATGAATTCTAGATGATGCTCCAGGTCATCCGTCTTATAGTGGTGATCTTCACCAAGTTCAAGGTCATGTTTCTTCCTCCAAGAAACATGACCTTGACTTCATTGATCCAGCCGATGGATCAGGGAATTCTTGCATTGTTTAAGGTTTATTATCTACGGAGAACTTTTTCACAAGTCATTTCTGCTGCTGAAGGAAATGACCAGACTCTCATACAATTCTGGAAAACATTCAACATTTATCATGCTATTAAAAATATTGCTGTGGCTTGGGATGAAGTGACTTCTCACTGCATGAGTGGCATATGGAAAAAGACCTTTTTAATGTCTTTTTCCATGATTTTGGAAGATTGTAATAGCGGGTCCAGCAAACAATCTGAATCTCGAAGTGAATAATGACGACATAATTCAACTCATAGAAAGTTTCCCCTGAAGCGGTGACCAACGAAGAATTAGTCCAACTGAAGGAATAACTGTTGCAGAAGAGGAAAAATGAGAAAAGGAAGAGGGAAAAGAGAAACAGGAAGAGGCAGTTAAACAGTTTAAAGTGAAGGGTCTTGCAGAAATGTTCCTCGCAGTTAGCGATGTTCTTAAAATGGCTGAAGACATGGACTCCAATGTTGAATGATACTTAATAATAGAAACGAAAGTACATGAGGCGTTGCTTGCTATGAACAAATTTATGACGAAAGGAAGAGGAATAAGCAAAGCACATTTGATATTTTCATCAAAAAAAACAAAGGTTACACCAGAAGAGCCACAGCCTGATCGTTCACACAGGGAAGGTAATGAAGATGTGATTGTGGGGGAAGGTTTGAGTGATTATTCTCTTGTTTTATAATGGCAGTAACACACGGTACAATTTTATAATATAAGGTTTAAAAATTAAAATGACAGTATACTTATTACGGTTAAGGTTCTAACCCCTATAACTCTGCTGATTTAATGTATCGACTTACGTCCTGCGGGATGGAACAGAACAAAGACGTAAGTCGAGGGATGACTGTAATATGCGAAAGAGTGTATTAATGTGTGTGAGAGAGAGATGTATTAAACAGTAAGATTTCTTCTATACTGTTAAGAATTTTTAGAAGGGTCTCAGACCCAAATGTTTCTGTGTCTCAATCTAAGAAACGTAAACCGATAAGTATAGTATACTGTGGATAGGATAAGCATTTTTTTACATAATCACGAAACACTGTTGTAAAAAACAAGCATGGAACTTTTCAAGACACTTCAGGGGTCCAATAAGTGGAACAGTAGTCTCAAACCAGGTGATGAAAGTACCTAATTTAAAAGTACCTAATTTATATAGGTTTTCATTCTCAATAGAAATTATAACAGCTATAATATTCCGATTATCGGTCTTAGTCCTATCTACGTCTGGAATTATTATCTGAGCATTTTCTCCTATATTTGCAATTGGAAATTTAGTCACTGAAAGTCGTAGCATTTTTTCAGCTTGCTTTTTAAGTGACTGCTTAGCAGAGTTTCGAGATTCTTGAATTTTTTCTGTGATTTCATTGAGTGCACAAGAAGTACTTTCCTTACTTTTTTCCATTATTTTCTAATTCAACATTACTTATATTTTTTATTTTGTTATCTTCCTTGTCGATCGTTCCTGGTTCAGAAGAATGTTGTTTTCCTTCGATTTTTTCCTAACACTCTTATTTCTGTTTTTGTTTGGATCTCCAGCAAATAAGTCTTCACTCGGTTTATTTAATTATACTCGATTCGTATCATCTATTTCCACTATTCTCTGTCCTAATACCGCTTTCCCTCTCTGAGATTATCTTCTGACATTCAACATCCTTATTAGTTTGATCTTTTAATATCATCTCAAGATCTTCTTCACTCGTGATTTCTGACGAGGTACCGACTGGTAAGTATGTTTTGAAACCTACCTTAGCTTTACAGCCAAACACAGCTTCATCGGGACTGCGATCTATTCGGTTGGCATATAAGTTCGTTCGGTTTATGCGTTAGTACAAGTTTACACCGCTTCGCCTGTCGCTATTGTTGCGCTACCGCGCAACGCTATTGCGCAGTTGAAAGGCGACATTTCACATAACCTTTCAGTGAATTTTCGTCCGGCCTACTTCAGTTGCGTGTGTGTAACATATTTTTAGAAATGGTAGGAAATAACGCACATTACCGGCATAGTTTGCTTTTTTATTTCAAAAAAGGCAAACGAGCTGGGGAGGCCCATAAAAAAAATATGCAGCGTATATGGGGATGGTGCCTTAACAGAAATCACATATGCCAAAAGTGGTTTGCCAAATTCCGTTCTGGAGATTTCGATGTCAGTGATGCGCCGGTCGCCCGATCGAGGTCGATTCGAGTGTTGTGAAGGATATCGTCGACAAAAATCCGTCACAAACAGTGCGGGAGATATTGCTGTAGTACCGAACATATCCCATAGAAGCGTTGAAAACCATTTGCAATATTCCAGAATGATGTGCTCTGTTTTTCATAAATTTTATCCCCTCCGACCATTTTGTTGTTTTATTTGTTTCAAGACATGTAGATAACATTTTTTCAATGTCTTGGTTTGCTCTTTCAACCGAGCCTTGTGATTGACCTTTGCCGTGGTTTTCCATGAACAATCTTAAGCTCATTACATTCCGCAGACTTCTTCAATAAATTTATTCGGGAATTCCCGGCCATTGTCACTTTGCAAGATGCATGGAGCTCCAAATATTGTGAATACATCCAATAGATGATATGCAACTTGTTCAGCTCGTTTTGTTTTCAAAGCTCTAAGTCGAACAAATTTCGTAAGATGATCTTGATAAACCATTATAAATTTATAATCGCCATCAGTTTGTGACTACATATCAATTAAATCAATCTGACATCTAGAATCAAATTCGCTGCTTTTAATTGGTTTCACAACGAGCCCTTTTTTTTTCTTTTTTTTTTGGAATGCTCAATTTCTTTTGACAGGGTTCACTAAGATTCAAATATATCATAACAATTTTAACTGTGATGTTCTTATACTTCTCTTTAAGCTCTTTCATCATTCTGTTTCGTCCTCCATGGCCGATGACAATATGAGTGTCATGAATTAACAGAAAATTTTCCCCCAAGAAAGTGTAATACAAAATCCGGTCTCTTTCATTTTTAACAAGTACGACGAGTTTTTCAACATTTCCAATTTTTACAATATCATATCTTGATAACCGCTGATAATCTTGGGGTGTTTTGCCGGAAATCTTCTCTTCGTTCTTTTTAACTTTCGCTAAAAACGAATAATACTCTTCTCTTGTGAATAACTGATTATTTTTCCCTTTTTTCGATTTCAACATATTAACTTGGTCGTTAAATCGTGTTCTCATTTCTCATTATTTCTAAATCTCCAGTTATGCTTATTGGGTATGTAAAATAAATGAAAATGTGGAGAAATGTACGCACTTACTAGCTACTGGCGTAAATAAGCAAAAGCAACCTCACCCATTAACGTAGTAATCAGTATATCATTATACTAAGCCTCTTCCAGGGCAGGGAGATGGGGAGATGAAGCCGGGAGTCACGTGAAATTTTCTCTGAAAACCATACGCAGAATTTCATAATGAAAACAGCCAAACGATAGAGCGGGCTTACAAAATTATGAACACGTGTCCAGCTGACAATTAACGAACTTGTCAATTATGGTTATCCACCTAAAAACAAATCCATTATAAAGAAGTATCTGTAACGCTTCTTCATTAGCGCTTTCGACAAAAAAAAAAAATAAGAAAAAAACGTGTTATGTGAAATTGCACGAGTTTTCACTTAATCAACGCATAATTAAATTAATTGCTCACAATGTTCAACGTAGGTTTAAGTGTACATCAAAAACCAACAGAAATAAATTTCCAAAGCAGGGAGTCACGTGGTACTTGCCCATCCACCTCCAAACTTAGCGTATTGGAAAAAAAATTATTACATTTACCATTAATAGTTGGGAAGTATTAATAATTACCGGTTCATGCGATTAATTCTCGTAAATTATTTACTTTAACCTCGTTATTTGGTTTGTATTAATACTAGTCGATAAATATTAATATAAACCGATTAATTACTTGGCCCGTAACATATGTTCGAAAATAATTAGATCGCAAATAATTAATATTCGTAAATAAATTTTAATTGGACAGAATTTAATTCTCACTTTATTTAATTATACTCGATTTTATTTAATCATATTCTTTTTAATATATATATATATATATATATATATAATAAAAATAGCTGATTATCTCTGGTTACATCGATATATATTTGAGTTTAACTGAGTAACATGGAAATTTTTATTTCATTTCAGGAGAGAAAAAGCTCAAAGCTTCATGAAAAAAAGCTCATTTAATTAAATGTTACTGTATTTGTATTCAAAAATAAATAAAAATAATAATAATAATAACATTTAAGGAAAACCAATGCGTTTAAAATATAGGTGACAATTTTGAACGAACTTACAAAAATTTGTTGCAACTGAAAATATTCTTTCAGAATTTTTGGATGTTAATTGAATCGTAAGCAAAACATGATATAATTTTTTAGTCTTCTGTTTTCTTATTTGTATTATTTTTAAATAACACAAATTCTTGTTTCATCTTACAAAAAACATCTGTCTCTGAGACTGAAAACACTAAAGAATGCTTTCCACCTTTTAAAATTCGCTTAAATTCTTCTTAAACTCGACAACATTTTCATTATTTTTCTGGATTACAATACATTCAGTACTTTACAGGGAAAATATTTTATTTTTGTTGCAAATCCAAGATTCGTTTTACTAAACATCAGCTACTGTAAGACATCTTGAAAGATCTTTAAGTCGATATTGTTGTTCTCCTCAATGAAAATTTCCGTTAAGTAGCAATTCTCGGCTAAGTCACCCTGAGTTTCCCTCAAATTTGTTTAATCTACTGAACAATGAGTTGTATCTTGTCTGCTAATACTTTGACAGTCAATTTAATCGTACTGAATTATTCAAATCACGGAGCAACCAAATGTTGAGGTATATCTGATTAATTCCGGAGTACCAATATCGTTAAAAAAATAGTCTTTAAAATGTTGAAGCCATATCATGCAGACACTTCCAAAGTATTTTAATATCCATAACTAATTTCATCTCGTGTCCCAATTCACTTATTTTTTATTTTACTTTTTTATTGTTGCAAAAGATTATTGTATACGGTTGTCTTAAAATACTTAACTACATTAGCTTATTTGTACTTAAAAAAATCGAAAAAAAAAATATTCAAAATAAGTGCATCGTAAACATTTTCATTTAATTCATACAGTGTTTCTAATTCAAATTTGTCAAATTCGAATTCTTTTTGCCTCATCACTGTCTGAGAAATCACTTTCTAAATAAAAACTATTTTCAAAACCTTCATTTTCATCAAAAGTTTTCATTTTCTGATAGACAACATCACAAAACTAAACGTATTGTATGATTAAGGCATAATACATGATACAAAACTAGCGATCAATGATCAAAATTAACCATGATTATAGCATCTTTGCCACTGGATCTAACAATATACTTCTCGAAACTGATACTGAAAATGCTCATATTATTTCTCATCTTTGTACATACCCATGCATCGAGGGTGACTAAATCATTGACCTTCCCGCAATTTTGCTTGGAATGATACTATCATCTGTTTTTTTTCTCGTAAAAATATCGTGAATCAATCTAATCACATCTCATTCAGCCTTAAGAAGCCTTATAACCTGACCGTGTTATGCCTTCAATAAGGTGAATGCATGACACAAATAAATAAAACTTGATTCTGTGTTGGCTGTAATTGATATACTAAGAACAGTGGCCAGTCCAGGGAAAAAAAAAAAAAAAGCCCTCAGAACTGTTCAAAAACAATTCGGGAAAAAACTTAGTTTTCTTTCACGAAATAGCTGTGATTTTTTTAGACGCATTGCCCTTTTGATCACTGTGCAAAATAATGTCATGTTTAATTGTTAAATAAACCGTTGAATTTCCATTTTATTTTATACTATTGCTAAGCATTTAATGCACATGGCCTCGTGAGTTTGCTACTCCTTTAAAAAAAATAATAATAATAAATAAAAAAATTCCCAAACCTTCGACTTCTTCAGCATATTTACCTTCTTTATTTTTAATCTGATTATCCTTTTTCGAACTTTATAAATTAAGAAATTTTACAAGCCTAAAATAAAAACTGAAACCCACTTATTAATAAAATTAAAAAGTTCACGACCATGTAAAATAGTTTCTACAGTTTCTTTTAGTTTCTACAATGCTCGGGATGAAAGAATAAGCACTGCAGCCACAAACTTAACTACCGTCGCATATACAGGGTGTTCGGGATAAATTTGACATATTTATAATTAATTATATTTTTCCGTAAGTTACATGTATTAACACACACTTCTCTTCATTTAAAAGTTTGGACCCTTCTTCATTCATATACAAGATGTCAGAAAGGATGGATAGCTGGAACCCACCTGAATCATGGAAGAGAATAACTTGTATCATGATGATTCGTGCCCGCCATCAAAATAAGGATATTACGACTGCTGCCCAATGCTCCCTGAATACAGTAAAAACAATCAGGCATGAACTAGAGACTTGCAATGGTGACTACGAGGATGTAGCAAGAAGAAAGATCCCTAGCAGACGATCTGATTGCGTTCGTACAGCAGAATTCCTCGCAAATCTGCAGGAACAGGTGTTGAAGAACCCTGGCATTGGAATTCGGGCTTTGTTCGTGGAGTTGCTAACTGTAGTCAAGCCCTGGATAACAAGGGTAGCCAATGGTAGGCCGTATGTATGGCAGCAGGATTCGGCCCCTTGCCACACCTCTGGGAAAAGTCAAAAATGGTTGTCTGAAAATTTCTACGACTTCACCAGTCCAAATGTTTGGCCTCCAAACTCCCCAGACCTTAACCCCATGGATTATTTTGTATGGGGCGCAGTTGAAAAAGACACCAATCGCACTTCCAGTAATACAAAAGCCCAGTTAATGGATAAAATTAAAACAGTTTTTGCGGCCCTTCCCAGGGAGACTGTAGCATCAGCTTGTTCGAGGTTCCGAAGCAGAATTGAAGCTGTGATCGATGCTAATGGTGGTTATTTTGAGTAAATCTTGTTGATAGTATTGTAATTAACTCTGCCTGTAATGTTTTTTTGTCAATTCATTAAATTTAATAGATACAAAGATTTTCTTTTTCCTTACGAAACTGTCAAATTTATCCCGAACACCCTGTATATTCTATTATAAATAGCTTACTTTTGTTAAACAGCATCTGGTCGTTTAAATAGAAATGGTAGAGGAAAGGTTATCAAAACAATTTTTTTTTTTTTTTTTGGCCTGGATGGCAGGAAAAACACGAAGGTCTAAGTGTACAGACCTTGGTGTTTAAGCGGATAGAACTTAAATATAAGATCTGATATTGGAGTCCTGACATATAATATACTAATTTAGAGAGAAATTATGGATATTAATATTATTATTATTATACGAGCACCTCTCCATGGAGTCCGAAGACTCATCGCGGGAGACCTAAATTATTCACACAAAATATCATACCTCTCCTTGAACCCATTAACAAACAAAGCACTCACAACTGACTCTGGCAACCCATTCCACTCATTCACAACTCTCCAAGCAAAAAATCTAGTCCTCGCACCCCTACTAACCACACCTTTATTCAACTTCCAGGGATGACCTCTTGTTCTTTTCCCTCTAGCCAAGTGCTGAAACATTTCCCCTTCATCTATCCTATAAAACCCTTTAAGCAACTTAAATGTTTCTATCACATCCCTTCTTTTTCTCCTATCAACCAACTTCTGCAATCCATACGCCTTCAATCTATTCTCATAGGGAACATTCCACAGGCCACTCACCATCTTGGTCACTCGCCTCAGAATCCTCTCCACCACTTCCTCATCCCCAAGAAATCCAGGGTATGACTTGAGCCAAGTAATCCAGATATGTGCGAATCAAGGCCTTATGAAGAGGAATAACAACCTCTTATCTCTACATGTTAATGTGTTGTTCAATAGCCAAGTAATCTTATGAGCTACCTTAGCAATATGTCCTTTAAACTTTAACTCTCTCTCTCTACCACCACTCCTAAATCTCTAGCTTCATCTATTTCCAGGAGTACAGTGCCATCAATATGATACACAGCTTATAATCAATTTTGCCAAAATGCATAACTTTACATTTCTCCACATTAAACTGACTCATTATCTTTTGCCCATACTAGCAGTCAATTTGGAGGAAATCATCCTGCAAGCTCCCCACATCGCCTTGATTAACTATTACTCTACCTAATTTCGCATCATCAGCAAACAACTGAATATATCCTTTCAGGTTATTGTTATATCATTTAGGTATAAATTAAACAGCAATGGTCCCAGCACTGTACCTTGCGGCACACCACAAATCGCCTCGATTCTGCCCCTCCATATACCATTTTTTGATATCTGTCCCCCAACGCAACCACCTTATCTACTTAAGTGGCGTCATGTCCATCCTCATTTGTCCTAATTTGCTTAACAGACTTCGATTACAGAACTCTGTCAAATGCTTTTGCAAAACCAAGCAAAATCGTTGTGTAGCCATTTCCTTTATCCAACTCAGCTGCTACTCTATTGTAAAAATTTAGTAAATTACAAAGGCATGACCAATCATTCACAACGCCACGCTGACCCTCAGACAGCATCAAATTTTATCTACCCTTCTTGAATTTTCTTTTTGACCAATTTTTCTAGTACTTTTACCACCACGCTTGAGATACTGATTGGTATATAATTGGCGACTGCAGTCTTAGAACCTCCCTTAAGCAAGGGAATTATTTCGCCCTCTTTCCACTCCTTTGGAACACTACCAGAACTGAGAATTAAATTAAAGAGCCTAGTCAGAGACATTGCCAGTTCCCTTGAATATTCTCGCACAACCCTAGCTGATATTCCATCTAATCCCCCAACTGTAATTACTGAGATTTTGCAATATCCTAAAAATCTCCAATTCATTCACGTCTGTTCCCACATCAGTGTCTGTCACATATGTTAAAGCAGTAACATCACTCCTCCAAACTATTTCATCTGCTTCTTCTCTATCTTTCCTGAAAATACTAAACCAGCAGTATCACTCCCCAATCCTATTTTCTCTGTCCTCCCTGAAAATACTAAACCCTTCACATTCTATCCCTGCAACTACATCATCTGATGTTAGCCAAGTCTCACTAATGCCTATAACGTTTGGTGAGGTTGCACTAACCAATGCCAAAAACTCCTCTCTCTTGTTCCTGATACTTCTGGCATTATATAGAAACTGATGCATCCCTTTAGGCTCCCAACCAACCTTTACTTTCTGAATTGACTACCCTATTCAATATTTTTGCTTCAGAGACTAGATTCCTCACTTGGTCATTCTCACATTCACTCGCTTCATGGGCGCCTGCACACAAACTCACTTGCTTCCACCCTAATTGCTTAAGTTTCCCTGAATTTGCACTTCAGGATGCTCGGCGAACAAAGCTCTCTCTCTCTAGACACCTAACACCAAAACCATTCAGATTCCGCATTGTACAAATCCTTGCTTCTGTCGAACAGTGACCACTGATCCACAAAGTCTACATCATTGCTTTTGCAATCTACGATCGAAGTCTGATCGACTGCGATCGTAGTCACCTTCTCGTTCTTCAGTTTTGCCTCTTCGAACAACTCCTTCACATCCTCCCACATAGAATACTTCTCGCCTCTCAAATCATTTGTACCAACCAAGACAATCGTTTCCTTCGACTTTCCTTTTTACATTCGGATGGCGTGGCTAATATTGTGAATTTCTGCAACCGGAAAACACGATTTTGTGAAACTTTCGTTAAGTACTCCCCTGCTCAATGGGTCTCCGTATATAATTTTCTCCTTCGCTTGTTTTTCTTGTTTGTTCGGTCGGCATTTACTATTCCTTCTGATCGCCCGTTTCTTTTTTGTCCAGCCTCGCCAATCTCTTGCCACTTCTACAATTTTTCAATTTCGCGCTTTTCCTGTGAAGGATAATATTCAAAAACGCAATTTCTTTATTAATATCCATTTCGTTCTCCTCTATTTCCACGACCCCCGTTCGACATTAATAACAT